>NC_092054.1:79484628-79830286 GCF_003086295.3 Arachis hypogaea | reverse complement strand
TTAACCTCCAGTTTGACCTCAACTGGAGGTTAAACGTGTTCGAACCTCCAGGATGCCTCATTTCCTTTTCCACGTTTAACCTCCAGTTTAACCTTAAACTGGAGGTTAAACGTGTTCGACTACATTACTCTCCAGGGCTACCATTCTTCCATTTCCACGTTTAAGCTTCAGTTTACCTTAACTGAAGCTTAAACGTGCTTTTACAAATGCCTCACTGGAAGTATCTTGGCGTTTAAGTTGCAGTTTAAGCTTAACTACAACTTAAACGCCACTCTTGAAAAGGGTTTCTGGGCCAAAAATATTGTGATTTAAGTTAGTCCTTTGAGCACAATTATTAACTTAAACTACTTTGGTATGAAACCCAATTGAATATCATGGTTTATGGGATTGGGCCTGAAGGATTGATGAGTTTGAAATCTCAATTTGTTGAGTCATGTGTCATTATTTGATTATCACTAAGTTGGCTCAATAAATGTACAGGACTTGGATAACAACCTCATCAATTATGGTCAACCCAAGCAAAAGGAACAAGGAAGCCTCAAAGCCCAAAACACAACTGAAGCTCAATATAGAAAGTTATAAATATAAGTTAAGTTAGGACTTTTACTTTCACTTTATAGTTTTTCCTTTTCTTTGTAATTGAATTCAGAGCTATGATTCCACTAAACCCCCTTTCATTGGGTTAGGAGCTCTATTGTAATTCAATTGAATCAATAATAGTTTATCTTCTTCTTCAATCTTTTCTCTTGAATTTGTTAGAAAGCTTTCTCGATCTAATTCCATGAGTAGTTGTCTGGGAAGAGACTACTCATACTTGGAATCCTTCGGAGCCTTGGGAAAGGAATGGAGGATTCATGCTAGAGAAGCTTTCTCACAGTGGATTGGATTGGGTTGGATGGATATTGTGACATGTAATCCTACCAAATTGTGGTTCATGAAATTGTGTGGTATAATCAGTGATCAAGCATCATCTCTTCTTATGAACATTTAAACCAAGGGATTGGGAATGTTTGTTTTAGAGAGCATTGGTGAGCCAAGGAATTGGGATCCAATCATATAAGATTGCCAAGCAAAATTCAATGAATGCATTGGTTGAGGAAGAGATATACATGTTTTGATTCGAGATTTCAATATCTCCTAAACCCAATGAATTCCCCATTTCTGATTTCACTTCTCTTTACATTCTGCAATTCAATTCTTGCAATCACCCCCATTCCCTTTTAATTTCAGCAATTTACATTCTGCTCTTTAATTCATGCAATTTAAGATTCGGCCATTTAATTTTCTTGTCATTTACTTTTCCCGCCAATTTACATTCTGCAATTCTCATCTCAATTCTTGATCCGCTCAACTAGAACACACTTCTAATCCGAATTGCTCAATCACCAATCCTTGTGGGATTCGACCTCACTCTATTGTGAGTTTTTACTTGACGACGATAACCGGTGCACTTGCCGAAGGAATTTGCCGATCGTGCAATTTCCTAAATCGTAGCATAACTAGTTTAGTGCATCAAGTTTATGGCGCCGTTGCCGGG
The DNA here is from genome assembly GCF_003086295.3 of Arachis hypogaea. Taxonomy (NCBI): domain Eukaryota; kingdom Viridiplantae; phylum Streptophyta; class Magnoliopsida; order Fabales; family Fabaceae; genus Arachis; species Arachis hypogaea. Next base: position 79,828,749 of record NC_092054.1, on the reverse strand, counting down.
GGATTGGTTTCGATTGACAATTCTCAAATTGGAAGCTAACTAGATTGAGCAATTTTCTCTTGCTTTGTTAATTCTGTTCTAGATATTTGTTGAATTTTAATTTCTGCACTTGGTTACATGCTTTCCTTCTTTATGCCTTTAAATCATGCAACTAACTCACTGACTCACTAACTGTTTGATTTAATTCCTCAATTGATCTAACCATACTCTTCCATTAACCAAGAGTATTTACTTGTTTGTGTTGAGCTGTGTTCTTGTATGACAGGTAGGAGAGGAGAGACATCAACTCCTCCATATACCGAACCGGAAAGGACCCTTCATAGACTTAGAAGGGAAGCAAGAGGGAAGAGAGTAGTGGGAGAAGAGGAATCTGAAGGAGAATCTGAGGACAATTTGAGGAAGCTCTAGATCTCAACATGGATAGAGAAGTTCACAACCATGAGAGAGCTGATGGAAACAATGCCATTCCTGAGAGGAGGGTTCTTAGTTCATACATAAACCCAACCTCTGGGAATGTGGTAGTAGCATCCAGAAACCACCCATTCAGGCCAACAATTTTGAGCTCAAGCCACAGCTAATATCATTGGTGGAAAATCATTGTTCCTTTGAGGAATGCTAATGAAGACCCAAACCAACATCTCACAAAATTCCTGAGAATTGTGACACTGTGAAGTCCAATGAGTCAGGAAGATGCCTATAAACTGCTCTTGTTCCCATTTTCACTTAGGGACAAGGCAGCTAAGTGGCTGGAATCATTCCAAGGGGAGTCTAACCACATGGATGAGGTGGAAGGCAAGTTTCTGGCACGTTTCTACCCTCCACAAAGGTCAATAGGCTTCGATCTGAGGTCCAGACTTTAGACAACAAGATGGTGAAACTCTCTACGAGGCATGGGAGAGATTCAAGGACTTGACAAGAAATGCCCACCAAACATGTTCCATGATGGGTGCAATTGCACATCTTCTATGATGGCTCTCTTATGAATCAAGGAAGGCTGTAGACCATTCATCAGGAGTTCATTGAACAAGAAAAAGACTGTGGAAGAAGCCATTGAGTGATCGAGACAGTGGCTGAAAATGAATACTACTATGCATCAGAAAGGCACAACACTAAGGGAGTCATGGAGCTGAACCAGGTTGATACAATTCTGGCCCAAAACAAGGTGTTTGCCAAGCAACTAGCAGAACTTACCAGGCAATTAGAAACAAAGCAAGTGACTGCAATACACACACAAGATCAAGAGGAAGTAGGCATTGAAGGAGGTGATTGGGAAGAGGCCAATTATGTGGGAAACCAACAAAGGCAATCATATGATCCACACTCCAACACTTACAACCCAGGCTGGAGAAACCACCCAAACTTTGGGTGGGGAAACCAACAAACCCAACCACAAAACCACAAACCTTACAACCACAACCAACAAAACAATTCCACATACCAAAACTCCAACCAAAGATCATACCAAGCCACACAACACACTTACCCCCAATCGTCATACCATGACCAAAGTAATCAACCTACCCAACCCAATCCTAACCAACAATTTCAAGATCAATTAAACCGGATGGAAGGAATGATGGCAACCATGAGTCAAGACATAATTGAATTGAAAAGCTTCAGGGATGATGTGAGGACTACCTTAAGAAACCATGGTGAAAAACTCAAATGGATGGAATCTCTAGTAGGAGAGCTATCTCGACAGGCCCCCAAATCAACTGCAGTGTTCCCTAGTGACACAGAAAAGAATCCTAAAGGGGAACAAAAGAGAGTAAGATGGGAAGAATGCAAGGCCATCACCGTATTGAAGGAAGTCTCAGAAGAAGGAATCAGGCCCTCAGAGCACGAACCAGAAATCTTGAAAGAAGGTGTGGAAGAAGTTAGGCAGGAAGGTGGAACTGAGCAAGCCAAGGAACTGCAAAAAGGCATGATGGAAATATACCAACCAAAAGCACCATTTCCTGAAAGGTTAGGAGGAGGTGAAAAAAAGAAAACCTATTCAAGGTTTCTAGAGACATTTAACTCTCTTCATGTCAATATTCCTTTTCTTGAGATTCTTCATCAAATGCCCACACACATCAAGTATTTAAAGGAATTGTTAAGCAAGAAAAGAGTTTTGAAGGGAGGACAAACTGTAACAATGAACAAAGAATGCAGTGCTCTCATCAAGAAGGATACCCTCTCTAAGAAAACGGACCCAGGAAGTTTTCATATCCCTTGCATCATTGGGGAAACAAAAATTGACAGAGGATTCTGTGATCTAGGAGCTAGCATAAATGTGATGCCTCTAACTCTTATGAAGAGGCTACAACTGAATGAGGTGAGATCCACTGATGTAATCATACAACTGGCTGACAAAACTCAGAAGCAAGCTGAAGGGGTAGTTGAAAATGTGCTGGTGAAAGTGGGAGATTATTACTTCCCCACAGACTTTGTCATTGTGGACATGGAGGAAAGCTATTTGCACCCTATAATTCTGGGCAGACCATTTCTAGCCACTACTAGAGCACTCATAGATGTAGAACAAGGAGAACTAATTCTGAGAATACATGATGAACAGCTCATTTTCAAAGTCTTCAAACCTGCATCTGAGCCTGAACCAGAATCTGAAAAGCCTAAAGATGATAGTAGCTATCCGTGTTTGGAGGAAAGTAATCCAGCAGCTGAGACTCTAAAACAGTCATTGGAAGGCAAACAAGAGTTGCAAGAGTTAGAGCCACAAGAATCAGTGGAAACAGATCAGAAGGATCCTCCTGACATAAAGGGCAATGAAGAAATCCTCAAGAGAAAGGGAAGAGTGATAGGGAGATTGCCAAGAGGATGGAGAAACAAGAAAATTCCCACTGAAGGTTTTTCTCCAGGAGATAAAGTGATCTCAAGTCATTATCTGCCAATCCCACCTGGCCTCAAGACCATTCCTTCTCAGCTCCCTCAAGTGTTCACAATAAAGAAAGTTCTTTCTTTGGAACATTTAGAGGTCATGAATGAATCAAGAGGGACGTTTTCATAGTGAGAGGAGAGGACGTCAAGCACTACAATCCACCCTAACAAGGACAACCGTCAAGCTAGTGACGTTAAAGAAGCGCTTCATGGGAGGCAACCCATGTTTTTAGTATCCTTAATCTTAGTGCTTTGCTTTACATCTAATAAAGTATGGTTTCTTATGCATGAACTTGAATCCTCAGGACAACTATTGATTAAGTGCACTAAACCGTGCATGTAAATTACAATTGGTCTCTAAGTTTGGTGTGCCTGATGGCACTCCCAAATCTTACTCAAATTGAATTCCATCTTTCATTCAAGGTGCACAACCAAACATTAAGTTTGGTGTTCTTTTTGAACACAGTTTATGAAAAGCAAGAAGTTCCTCTGGATTTCAAAATTCATGACAAGTATACCATTCATATGTTTTAATGCTTTAGTTTCAATTACTTAGGGTAGTCACTTTGTTTAGAATCAAAGAGCCAAGGTGACTATGATTTAGTAGAAATATGCACACTCATTAAGGACAACCAATATGGATGTCATGTCATCAGGAGACTTAACCAAAAACTAAGTTTGGTGTCCAAATAATAAGTGTGCATACATGTAGAAGTCACGGCTATAAGCTCACAAAGACAAGCATTGATTTACATGTGCAAATACTATTCATAATTCACATGGACCGAAAAATGATAGCAAATTTGTTTGTTTGTGCAGGTACAAAAGAAAAGACAAAAATGGAGGAAAAAGACAAAGGGAGGGACGTGCTTGGTCAAAAAGAAAATTCATAAATCTTTGAAATTAACACATGGGAAAAGGAAGTTCTGCAAGAAAAGAAAGCTACATGTACAACCTAATGCATCTAGAATACTTCCAAGAAAATGAAAAGCCAAGCGTCCTTATCTACAATTCATATATTTACCATCAAGCCACCCTTCACAAACCACCCTAGCCGTTCATTTTGCACTCATGGGCACTATAAAGAACCACTTAGGGAACGAGTCCTACACCATCAATCCTCCTTCATACACTTTTTCCTTCATCATAGCATAACCATCTCTTGCCGAAAACAATCTCACCACACCTCCAACAACACTTCTTGCTTCACCTTGTCAACTTTAGTTGTCACTTACCAAAATGGCAGCCTCATCTAGCCACAAAAGAAGAAAAGACAAGCAGCCAATGGAGGAAAACAGGGGATTCGATGCATGGAGATACAGATCAGTGTTCCATGAGATTCAAGCCGAATGGATGAGACCTAAAACGGTACTAGCTGAGGTCCCCTTTGAACTTGAAAAGGATGAGTTCCCAGGTGTTTGGGAAAAGATCAAAAAGAGGAAGTGGGAGCTCCTAACTAAGCCAATCACTAGAATCAACATCAACTTGGTGAAGGAGTTTTATGCAAATGCAGTAAGGGAGGATCAAACCAAGAACCCAACATACAAAAGCTATGTGAGAGGGGTGGAGGTTGACTTCAGTCCCAAAGCAATCATGAAAACTCTTGGCCTGAAAAACATACATTTCAGCCAAGCAAGTTATGACGAAAGGATGAGAGGAGAACCTGACTATACAACTATTGCTGAAGACCTTTGTGCCATCAGAGCCGAATGGGTGAGAAAAACAAGAGGGGCTCCAAGAGTCTTGAGAAGAGGAGACCTAACACCTGAAGCTAAAGGGTGGTATGCAATAGTTAGGAGATCCATCCTACCCACTGCAAACTCTTCAGAAATAGTCCCTAAAAGAGCCATCTTGCTACATTGCATTATGGTTGGAGGAGAGATCAAAGTTCATAAACTCATTGCTGAACAGATACAAGAGTTTAGTGAGAAAAGTGACCCTGAATCCTGGCTTCATTTCCCTAGCACCATCATTAGACTATGCATCGATGCCAAAGTACCACTTGAGGATGAAAGACCTAATTGGCTATATCCTGGGCTGGCCATAACTGCACACAGAATGACTCTTGGCCCAACTCCTCCAAGACATACAAGAAGAAGAAATGAAGAAGGGCAACAAGTGGAAGCCGAGCAAGAAGCAGAACAAGAAAGACAAGAAGGAGAAGACAGAGAAGAAGAGCAAGAAGAGCAAGCAACTCCTGAAAGAAGACAACGTATTCCCAGAGACCCCATGGATATGAGCAGAATGCAGGAAATCATGGAAGGAATGTCTCAACAATACATGAGGTCTCAGGAAAGACAAGAAGACTTTCATCTAAAAATGATGGATATGCAAAGGAACTTTGAATCAAGATTCTTTGATCTGCAAAGGGAACAAAATCTACACTTACAGGAATCCTTCAGCCACATATGCCAACACCAAGATGCCAATGTCTTGGCAATCAAGGAAGCCACTACTTTACAGAATGCAAGATACTCAGTCCAAGCTGACTACAACATCAGTTCGCAAATCAAGCTTAACTACATAGGGGAACATCTACACAAGATGGACCCAGCATTCCCAGCTTATGATGAGTATTTCAAAGGAAGGAAAGAAGGAGAAATAAACAAGGCAATGATCCTTGAAAAAGGAGTGGAAGAAACGATGAAAAAGGCTGGATTCTGGAAAAAGCTCATAAGAAAAGACAAAGGAAGCACAAGTGGTCAAAAAGAGGCAGGAAGCAAGAAGAAGCAGGATCCCAAGAATTAAGAAGAACCAAGCAATAAATAAGAGGTGGTCTCGTTCCTTAATAATCAAATGATAATTGGTGACTTGTCTTTATGAATGTTTTCATCATAAATCATCTAAGTGTTAGGTGGAGTCTTTTTTTTTTTTTTTTTTTTATGAGTCGTTTTTTTTTTAAGTATGTGTGTTTGTTAAGTGCTTTGAATAAAGTGAATGCCTAGATGTTTGGATATAACTTCACCTTCTTAAACAAGTGCGTGCCATGCTTGTTCTGTTTCAAAAATAAAAGAAAAGTTTGAACAAAAGTAACTTGGCTAAATTAGTGACAAATCAAGTAGAATTAAGTGGTGGTATGCATGCTTGATTGTTTAGTCACATCACTAAAATTAGAGTGTAGAATTATCATTTTTTTATGTAGAAGTACAAATTGTCTATGGATCTTGATGAATAAATGTCTTTGGCTATGAAAAAGAAAGAAAAAGGAAAGGAAAATAGCCACGGAAAAAGGCAACCAAAAAGCAAAAAAATTGAGAAAATAAGCTAGGCACCAATGGTTTGAACTTCTGAGACAAATGCCTGTGGTGTTTATGTATTAAGGATATGCTTGGATGAATAGGTTCTGAGGAGTGTTTCAACACTTGGTAACTTGGGTTAACTAACCCGGGATTATCAACCAAAAGTCCACTATCAAGAGCAACCTAAATACAAAACATTTAGTCACACAAAGAGGTGCTGGGCACTAATGTCTCAAGAAGAAATGTGAACTAAAATGCCTAAGGTGGATATGTGTAGTGCACTGATAAGAAAAAGAAAATGCCAAAGGCTTGTGCAACACATGACACTAAGCAAACAAGGAGCAAAAGAAGCTCTAAGAAAAAGAAAAGAAAAACAAAGAAGAGAAAAGTGCTAAAGACATAAGAATAACAAGAGGCCATAGCAATTTTTGATGGATGCAATGAAAAAGTGATAATCCTACCTGATAAGTATGAAAAAGTGATGCTGCAACTTTCTGCATAAAACCCTTCTGATGAACTTCAAATGCTTGCTAATATAGCCAATGTAATTGCTTTCTGTTTCATACTTTCTTCTCAATTAACTCAGGACTTGCTTAGGGACAAGCAAGTATTAAGTTTGGTGTTGTGATGCCAAGGCATCATAGGCTAGTTTCACTAGCAATTTTCTGTTAGTTTTAGTTGTTTTATGCATTTTCTTGAGCTTAAAGTAACCAAAAATGGGTAAATGAAGAACAAAGTAATGAACCATCCAAACAATATGATTTTGATGCAAATTCCATGAGTTTTAGTTATATTACTTAAATGCTATGAATGAAAGATTTCTCATGAAATTTTGCAAGACTTTGATGCAATTGTTTGGATGATTTCAGGGAAGAAGAGGCTAAGCAAGGAAGCAACAAAATCAATAAAGGAAGCTTGTATATAACATGTGGAGTTTAAGTTCCAGTTTAAGCCTAAACTGGAGCTTAAACGCCAAAATCATGAAGGATAAGAAATGCTGGGATTGAAGTTTAACCTCCAGTTTGACCTCAAACTGGAGGTTAAACGCCAGAATGAGTAAGCCACCCAGGGAGGAGTTCCACGTTTAACCTCCAGTTTGACCTCAAACTGGAGGTTAAACGCCAGAACCAGGAAGAGTACCAGGGGCCATTCCACGTTTAAGCTCCAGTTTGACTCAAACTGGAGCTTAAACGTGTTCGATAGTTTCTCCACTCCAGGGTTGCTCTCTCCAAGCTTCCACGTTTAACCTCCAGTTTGACCTCAAACTGGAGGTTAAACGTGTTCGATAGTTTCTCCACTCCTGGGTTGCTCTCTCCACCTCCACGTTTAACCTCCAGTTTGACCCCAAACTGGAGGTTAAACGTGTTCGACACCTCCAGGGCCACCATTCCAAGCTTCCACGTTTAACCTCCAGTTTGACCTCAAACTGGAGGTTAAACGTGTTCGACCTCCAGGATGCCTCATTCCTTTTCCACGTTTAACCTCCAGTTTAACCTTAAACTGGAGGTTAAACGTGTTCGACTACATTACTCTCCAGGGCTACCATTCTTCCATTTCCACGTTTAAGCTTCAGTTTAACCTTAACTGAAGCTTAAACGTGCTTTTACAAATGGCCTCACTGGAAGTATCTGGCGTTTAAGTTGCAGTTTAAGCTTAAACTACAACTTAAACGCCACTCTTGAAAAGGGTTTCTGGGCCAAAAATATTGTGATTTAAGTTAGTCTTTGAGCACAATTATTAACTTAAACTTACTTTGGTATGAAACCCAATTGAATATCATGGTTTATGGGATTGGGCCTGAAGGATTGATGAGTTTGAAATCTCAATTTGTTGAGTCATGTGTCATTATTTGATTATCACTAAGTTGGCTCAATAAATGTTACAGGACTTGGATCAACAACCTCATCAAGATTATGGATCATAAACCCAAGGCAAAAGGAAAGCAAGGAGAGGCCTCAAAGCCCAAGAAGCACAACTGAAGCTCAATATAGAAAGTGTATAAATAGGATAGAAGTTAAGTTAGAGGGGACTTTTACTTTCACTTTGAGCTAGTTTTTCCTTTTCTTTGTAATTGAATTCAGAGCTATGATTCACTAAACCCCCTTTCATTGGGTTAGGGAGCTCTATTGTAATTCAATGAATCAATAATAGTTTATCTTCTTCTTCAATCTTTTCTCTTGAATTTTGTTAGAAAGCTTCTCGATCTAATTCCATTGAGTAGTTGTCTTGGGAAAGAGACTACTCATACTTGGAATCCTTCGGAGCCTTGGGAAAGGAATGGAGGATTCATGCTAGAGAAGCTTTCTCACAGTGGATTGGATTGGGGTTTGGATGGATATTGTGACATGTAATCCTACCAAATTGTGGTTCATGAAATTGTGTGGTATAATCAGTGATCAAGCATCATCTCTTCTTATGAACATTTAAACCAAGGGATTGGGAATTTGTTTGTTTTTAGAGAGCATTGGTGAGCCAAGGAATTGGGATCCAATCATATAAGATTGCCAAGCAAAATTCAATGAATGCATTGGTTGAGGAAGAGATATACATGTTTTGATTCGGAGATTTCAATATCTCCTAAACCCAATGAATTCCCCATTTCTGATTTCACTTTCTCTTTACATTCTGCAATTCAATTCTTGCAATCACCCCCATTCCCTTTTAATTTCAGCAATTTACATTCTGCTCTTTAATTCATGCAATTTAAGATTCGGCCATTTAATTTTCTTGTCATTTACTTTTCCCGCCAATTTTACATTCTGCAATTCTCATCTCAATTCTTGATTCCGCTCAACTAGAACACACTTCTAATCCGAATTGCTCAATCAACCAATCCTTGTGGGATTCGACCTCACTCTATTGTGAGTTTTTACTTGACGACGATAACCGGTGCACTTGCCGGAAGGAATTTTGCCGATCGTGCAATTTCCTAAATCGTAGCATAACTAGTTTATGTGCATCAGTGGCGCCAACGTTAGCCTTCCCCCTTTGTATTTTAAGTGCCAACGTTAGCCTCCAAGTTAGGGGGCTAACGTTGGCGCAAACGTTGGTGCCCAGGGGAGAAACTCTCAAGTTCCAACGTTAGCCTCCAAGTTAGGGGGCTAACGTTGGAGCTAACGTTGGCCACTTCCTTGCAATGTCATGTGCCAACGTTAGCCTCCAAGTTAGGGGGCTAACGTTGGCTCAAACGTGGGAAGCCCAGGGAGTGATTTTAATGCCCAACGTTAGCCTCCAAGTTAGGGGGCTAACGTTGGGGCTAACTTCAAGCCTCCAAGTTCAATTTCAACTTCCATTCTTCACTTCTAGCCATTCCTCTTTGCTTTAACCTTTCTCCAAGCTTTCTTCACCTATCATTGATCAACCAAACTTATCAAAGCTTTGCTCAAAATCATGAGGTATTCAATCTTTCATAATATGCAACAAATATAGCACAAAACCTCATGAAATGGCATGAATTCATATATGGTTGGTTCAATCAAGGGAAATATGAAAATTTACTCAATTAGCTTGCTTGTAGCTCAAGAAAGTGCATAATTCTAATGAAAACTAAAAAAAAAGACTAGCTAAAATGGGCTAAGATGACTTGTCATCACAACACCAAACTTAAAGCTTGCTTGTCCCCAAGCAAGAAATGAATTTATGCTCCAAGGTTCTTTCAATTAAGATGGATTTAGGAACACTTGTAAAGTGCAGTGAGTGAAGTGATCAAGTATCAGTGGGGTGAATTCTAAATCATATGCTCATGCAAGGGCTTCAGTGCTCACTAGTCCTTACATATTGGGAGTCGTAGGTCTTAGGATTTTCATCCAAATGGTATCATGGAGATCTCTTTATATGTAATCACCTTGAAGCAGCTTATAGTTTTCGTGCTTTGGCCTCGACTCTAAGTATCATGTCTCAAAGCGGCTCTTTAGATAAGCTTTCAATCAATACTCCTAAACCAGTTGGTTTTAAGGTATTAGGTGTTGAAGCACCCCTAAGGATTTACTTGCTCAAGCCTCTTTCTTTGACACATTTCAACCACAAGCATTTTACTAGGCTAACAACTCTTTGAGTCATTGTTTCTTTCTTTCTTTTTCTGCCTAGTAATTGATGCTCAGAGCCTTGGGCCATATTCCTTTTTGTTTTTGTATTTTCTTTTCTTTCTTTTGTTTTGTTTGCTGCTTCTTGGATCAATAAGTTTTTGAGAATCTCCATAATACTTCTTTGAACTTCATGTCCCGCCTATGAGCTCCCATGCAAGTTTTCACAAGCATGCAACCTCAATACAAAATCATATAACCAGAACCACCACTTCTCCTAATCTTTTGCTTGCCTCAAAATTGTTTAATTCCTTAATCCTTCTTTTCAAAGAACTTTCATGTGATGCATTTCTTGGAAATTGAGTGCAAACAAGTTTTGAAGATGAGAATGTTGTTGATGATCAAACATCTTGCTTATTGAATCATAAAGAAAGACTATGCTATGCAGGCAGGGGTAAATAAAAAAAAAGAAACTATGCTATGCAGATAGGCAGGGCAGATCAGAATACAATTCAACTTTCAATTACAGCAATATTTGATGCAAAACAATGACTTAACAATACAACCTGTTGAAGTTTACTTGCTTTCCTTCTTCTCATCATCATCATTGCTGGCCTTTAGGTTCATCTTTTGTTTCTTTGGTTGATGATGCTAAATCCTTCAAACAGCTTGTATGGACCTCTACAATGATATTGAAAGTTGCTTGTTCCCCAAGCACTTGAAAAATGGTTAGCTTGCAAGATTTATTTGTGGGCTTTTTGAACTTACTTTGGTGTGGGAACACCAAACTTAGTACCTTGCCAATGCATCGGATTAACCATGTGTAAAACTCTTTTTCTTTTTCAAAAATGACAAAACTACAAACTAGGAAACAGCAGAATAGTTAACTAGTTCATCCATCATGCTTGAAGCCATCATTATGCAGAGAGTGAGAATGTGTTTTATAATGGGATTTTGGTGAAACACCAAACTTAGAATCCTGCATTCTCCTTTAAATTGTTTTGGTGTGCAACACCAAACTTAGCTTCTTTGCAAAGTAGATAAACTAATTAACCTTTTTATTAAAATAGTTATGAACAGAAAACTACCTCAGGTTGGGTTGCCTCCCAACAAGCGCTCTTTTAATGTCACTAGCTTGACATCCTCTGTGCTTGCTTATTTCAGATTCTGAGCCTTCTTCTCCTTGTCCCATTGTCCAACTAAGTGAGGCTTTGCTTCCTTCTTACTTGTTTCTGTGAGGTTTTTGGCTAATTGTTCTATTTGCTTCTCAATTCCCCCGAGTAGGTCCTCATAGTGTTTGTTCATCCTTTTTAGATGTGTCATCATTCTTTCTACTCCACTTTCTAGATTGGAGATCCTTTGAGAATTCTGTGAGATGGTGTGGTGATGTTGTTGCAAATTTGAGATTGTGTCACTGGGCAGTGAGCTTAAAGATCTCTCAATAGAAATTTGCTTGGAGAGCTGCCCAATCTGACTCTCCAGGATCTTCAATGAGGCTTCCTGGTTTTTGTTTGTTATTTCTTGGTGTTCCATCATTTTCTCTATTAAGGTCTCCAAATTGGTGGTCCTATGATAGTGTTGTGAAGGTTGTTGGTTGTGAGGTATCTAAGGTTGGAAAGGTGGGCAGTATGGTTTTTGCAAGTTTGGGAAATGGTTGTTGTAGTTGAAGTTCCTTGGTCTTTGGTTTTGGTTCTCAACCCCCCTCCCATTAGAGTGAGTTCTCCAAGGTGGATTGTACACATCATTCTGAGGTCTGTTCTGGAGCATGCTAGAGTGATTGCTTGGAGCTTGCAGTTGCTCATAGCTTTGTTGCTCTCGGTTAATGGCCCCAAAGCTTTGTTCAACTTGATTACACCCATATGAGCTTTGGGTTAGGTTGTATGTATGTACTACAGCATGTCTCAACTCAATGATTTTTTTAGCCATCATATCTAATTGTTGTAGAGTCTGCTGATGCATCTGCTTGTTTTGGCTTATTACTGCACGAGCACCTTCAATTTCTTTCTCTAAGGGATGCACTTCTGCCTCTTGCTTAACAACTCCTTGTGATGGGTTAAATTTGACTAGGAGTCCATTCATCAGTTCTTCCCATCCGATAATGCTTCCTTGTGGAAAGGCTTCAAACCATTGGGCAACATCATTCATGGCTGTGGATAGTTGCTTTGAACCATGGGTTACATTATCGTCCATGGTGGGGGTATTACTCTCATGCTTGCTCGAGTTTGTTGAGTTCCCCTCCATGATCTGCACAGTCACAACCAATGCAAGTGAAGATAGAGCATATTCAGGCTAGGATATGATTGAAGGATCAGTTGACACAAAGTATCAAACAGTTGGCAAACTTGAGAGAGTAATGAACAAAAACCACTCCTCTCGTTTGTTTTTCAAGCTATGAAAATCATATTCAGCAGGATGAGCCAAGGAAATTTCACTCCATTGCTAGAATGAGGTTTCTATTAGCTCAGGCAAAACTTCAAACAGTTAGTGGGTTAGTCAAAATTAAAGAAAAAGTAGAGAAAAAGTGCTTGATCTAGATCACCACCTCACTTAATCATTGTCAATCTAATCAATCCCCGGCAACGGCGCCAAAAACTTGATGAGATATTTTGGAGGAAATATAAATCTCTCCCAAAACACCCAAAACTAATCGGCAAGTGCACCGGGTCGTATCAAGTAATAAAAACTCACGGGAGTGAGGTCGATCCCACAGGGATTGAAGGATTGAGCAATTTTAGTTTAGTGATTGATTTAGTCAAGCGAATCAAGTGTTGGTTGAGTGATTTGTGACTTGCAGAATGTAAATTGCATGAAATTAAAGAGAGCAGGAAATTAAATTACTGAATCTTAAAGAACAAGAAATTAAATGGCAGAAACTTAGAGTGCAAGAAATGTAAATTGCGGAATCTTAAAGTGCAAGGAATGTAAATTGCTTGAAATGTAAAGGGGATTGGGATGTGGATTTGCAGAATTTAATCAAGGAAAAGTTAAATTGCATTAAATAGAAGAGTAAAAGGGAATTGGGATTGAACCGGAAATGAAGCAGAAAGGTAAATGAACGTAAGAAGCAGTAAACAGGGAATTAAAATGGAAATTTAGATCTCAGGACCCAGAGACTAGAAAACCAAGTCTAGATCTCAATGCCTTCCTAGATCCAACAAGAACAATAGCAAGGAAATTGTAAATTGCAAAGAAAAGAGATGAAGAACAATGAACCGGAAAGGCAATTCAATTAACAATAAAGAAACAGAGAGATCCAAGATTGAGATTGAAACAGAATTTCTTCAATTCTCTAATCCAAGATCCAAGACAAAAGTGTAAATGAAAATGAAAGCAATGAAAGCAAAGAAAATTAAAGTTCAAAAGCTCTCCGAAAACTATTATGAAAATTCCAAAAGGAAAGCTCCCTAATAACTTGAATTCTATCCTATTTATACACTTTCCAATATGATCTTCAAGCCTTGAGTTGGGCCTTTGTTCTTGGTGGAATTGGGTTGAAAGAGGCCTTGGTTGATTGCTCTTGAAGTTTGAAGAAGAACCGAAGTGAACCAATTGAACCGGAAATGAAGTTAGCCAAAGTTGGTTTCAACGTTAGGGCCAAAGTTAGGGGTCTAACTTTGACCCTAACTTTTCATGGCAGCAAGCATGATTTCCTGGTGTGGACGTTGGTGCCAACGTTAGGGGTCTAACTTTGACCCTAACGTTGGCAATGCTTAGTGCTAGTGGCGCCAACGTTAGCCTTCCCCCTTTGTATTTTAAGTGCCAACGTTAGCCTCCAAGTTAGGGGCTAACGTTGGCGCAAACGTTGGTGCCCAGGGGAGAAACTCTCAAGTTCCAACGTTAGCCTCCAAGTTAGGGGGCTAACGTTGGAGCTAACGTTGGCCACTTCCTTGCAATGTCATGTGCCAACGTTAGCCTCCAAGTTAGGGGGCTAACGTTGGCTCAAACGTGGGAAACCCAGGGAGTGATTTTCATGCCCAACGTTAGCCTCCAAGTTAGGGGGCTAACGTTGGGGCTAACTTCAAGCCTCCAAGTTCAATTTCAACTTCCATTCTTCACTTCTAGCCATTCCTCTTTGCTTTAACCTTTCTCCAAGCTTTCTTCACCTATCATTGATCAACCAAACTTATCAAAGCTTTGCTCAAAATCATGAGGTATTCAATCTTTCATAATATGCAACAAATATAGCACAAAACCTCATGAAATGGCATGAATTCATATATGGTTGGTTCAATCAAGGGAAATATGAAAATTTACTCAATTAGCTTGCTTGTAGCTCAAGAAAGTGCATAATTCTAATGAAAACTAAAAAAAAAGACTAGCTAAAATGGGCTAAGATGACTTGTCATCAATCAGCAACACACCCTGGAGACAAAAAGTTTGCGTCAACGTTTGCCTCAAAATTTTTGGCAAACGTTGGCGCCATGAGTGTGCATAAGGGGGCCAACGTTTGAGCAAAAGTTTGACCCCAAACTTTAGCTCAAACGTTGGTAGCAGCAAGAATGGGGTTGCTAATGTAAAAAGTTTGAGTAAAAGTTTGCCTCAAACTTTTACTCAAACTTTTACTCAAGCTTTTATAATTCCCAACCCGGTTCACTTCGGTTCTCTCTCCAACTCCAAGAGCAATCAACCAAGGCCTCTATCAACCCAATTCCATCAAGATCAAAGGCCCAATTCAAGGCTTGAAGACCATTTGAAGAAAGTGTATAAATAGCTTAAGATTTAAGTTTTAGAGAGAGCTTTCTTTTCGGTTTTGATTGGGTAGTTTGTAGAGAGCTCACTTTTAATTTTTGGCATTGTTGTTCTAGAATTCAAGAGAATTGGGGAGGAGAATTGATCTCTCTTCTTCCTTGTTCTTGCTTGAGCACTCTTTACTTTTCTTGCTTCGGATCTTGGGTGGAGAATTGAAGAACTTCTGTTTCAATCTCACCTTGAGATCTTGTTTAATTTTCTGCTTAATTGAATTTCCTTTTCTGTTAATCGCTTCTTATTCTATTCTCTCTGCAATTTACACTTCTTCATTTCCTTTGCAATTGTTCTTGTTGGATCTAGGAAGGCATTGAGATCTAGACTTGGTTATCTAGTCTCTTGAGTCCTGAGATCTGGATTCCCCATTTTCGATTCTCTGTTTAATGCTTTTCAAGCCCATTTACAATTCCGTTTTAGATCCGATTCAATTCAAGTCATCTTTTACTTTTCTGTTTATTGAATTTTACTTTTCCTTGTTTGATTTCTGAAAATCCCATTCCCAATTCCCTTTACAATTCAAGCCATTTACATTTCTTGCACTTTAAGATTCTGCAATTTACATTTCTTGCGTTCTAAGTTTCTGCTATTTAATTTCTTGCTCTTTAAGATTCAGCCTCTTTAATCTCTCTGTACTTTAAATTCATGCCAATTGTCCCTCTCCCTTTACTTTCCATGCAATTTAAATTCTGTTAATCACAAATCTCTCAACCAAATCATGATTCGCTTGACTAAATCAACCACTAAGCTAAAATTGCTCAATCCTTCAATCCCTGTGGGATCGACCTCACTCCCATGAGTTTTTATTACTTGATGCGACCCGGTGCACTTGCCGGTGAGTTTTGTGTCGGATCGTTTTCCGCACATCAGCTACAACTAGACAGTTGACTTTTTTTTGCTGCACTTACTCAAAAATTAAGAATAAATTAATTTAAAAAATTAAAAATTTTTATTTTTTTATTTTTTAGATATTATTGGAATTTTTTATTTTTTTAAAATTAGAAAAAATTTATTTTTTAGTTTAAAATTAAAAAAAAATTTACTAATCTGTTATTTACCAGATATTGTTGGACTTTATTTTATTTTTCTAATTTATAAAAAAAAATTAATCATATAATTTAAAAATTCAGAAATAAAAAATTTATTTTTTTAAAAATTTTAATATTTTTAAAAATATTTTTTTATCTTTTTATTCACCGAATAATGCTACACCCGGATAGTTAACTTTTTTTTTGCTCCACTTGTTCACAAATTAAGAATAAATTAATTTAAAAAATTTAAAATTTTAATTTTTTATTTTTTGGATATTGTTAGAATCTTTTATTTTTTACAATCAGAAAAAATTTTATTTTTTTAGTTTAAAAATTAAAAAAAATAAATTTACAGATCTGTTATTTACCAAATATTGATGGACTTTATTTTATTGTTCTAATTTAAACAAAAAAATTAATCATATAATTTTAAAATTAAAAAATAAAAAATTTATTTTTTTAAAATTTTTAATTTTTTTAAAAAATATTTTTTTATCTTTTTATTCACCGGATAAGACTACACCTTAACAGTTGACTTTTTTTTGCTGCACTTGTTCACAAATTAAGAATAGATTAATTTAAAAAAATTAAAATTTTTATTTTTTTATTTTTTGGATAATTTGGAATTTTTTATTTTTTTACAATTAGAAAAAAATTATTTTTTAAGTTTAAAAATTAAAAAAATAAATTTACAACTTTGTTATTTAATAGATGTTGTTGCCCTTTATTTTATTTTTCTAATTGAAATAAAAAAATTAATCATATAATTTAAAATTTCAAAAATAAAAAATTTAGTTTTCTAAAATTTTTAATATTCTTAAAAGTATTTTTTCTTTTTTTATTCTCCGGATAATGCTACACTCAGAAAATTGTCCTTTTTTTGCTGCACTTGTTCACAAAATAAGAATAAATTAATTTAAAAAATTTAAAATTGTTTATTTTTCAATTTTTTAAGCTTTATAATATTGCTAAAATTTTATATTTTTCTTCTATTAGAAAAAAATTTATTTTTTAGTTTAAAACTTTAAACAAAAATAAAAAATTTACAGATCTTTTGTTTATTGGATATTGGTGAACTTTATTTTATTTTTCTAATTTAAATAAAAAATATTTAATAATATAATTTAAAAATTAAAAAAATAAAAAATTTAGTTTTTAAAATTTTTTATTTTTTTTAAATATTTTTTTATCTTTTTATTCACCGGATAACACTACACCCGGACAGTTGACTTTTTTTTGCTGCACTTGTTCACAAATTAATAATAGATTAATTTAAAAAATTTAAGATTTTAATTTTTTTTATTTTTTTTACAATTAGAAAAAAATATTTTTTAAGTTTAAAAAATAAAAAAATAAATTTACAACTCTGTTATTTAACAGATATTGTTGGACTTTATTTTATTTTTCTAATTGAAATAAAAAAATTAATCATATAATTTAAATTTTCAAAATTAAAAAATTTAGTTTTTTAAAATTTAAAATTTTTTTATTCTCCAGATAATGCTGCACTCAGAAAATTGACTTTTTTTTTGCTGCACTTGTTCACAAAATAAGAATAAATTAATTTAAAAAATTTAAAATTTTTTATTTTTCAAATTTTTTAGTTTTTGAATATTGTTGGAATTTTTTATTTTTCTACTATTATAAAAAAATTTATGTTTTAGTTTAAAACTTTAAACAAAAATGAAAAATTTACAGATTTGTTGTTTAATAGATATTGCTAAACTTTATTTTATTTTTCTTATTTAAATAAGAAACATTTAATAATATAATTTAAAAATTAAAAAATAAAAAATTTAGTTTCTTAAAATTTTTTATTTTTTTCAGAATATATTTTTTTAATTCACTGGATAATGCATCACATGGACAGTTGACTTTCTTTTTCTACACTTGTTCACAAATTAAGAATAAATTAATAAAAAAATTTAAAAATTTAATTTTTTATTTTTTGGATATTGGTAGAATTTTTTATTTTTTACAATTAGAAAAAAAAATTATTTTTTTAGTTTAAAAATAAAAAAAAATAAATTTACAGATATGTTATTTACCAGAATATGCTAGATTTTATTTTATATTTCTAATAAAAATAAAAAAATTAATCATATAATTTAAAAATTCAAAAATAAAAGAAAAGATTTTTTTTCTAATTTTTTAATTTTTTAAAACTTTTTTATCTTTTTATTCACCGGATAATGCTACAACCAGACAGTTGACTTTTTTTTGCTGCACTTATTCATAAATTAAGAATAAATTAATTTAAAAAATTTAAAATTTTAATTTTTTTATTTTTTAGATATTATTGGAATTTTTTATTTTTTTAAAATTAGAAAAAATTTATTTTTTTAGTTTAAAATTTAAAAAAAATTAAATTTACTAATCTGTTATTTACCAGATATTGCTGAACTTTATTTTATTTTTTTAATTTATAAAAAAATTAATCATATAATTTAAAAATTCAGAAATAAAAAATTTATTTTTTTAAAAATTTTAATATTTTTAAAAATATTTTTTTATCTTTTTATTCACCGAATAATGCTACACCCGGATAGTTAACTTTTTTTTTGCTCCACTTGTTCACAAATTAAGAATAAATTAATTTAAAAAATTTAAAATTTTTATTTTTTATTTTTTGGATATTGTTAGAATCTTTTATTTTTTACAATCAGAAAAAATTTATTTTTTTAGTTTAAAAATTAAAAAAAATAAATTTACAGATCTTTTATTTACCAAATATTGATGGACTTTATTTTATTGTTCTAATTTAAACAAAAAAATTAATCATATAATTTTAAAATTCAAAAATAAAAAATTTATTTTTTTAAAATTTTTAATTTTTTAAAAAATATTTTTTTATCTTTTTATTCACCGGATAAGACTGTGATGACAAGTCATCTTAACCTAGTTTTACTAGCCTTTTTCTTTATTTTTATTTGATTTTATGCACTTTCTTGCATTCTAAGTAAGTAATTTGGAATGGAATTGCATGATTTCTTTGAATTAATCAACCACCCTTTAATTGATGCAAAATCATGAGGTTTAAGCTAAATTTAATTGATTTTTAATGATTTATAAACCTTGTGAATTTGGTGATACTTTGATTGGTTGTTTTGATTACTTGTAGGTGAAGAAAAGAAAAAAATAAGAAAAGCGTAGCCTAAGGAGCATGATCTAAGCAAAGAAAGAAAGCGTGGCACAAGAAAAAGAAGCGTGGCTCAAAGAAGGAGAAGCATAGGTGCATTCAAGAAACAAGGGCACAAAGTTCTTGCCAAGAGCTTTAAAGCTCTTGTGGAGAGCTTTCCTTCAAAGAATCAAGAGCCAAGCTCTTGGCAAAGAGCTTTGAAGCTTTTGCCAAAGAGCTTTATCAAGAACACATGAAGAAGGAACCAAGAGCCAAGCTCTTGGCAAAGAGCTTTGAAGCTCTTGCCAAAGAGCTTTTTCGTGCATGCCATGAAGAAAATCAAGGAGGAAAAGCTCACTAATGCACTCACCAAGACTTGAACCCATGACCAAGGGGAGGGGGCCAGCTACTTCACAAGGAAAAAAACAAGCCAAAATTAGCTTGTTTTTACTCACCAAGGTTCGAACTAAGTCCCTCAAGGAAGCAAAGCTTTTGGGCGCTACTCTTGTGCCTTGAAAAATGGGCAGCCCTTGCACTCCCCAAGGATCGAACTAGGCACCTCAAGGAAGGGACACATCAGGCGCTTCTCTAGTGCCAAGGAAATTAGCTCCACAAGTGCTCCACCCAAGATTTGAACCAAGGACCTCAAGGACAAGTAAAGTTCTTGCCAAGAGCTTTCAAGCTCTTGCAAAGAGCTTTGTTCTCTTGTCACAAGGGAAGGACCGTGCGCACTAAAACAAGGAAGGGAAGCAAAGCTCTTGGCCAAAGCTCTTGCCAAGAGCCGAACCTTTCCCTGGGAGATGCATTTTGGGCCAAAATTCACTAAAAATTCAATTTAATTCATTTCTTCACAAAATCAAAAGCCCATCCAAATTCCAAAATCCAAGAATAGAAAGTGTATAAATAGGAGCTAGTTTAATGTAATTAGGACCCTTTACCTTTTCACCTTTTTTACACCTCTAGACTTTTACTTTGAATTTTCCTTTTGAACTTTCATTTTCATTTTCGAGCTTTTTACTTTGAATTTGTATTTTCTGAGAACTTGGAAGGAGAATTGATCTCTCTTCTTCCTTGTTCTTGCTTGAGCACTCTTTACTTTTCTTGCTTTTGATCTTGGGTGAAGAATTGAAGAACTTCTGTTTCAATCTCACCTTGAGATCTCTTGTTTATTTCTTCTGCATAATTGAATTTGAATTCCTGTTTACTGCATCTTCTCTTTACCTCTGCAATTCACTTCTGCAACTTACTTTTCATTTCCTTTTGCAATTGCTCTTGTTGGATCAAGGAAGGATTTGAGATCTAGACTTGTTTTCTAGTCTCTTCCACTCCTGAGATCTTCAACTTCTTTTAATTTGCTGCAAATTAAGCATTGCTTTTCTGTTTTTAAATTCTCAAAGCATTTTTTCTTTTCTGTTAAGATCTACTTCACTGCAATTAAATTTTCTCTTTTATGTTTAATGCAATTTACTTGTTCTTGTTTAATTTCTGCAATTCCATCTCCCAATCCCTTTTACAATTCAAGCAATTTATATTTCTTGCACTTTAAGATTCAGTCATTTATATTTCTTGCAATCTAAGTTTCTGCAATTTATATTACTTGCACTTTAAGATTCAGCACTTTTACTTTTTTTTGCTCTTTCATTTACTGCAATTACCCCTCTCCCTTTACATTTCATGCAATTTAGCTTCTGTTAATTCCAAATCACTCAATCAATACTTGATTCGCTTGACTAAATCAACCACTAAACTAAAATTGCTCAATCCTTCAATCCCTGTGGGATCGACCTCACTCATGTGTGTTATTATTACTTGATGCGACCCGGTCCACTTGTCGGTGAGTTTTGTGTTGGATCGTTTTCCACACATCAAGTTTTTGGCACCGTTGCCGGGGATTGATTAGATTGACAATGATTAAGTAAGGTGGTGGTCTAGATTAAGCACTTTTTCTTTTTCTTTTTACTAAGCATACTAACTGTTTGAATTTTTGCTTAAGCTAACACTAACTTCACTCTAGCAATAGAGTGTTTAATTCTGGTTCCTGGTTCTATGTTTATGTCAGGAGGAAGAAGCGATGAATCCACACCTTTTGATCCTGAAACACTTTGGAGGTTGAGAAGAGAACCAAGAAATGGAGGAAAATCCAACAAATCCACAAGTGGGAGTGGCCAACGACAATGGTCAGCCCCAAAGGAGAGTATTGGCTTCATATACATTTGCTAATCCAAGGCATTGTGGGAGTAGCATTCTCACCCCAAATGTTAATGCAAATTGATGACAAGTCATCTTATCCTAGTTTTACTAGCCTTTTTCTTTGTTTTTATTTGGTTTTATGCACTTTCTTGTATTGTAAGCAAGTAATTTGGAATGAAAATGCATAGTTTCTTTGAATCAAACAACCACCATTTAATTGATGCTAAATCATGAGGTTTGAGCTAAATTTAATTGATTTTTATTGATTTATAAACCTTGTGAATTTGGCGATACTTTGATTAGTTGTTTTGATTACTTGTAGGTGAAGAAAAGAAAAAATAAGAAAAGCGTAGCCTAAGGAGCATGATCTAAGCAAAGAAAGAAAGTGTGGCACAAGAAAAGGAAGCGTGGCTTAAGGAAGGAAAAGCATAAGTGCATTCAAGAATCAAGAGCCAAGCTCTTGGCAAAGAGCTTTGAAGCTCTTGTGGAGAGCTTTCCTTCAAAGAATCAAGAGCCAAGCTCTTGGCAAAGAGCTTTGAAGCTCTTGCCAAAGAGCTTTGAAGCTCTTGCCAAAGAGCTTTATCAAGAACATATGAAGAAGGAATCAAGAATCAAGAGCCAAGCTCTTGGCAAAGAGCTTTGAAGCTCTTGCCAAAGAGCTTTATCAAGAACATATGAAGAAGGAATCAAGAATCAAGAGCCAAGCTCTTGGCAAAGAGCTTTGAAGCTCTTGCCAAAGAGCTTTTTCGTGCATGCCATGAGGAAAATCAAGGAAGAAAAGCTCACTAATGCACTCACCAAGACTTGAACCCATGACCAAGAGGAGGGGGGCCAGCGCTACTTCACAAGGAAAACAAGCCAAAATTGGCTTGTTTTCACTCACCAAGGTTCGAACCAAGTACCTCAAGGAAGCAAGGCTTTGTGCGCCACTTATTTGCCAAGGAAAATTAACTTGTTTTCCTTCACCAAGGCTTGAACCAGGGACCTCAAGAAAGCAAGACTTTGGGGGCTTCTCTTGTGCCAAGGAAATTAGCTCCACAAGTGCTCCACCCAAGATTTGAACCAAGGACCTCAAGGACAAGTAAAGCTCTTGCCAAGAGCTTTCAAGCTCTTGCAAAGAGCCTTGTTCTCTTGTCACAAGGGACCGTGTGCAACACATTGGAAGAAAGGGGAACCAAAGCTCTTGGCCAAAGCTCTTGCCAAGAGCCGAACTCTTCCCTGGGAGGTGCACCATGGGCCAAAAAAAATTCATCTAAAATCCAAATTAATTCATTTCTTCACCAAATTTTAAAGCCCATCCAAATTCTTAGATCCAATTTAGGAAGTGTATAAATAGGAGTTAGTTTGATGTAATTAGGACCTTTTTTTGAACTTTTGAACTTTTACTTTTTTTTCACTTTTGAAGATTTTACTTTGAATTTTCATTTTGAGCTTTTATTTTGAATTTAGAATTCAGAGAATTGAGAAGGAGAATTGATCTCTCTTCTTCTTGGTTCTTGCTTGAGCACTCTTTAATTTTCTTGCTTTGGATCTTGGGTGGAGAATTGAAGAACTTCTGTTTCAATCTCACCTTGAGATCTCTTGTTTCCTTTTACTGCATAATTGAATTTAAATTCTGTTTACTGCATCTTCTCTTATTCTTCTTCTACACTTTCTGCATTTTACTTTTCTTTATTTGCTGTTCAATTGTTCTTGTTTGATCAAGGAAGGATTTGAGATCTAGACTTGTTATCTAGTCTCTTCCACCCTGAGATCTTCAACCTCTTTTACTTTGCTGCAAATTAAGCATTGCTTTCTCTGTTTTTAATTTCTCAAGCATTTCTACTTTTCTGTTTAAATCTAATTTACTGCAATTCACTTTCTAGTTTTCTGTTTCGCTGCAATTTACTTCCTCTTACTTAAATTCTGCAAATCCCAACTCCCAATCCCTTTTACAATTCAAGTCATTTACATTTCTTGCACTTTAAGATTCAGCCATTTATATTTCTTGCAATCTAAGTTTCTGCAATTTACATTACTTGTTCTTTAAGATTCCGCTTATTTACTTTCTTTGCTCTTTAATTTCCTGCAATTTACCCTTCTCCCTTTACATTTCATGCAATTTAGCTTCTGTCAATTATAAACCACTCAACCAATACTTGATTCGCTTGACTAAATCAACCACTAAACTAAAATTGCTCAATCCTTCAATCCCTGTGGGATCGACCTCACTCATGTGAGTTATTATTACTTGATGCGACCCGGTACACTTGCCGGTGAGTTTTGTGTTGGATCGTTTTCCACACTATCAAGTTTTTGGCGCCGTTGCCGGGGATTGATTAGATTGACAATGAATAAGTGAAGTGGAGATATAGATCAAGCACTTTTTATTTTCTGTTTCTTTAATTTTGACTAACCCACTAACTGTTCGAGACTTTGTCTCAACTAACTCTAACTGCACTCAAGTTACAGAGTGCTCTGTTTTAGTTTCTGGTTCTATTTGTGTTTTTGATTTTGTGATAGGAGGAAAGAGGCAAGAGATAGAGGGGAGAAATGCTGGGATTCAGAAAATCCCCACTGAGAGTTTCTCACCATGGGATAAAGTGATATTAAACACCCAACCAATGAAGGTGCCTCCACAATTATCTAAGTACTATATTGTGAACCGGATCCTTCCACATGAACACCTAGAGATCATCAAAGAGAAGACTGGAAGGAAGTTCACAGTAAGAAGAGAAAAGCTGAGGCACTATGATTTTCAGCCTCCATGATCAAAGAATGAAGGATGTCAAGCTAGTGACAATAAAGAAGCGCTTTGTTGGGAGGCAACCCAACCTGAGGTAGTTTTATTTTCATAGCTATTTTAATAAAAAAGTTAATTAGTTTTATCTATATTGCAAGAAGCTAAGTTTGGTGTTGCACACCAAAACAATATAAGGGAGAATGAAGGATTCTAAGTTTGGTGTTCCACCAAAATCCCATCATAAAACACATTCTCACTTTCTGCATAATGCTAGCTTCAAGCATTTAGATAAACTGGTTAACTATGATGCTGTTTCATAAGTTTTCAGTTTTATTGCTTTTGAAAAAGAAAAAAAAAGGATTTTCATACATGGTTAACTTGATGCATGAGAACCACTGGCAAGGTACTAAGTTTGGTGTTCCCACACCAAAGTAAGTTCAAAGGGCCACAAATAAATCATGCATGCTAACCATTTTTTTTTAGTGCTTGGGGAACAAGCAACTTTCAATATCATTGCAGAGTATCATACAAGTTTTTGGAAGGATTAAGCATCATCAACCAATGATGATGATGAGGAGGAGGACATCAAGTAAACTCCAAAAGGTTGTATTGTTCAGTAATTATCAGATATTGCGGTGATCGAAAGTGATATTGTGTCCCTGTCTGTCTGTCTGTTTAATGCAGTTCTCTATACCTCAATAATTAAGATGTTTGTTTATTCACAACACTACACTTTTAAAAACTGCATGCACTCAAGATTTCAAAAAAATGCATCACATGAAAGTTCTTTGAAAAGAGGGATTGAGGAATTAAACAATTTTGAGGCAAGCAAAAGATTAGGAGAAGTGGTGGTTCTGGTTGTGTGATTATGCATTGAGGTTGCATGCTTATGAAAACTTGCATGGGAGCTCATAGGCAGAACATAGAGTTCAAAGAAGTATTGTGGAGATTTTTGAACATTTATTGATCCAAGAAGCAGCAAACAAAAGAAAATAAAGAAAATATAAAAACAAAGAGAACATGGCCCAAGGCTCTGAGCATCAATTACTAGGCAGAAAAGAAGAAAGAAACAAGAACTCAAAGAGTTATTATCCTAGTAAATGCTTGTGGTCGAACTGTGTCAAAGAGAGAGGCTTGAGCAAGTAAATCCTAAGGGGTGCTTCAACACCTAATACCTTAAAACCAACTGGTTTAGGAGTATTGATTGAAAGCTTATCTAAAGAGCCGCTTTGAGACATGACACTTAGAGTCAAGGCCAAAGCACAGAAACTATAAGCTGCTTCAAGGTGATTACCTATAGAGAGATCTCCATGATATTATTTGGATGAAAGTTCTAAGACCTAAGACTTCCAAGATGTAGGGACTAGTAAGCACTGAAGCCCTTGCATGAGCATATAATTTAGAGTTCACCCCACTGTCACTTAAGCACTTCACTCACAGGATAGTACATGTAATTCTTCAAATCCATTCTAATTGAAAGAACCTTTGAGCATAATTCTTTTCTTGCTTGGGGACAAGCAAGTTTTAAGTTTGGTGTTGTGATGACAAGTCATCTTATCCTAGTTTTACTAGCCTTTTTCTTTGTTTTTATTTGGTTTTATGCACTTTCTTGTATTGTAAGCAAGTAATTTGGAATGAAAATGCATAGTTTCTTTGAATCAAACAACCACCATTTAATTGATGCTAAATCATGAGGTTTGAGCTAAATTTAATTGATTTTTATTGATTTATAAACCTTGTGAATTTGGCGATACTTTGATTAGTTGTTTTGATTACTTGTAGGTGAAGAAAAGAAAAAATAAGAAAAGCGTAGCCTAAGGAGCATGATCTAAGCAAAGAAAGAAAGTGTGGCACAAGAAAAGGAAGCGTGGCTTAAGGAAGGAAAAGCATAAGTGCATTCAAGAATCAAGAGCCAAGCTCTTGGCAAAGAGCTTTGAAGCTCTTGTGGAGAGCTTTCCTTCAAAGAATCAAGAGCCAAGCTCTTGGCAAAGAGCTTTGAAGCTCTTGCCAAAGAGCTTTATCAAGAACATATGAAGAAGGAATCAAGAATCAAGAGCCAAGCTCTTGGCAAAGAGCTTTGAAGCTCTTGCCAAAGAGCTTTTTCGTGCATGCCATGAGGAAAATCAAGGAAGAAAAGCTCACTAATGCACTCACCAAGACTTGAACCCATGACCAAGAGGAGGGGGGCCAGCGCTACTTCACAAGGAAAACAAGCCAAAATTGGATTGTTTTCACTCACCAAGGTTCGAACCAAGTACCTCAAGGAAGCAAGGCTTTGTGCGCCACTTATTTGCCAAGGAAAATTAACTTGTTTTCCTTCACCAAGGCTTGAACCAGGGACCTCAAGAAAGCAAGACTTTGGGGGCTTCTCTTGTGCCAAGGAAATTAGCTCCACAAGTGCTCCACCCAAGATTTGAACCAAGGACCTCAAGGACAAGTAAAGCTCTTGCCAAGAGCTTTCAAGCTCTTGCAAAGAGCCTTGTTCTCTTGTCACAAGGGACCGTGTGCAACACATTGGAAGAAAGGGGAACCAAAGCTCTTGGCCAAAGCTCTTGCCAAGAGCCGAACTCTTCCCTGGGAGGTGCACCATGGGCCAAAAAAAATTCATCTAAAATCCAAATTAATTCATTTCTTCACCAAATTTTAAAGCCCATCCAAATTCTTAGATCCAATTTAGGAAGTGTATAAATAGGAGTTAGTTTGATGTAATTAGGACCTTTTTTTGAACTTTTGAACTTTTACTTTTTTTTCACTTTTGAAGATTTTACTTTGAATTTTCATTTTGAGCTTTTATTTTGAATTTAGAATTCAGAGAATTGAGAAGGAGAATTGATCTCTCTTCTTCTTGGTTCTTGCTTGAGCACTCTTTAATTTTCTTGCTTTGGATCTTGGGTGGAGAATTGAAGAACTTCTGTTTCAATCTCACCTTGAGATCTCTTGTTTCCTTTTACTGCATAATTGAATTTAAATTCTGTTTACTGCATCTTCTCTTATTCTTCTTCTACACTTTCTGCATTTTACTTTTCTTTATTTGCTGTTCAATTGTTCTTGTTTGATCAAGGAAGGATTTGAGATCTAGACTTGTTATCTAGTCTCTTCCACCCTGAGATCTTCAACCTCTTTTACTTTGCTGCAAATTAAGCATTGCTTTCTCTGTTTTTAATTTCTCAAGCATTTCTACTTTTCTGTTTAAATCTAATTTACTGCAATTCACTTTCTAGTTTTCTGTTTCGCTGCAATTTACTTCCTCTTACTTAAATTCTGCAAATCCCAACTCCCAATCCCTTTTACAATTCAAGTCATTTACATTTCTTGCACTTTAAGATTCAGCCATTTATATTTCTTGCAATCTAAGTTTCTGCAATTTACATTACTTGTTCTTTAAGATTCCGCTTATTTACTTTCTTTGCTCTTTAATTTCCTGCAATTTACCCTTCTCCCTTTACATTTCATGCAATTTAGCTTCTGTCAATTATAAACCACTCAACCAATACTTGATTCGCTTGACTAAATCAACCACTAAACTAAAATTGCTCAATCCTTCAATCCCTGTGGGATCGACCTCACTCATGTGAGTTATTATTACTTGATGCGACCCGGTACACTTGCCGGTGAGTTTTGTGTTGGATCGTTTTCCACACTATCACAAATAACTTTGAACTAAAGCCACAACTCATCACCTTGGTTCAAAATAATTATTCTTATGGAGGAGGACCACTTGAAGAACCTAACCAACACTTGTCCACCTTCTTAAGGATTTGTGACACTGTCAAAACCAATGGTGTGCACCCTGACAGTTACAAGCTACTGCTATTTCCATTTTCTCTTAGAGACAAAGCCACTCAATGGTTGGAATCCTTCCCAAGAGACAGCATCAACAATTGGGATGATCTAGTAACCAAGTTTCTTGCCAAGTTTTACCCACCTCAAAGAGTTATTAGATTGAAGAATGAAGTGCAAACATTCACACAAATGGATGCTGAACCCTTGTATGAGGCATGGGAACGATACAAAGCTCTAATCAGGAAGTGTCCACCTGGAATGTTCAGTGAGTGGGATGATGACAAGTCATCACAGCCTATTTTAGCTAGTCTTTTTCTTTTGTTTTCATTAGAATTATGCACTTTCTTGAGCTACAAGCAAGCTAATTGAGTAGATTTTCATGTTTCCCTTGATTGAACCAACCATATATGAATTCATGCCATTTCATGAGGTTTTATGCTATATTTGTTGCATATTATGAAAGATTGAATATCTCATGATTTTGAGCATAGCTTTGATGAGTTTGGTTGATTAATGATAGGTGAAGAAAGCTTGGAGAAAGGTTGAAGCAAGAAGGAATAGCTAGGAGTAAAGAGAGGACAATGGAATAAGTGAAATTGAACCAGGAAGCAAGAAGCTGGACCTAAAGTTAGCATCAAACTTTTGCACAAACTTTTGGTTGAAAAGTTGGACCCAACGTTAGCCCCCTAACTTGGAGGCTAACGTTGGAACTTGAAAATTCTCCCCTGGACTCCAAAAGTTTGCGCCAACGTTAGCCCCCTAACTTGGAGGCTAACGTTGGCACATGAATATTCAAGGAAGAGGAGCAAAAGTTAGCCCCAACGTTAGCCCCCTAACTTGGAGGCTAACGTTGGAACTTGAGAATTTCTCCCCTGGGCACCAACGTTTGCGCCAACGTTAGCCCCCTAACTTGGAGGCTAACGTTGGCACATGAATTACAATGGGGAAGGAGCAAAAGTTTGCGCCAACGTTAGCCCCCTAACTTGGTGGCTAACGTTGGCGCCACTAGCACACAAGGCATTGCCAACGTTAGGGTCAAAGTTAGACCCCTAACGTTGGCACCAACGTCCATACCAGAAAAATGTGCTAACTGATATGAAAAGTTGTGGCTCAAACTTTTGGTCCAACTTTTGCTAACCTCAAAACCGGTTCAATTGGTTCACTTCGGTTCTTCTCCAAACTTCAAAAGCAATCAACCAAGGCCTCTTTCAACCCAATTCCACCAAGAGCAAAGGCCCAACTCAAGGCTTGAAGATCATTTGAAGAAAGTGTATAAATAGGATAGAATTCAAGTTCTTCGGGGAGCTTTCCTTTTGGAATTTTCATAATAGTTTTCGGAGAGCTTTTGTTATTGAGTGAACTTGAATTTCTTTGTTTTCATTGCTTTAAATTTCATTTACACTTGTCTTGGATCTTGGATTGAAGAATTGAAGAAATTCTGTTTCAATCTCAATCTTGGATCTCTCTGTTTCTTTACTGTTAATTGAATTTCATTTCCGGTTAATTGCTCTTCATCTCTTTTCTTTGCAATTTACATTCTCCTTGCAATTGTTCTTGTTAGATCTAGGAAGGCATTGAGATCTAGACTTGGTTTTCTAGTCTCTGGGTCCTGAGATCCAAATCCCCAATTTACATTCTGTTTCTTTCCTTTCTATGTTCATTTACTTTTCTGCTTCATATCCGGTTCAATCTCAATTCCCTTTCCCTCTTCTGTTTAATGCAATTCAACTTTTCCTCGTTTAAATTCTGCAAATCCATTCCCCAATTCCCTTTACAATTCCAGCTATTTACATTTCTTGCACTTTAAGATTCCACAATTTACATTTCTTGCACTTTAAGTTTTTGCTATTTAATTTCTTGTCCTTTACCTTTCAGCAATTTATTTCTTGTTCTCTTTACTTCAATGCAATTTAATTCTGCAAGTCACAAAACCATCAACCAAATCTTGATTCGCTTGACTAAATCAACCACTAAGCTAAAATTGCTCAATCCTTCAATCCCTGTGGGATCGACCTCACTCCAGTGAGTTTTTATTACTTGATACGACCCGGTACACTTGCCGGTTAGATTTGTGTGTTTTGGGAGAGATTTAATTTTCTTCCAAAATACTCATCATGGGACAGATTGCAGAATTTCTATGAAGGCTTGACATTGAAATCTCAAGAGGCCTTGGATTATTCAGCAGGAGGCTCTTTGCAACTAATGAAAACAGCAGAGGAAGCCCAAAATCTCATTGATATGGTGGCCAACAACCAATATTTCTTTACTCATCAGAGACAACGCCAGCCATCACAAAGGAAAGGAGTGTTAGAGTTGGAAGGAGTAGACATCATCCTAGCTCAAAACAAGATAATGCAGCAGCAAATCCAGCAACAATTTGAGCAGATGGCTAAAAAGATTGATAGCTTGCAAGTTGCAGCAGTGAATACAAGCCAACCATCAACCACATGGGGGAAAAATGAAGAAAACCAAGAAGATCAGCAGCAGGAACAACCTCAATATGTGCACAACCATGGTTCAAGCCAAAATGAGGTTTATGGTGACACCTACAATCCATCTTGGAAGAACCATCCAAATCTCAGATGGGAAGATGACCACACTCAAAACCAACAACCATGGCAAAGGAATTCAAACCAAAACAACTCAAGAAACAACCAGAACAACAACCAGCAAAACATAACCCACAATCCATATAGAAAACCCCAAAACAACCATCATCCACCTTCCACATCCACATTCCACCCACAAAATAATCCCACAAATAGTTCAAACAACTTCCAGCAACAACCATCTCATTTTACACAACCACAACCAAATCCAAACTCTCAAAGAATCTCCAATTTGGAGATATTGATGGAAAAGATGATAAAGCACCAAGAGATAATGATGGAGAAACTCATGAAAAATCAAGAGATGGCCAGACAAGATCAAGAAACAGCAAGAAAAGATCAAGAAGCATCAAGAAAAGATCAAGCCATAACAAGCAAAAACCAAGAAGCTTCAATCAGAAATCTTGAGAGGCATATGGAACAAATGGCTAAACAAATTATAGAGATGGGTGAGAAACAATCAAATGCATCCCCTAGTGCCACTCAAAACCACCCAAGGGACAAAGGAAAAGCTACAAAGTGGGAGGAGTGTAAAGCAATCATAGTGGGAAGTGAGAAGACTGGGGAGAAGGAAGCCATCAATCAGGAAGAACACAACAAACAAGTTCCACAAGAAGAGACAGAAGAGAGAAGTGAAGAGGATAGAAAGACCGAGAATGCAAAAAGCTCAAAGAGAGATAAGGACATCCCTGAAACACAACTACAATAGAAGAAGGAAGGGGTGAAGCCATATATCCTCAAACTTCTATATCCTCAAAGATTCAAAAAAGAAAATGAGGATAAGCAATATTCAAAGTTCCTGGACATATTCAAGACACTTAGCATCAATATTCCTTTCTTAGAAGCACTTGAACAGATGCCATTATATGCCAAATTTATGAAAGAAGTGCTAACAAAGAAAAGACCCTTGAAGAAAGGACAAATTGTTGAAATGACAATGGAGTGTAGTGCTATTCTCCAAAGAGGTCTACCAGAGAAGAAGGATGATCCTGGAAGATTTTATATACCTTGTACCATAGGAGACATAACTATTGAGAAATCATTTTGTGACCTTGGTGCAAGCATAAACTTGATGCCTCTATCTCTTATGAGGAAGCTTCAAATTTTTGAACTGAAACCCACTCGAATAGCTCTTCAAATGGCTGACAAGTCCATTCAGCAAGCACTCGGAGTTGTAGAGAATGTGCTGGTAAAAGTGGGAAAATTCCTTCTCCCAACTGATTTTGTCATCCTGGATATGGAAGAGGACCCTAACACTCCCATCATACTGGGGAGGCCTTTCCTAGCTACGGGCAGAGCATTGATAGATGTTGAAAAGGGGGAATTGTTGCTAAGAGTGCATGATTAGCACCTAGCATTCCATGTTTTTAAAACCTTGCATGAGCCCATTCAAGAAGAAGATTGTATGAAGGATAAGGCCAGAGATCAAAGCTTGAAGGAGGCATTCAATGAGTTAACTCCAAGACTTATAAATCCATGCTTGAAAGTAGTAGAGATGGTGCAACAGGCCAAAGAAATCAAGGAGGAACTAGATCCAAAACCCCCAGATGAGAACCTCAACACTCCAGATAAAGAACCACCAAGGCATGAATTATCTCCTGAGAAAGAAGAGAAGAAAAAGAGGCCAAAAGGGTGGAGAAACAAGAAAATCCCCACTGAAGGCTTCTCACCAGGGGATAAAGTGATGTTGAACACCCAACCAATGAAGGTGTCTCCACAATTATCTGAGTACTATACTGTGAACCGGATCCTTTCACTTGAACACCTAGAGATCATCAAAGAGGAGACCGGAAGAAAGTTCACAGTAAGAGGAGAAAAGTTGAGGCACTATGATTTTCAACCTCCATGATCAAAGAACAAGATGTCAAGCTAGTGACATTAAAAGAGCGCTTGTTGGGAGGCAACCCAACCTGAGGTAGTTTTCTTTTAATAGCTATTTTAATAAAAAAGGTTAATTAGTTTATCTATATTACAAGGAGCTAAGTTTGGTGTTGCACACCAAAACAATCTAAGGGAGAATGAAGGATTCTAAGTTTGGTGTTCCACCAAAATCTCATCATAAAATATATTCTCACCTTCTGCATAATACTAGCTGCAAGCAATTAGATGAACCAATTAATCAAATTGCTATTTTCTAATCTTTGATTTTATAACCTTTAGCAAAGACAAAAGAATTCATGAATGGTTAACTTGTTGCATCAGAGACATTGGCAAGGGATTAAGTTTGGTGTTTCCACACCAAAATAAGTTTGAACGCCGTGCTCAATTCTTGCACACTAACCAGTTGCCTAAGGGCTTGGGGAACAAGCAACTTTCAGTATCTTTTGTAGGAAGTCATTCAATCTCTTGAGGAAAAGGTACATCATCATGGACAGTGGAAGGACATGGAACCCAACAATGATAATGACACAGAGGAAACAAATAGACTCCAAGATGTTGTATTGTTCTCTGACTAATTCTAGTTCAACTATGTTAATTGAAAGTGCAAATGTCCCCTGTTGATTAGTGTCTTCTTAGATTAATTTACTGTTTGCGAGTTTGTTTGTTTTCATGCTGTTATGGCTTGCTAGTCTAAGTGCTTGATTCACTTTCATCCTACTTGAATTATATGCTTTGTTCCTCATGCTTGAATAAAAGAAAAATAACTGTGAAATAGAGAAAGAGTAGAAGTCTGGTATGATATGAGACAAAATAAGATTATGTGGTGGTATGTGCTGGTTCATTAGTTGATTTATAAATAAGGCTGAATGCAGGCATGACTTTGTGATATGAACTTAAGTTACATTTCATGAGACTTGACAAATGAAAAAGGTCCAAAATAAAAGAAAGAAAATACAAGAGAAATAAGCAAAAAAAAAAAAAAAAACACACAAGGCTGGGCACCAATGGCTGCAAATTTGGATAAATGCCTGTGATGCTCTTGTACAAAGATAAGCTTGGATAACTAGGTTCTAAGGGGTGCTTCATCACCCGGCAACTTGAGTTAACTAACCCGGGATTGCCAACTGAAAGTCCACCATCAAGAGCTACTTTGAGACAAAGCATTTAGTAACCCAAAGAGGTGCTGGGCATCAATTTCCAAAGAACAAACAGAGATGAACAAAGCAAGCTAAATGCCTGTGATGTGTGTGTGCTAAGGAGAGGCTTGAGCAAGTAAGCCCATAAGGGTGTTTCAACACCTAGCATCTTGAACCAACTGGGGCGGGAATGCTGGCTGAAAGCTTATTCTAAAAAGCTGCCTTACAACATAGCATTAAGCCTCAGCCAAGAAAGAGAGCAACAAAAAAAAAAAAACCTAGGGACCAAGCAATAACAAGTCTCATTTTTTTGTGTAATTCAAGTAAGGATCCAAAGGGATGTTGATGTCTCAGCCACAGAATAAAAATCACTAAGATACCATGCATAAAAACCCCATTTACCAGTATTCAATGTCTTCCAATAAAAGGCTTATACACATCTCTGCTTCTAGTAATTTTCTTTATGTTTTACTACTTGCTTGGGGACAAGCAAGTTTTAAGTTTGGTGTTGTGATGACTGATGACAAGTCATCTTAGCCTAGTTTCACTAGTCTTTTTCCTTTGTTTTTATTTGGTTTTATGCACTTTCTTAAGCCACAAGTAAGCTAATTGGATTGAATTTCATTTTTCCTTTGATTCAATCAACCATGAATGAATTGATGCATCTTCATGAGTTTTTGTGCCATAATTGCTTGTGTGACAAGAAGAAGGATAACTCTCATGATTATGGCATAGCTTTGATACAATTGTTGATTGATGACAGAAGGAATAAAGCTTGGAAGAAGGTTGCAAGAATGGGCTTGAAAATAGGAGTTCATGTTTGAGCTGACGTTTGCCTCAAACGTCAACTCAAACGTGAGTAGCAGATGAAGAATACCCTGGAGAAGAGCCAACGTTTGAGCCAACCTTTGACCTCAAACGTTGAGGCAAACGTTGGCTGAAGAAGAAGCTTCTAGAAGGCAACGTTTGCGCCAACGTTTGCCTCAAACGTGAGGTCAAACGTTGGCGCCTAAAAGGAAGAAAAATGGCACTCCTGGAAGGGCAACGTTTGCGCCAACGTTTGCCTCAAACGTGAGGTCAAACGTTGGCGCCTAAAAGAGAAGAGTTGGAGCTTCTGGGCAGCGACGTTTAAGCCAACGTTTGCCTTAAACGTGAGGTCAAACGTTGGCTACATTTTGGCAAGAAAGAGCATGGAAGAGCACCCCTGATTGATGAGTTAGATGAGCCACGTTTGCGCCAACGTTTGCCTCAAACGTTGGGCCAAACGTTGGCCAAAAAGAGAGCTTGGGGTGATCCACGTTTGAGCTCACATTTGACCTCAAACGTTGAGCCAAACGTGGAGGACAGCAAATGGACTTGGCTGCATAATTTGACACAAGTGACGTTTGAGTCAACGTTTGCCTCAAACGTTGGCTCAAACGTGAATGGTTCATGGCCCGGTTCACTAATGGATCTCTTCCCAACACCAAGAGCAAGCAACGGAGGCCACTATCAACCCAATTCCATCAAGACTAAAGGCCCAATTCAAGGCTTAATGATCATTTGAAGAAAGTGTATAAATAGCTTAGGATTTGAAGTTTTAGGGAGCTTTTCTTTTAGAGTTTTCTTTAAGAGTTTTCATAATATTCACAGTAGAGAACTTTTGGGTTTTGAGCTATTTGGAGATTTAGAGTCTTGGGTGTTGAAGAATTGAGGAAATTCTGTCTCAATCTCACCTTGAGATCTCTGTTTTCGTTTCACTGCACAATTTGAGGAATTGAGATTTGAATTTACTTTCTCTACTGTTTGATTTTAAATTCTCTTGCAATTGATTTCTGAATTGAATCTAGGAAGGCATTGAGATCTAGACTTGGTTATCTAGTCTCTTGAGTCCTGAGATCTGAAATTTCCCTTTGATTTCTCTGTCAAATGCTTCTTCAAGCAATTTACATTTTCTGTTTGAGATCTACTGCAATTAAATTCATCTTTTACTTCCCTGCTTGTTGCAATTTACTTTTCCTTGTTTAATTTCTGCAATCCCAATTCCCAACTCCTTTTATAATTCAAGCAATTTACATTTCTTGCACTTTAAGATTCAGCCATTTACATTTCTTGCAATCTAAGTCTCTGCAATTTACATTACTTGTTCTTTAAGATTCAGCTTATTTACTTTCTTTGCTCTTTAATTTCTTGCAATCTATCCCTCTCCCTTTACATTTCAAGCAATTTAGTTTCTGCAATCACAAATCACTCAACTCAACACTTGATTCGCTTGACTAAATCAACCACTAAACTAAAATTGCTCAATCCTTCAATCCCTGTGGGATCGACCTCACTCCCGTGAGTTATTATTACTTGATGCGACCCGGTGCACCTGCCGGTGAGTTTTGTGTCGGATCGTTTTCCGCACATCAATGACAAGTCATCTTAAACTAGTTTTACTAGCCTTTTTCTTTGTTTTTATTTGATTTTATGCACTTTCTTGCATTCTAAGTAAGTAATTTGGAATGGAATTGCATGATTTCTTTAAATAAATCAACCACCCTTTAATTGATGCAAAATCATGAGGTTTAAGCTAAATTTAATTGATTTTTAATGATTTATAAACCTTGTGAATTTGGTGATACTTTGATTGGTTGTTTTGATTACTTGTAGGTGAAGAAAAGAAAAAAATAAGAAAAGCGTAGCCTAAGGAGCATGATCTAAGCAAAGAAAGAAAGCGTGGCACAAGGAAAAGAAGCGTGGCTCAAAGAAGGAGAAGCATAGGTGCATTCAAGAAACAAGGGCACAAAGTTCTTACCAAGAGCTTTAAAGCTCTTGTGGAGAGCTTTCCTTCAAAGAATCAAGAGCCAAGCTCTTGGCAAAGAGCTTTGAAGCTCTTGCCAAAGAGCTTTATCAAGAACACATGAAGAAGGAACCAAGAGCCAAGCTCTTGGCAAAGAGCTTTGAAGCTCTTGCCAAAGAGCTTTTTCGTGCATGCCATGAAGAAAATCAAGGAGGAAAAGCTCACTAATGCACTCACCAAGACTTGAACCCATGACCAAAGGGAGGGGGCCAGCTACTTCACAAGGAAAAAAACAAGCCAAAATTAGCTTGTTTTCACTCACCAAGGTTCGAACTAAGTCCCTCAAGGAAGCAAAGCTTTTGGGCGCTACTCTTGTGCCATGAAAAATGGGCAGCCCTTGCACTCCCCAAGGATCGAACTAGGCACCTCAAGGAAGGGACACATCAGGCGCTTCTCTAGTGCCAAGGAAATTAGCTCCACAAGTGCTCCACCCAAGATTTGAACCAAGGACCTCAAGGACAAGTAAAGCTCTTGCCAAGAGCTTTCAAGCTCTTGCAAAGAGCTTTGTTCTCTTGTCACAAGGGAAGGACCGTGCGCACTAAAACAAGGAAGGGAAGCAAAGCTCTTGGCCAAAGCTCTTGCCAAGAGCCGAACCTTTCCCTGGGAGATGCATTTTGGGCCAAAATTCACTAAAAATTCAATTTAATTCATTTCTTCACAAAATCAAAAGCCCATCCAAATTCCAAAATCCAAGAATAGAAAGTGTATAAATAGGAGCTAGTTTAATGTAATTAGGACCCTTTACCTTTTCACATTTTTTACACCTCTAGACTTTTACTTTGAATTTTCCTTTTGAACTTTCATTTTCATTTTTGAGCTTTTTACTTTGAATTTGTATTTTCTAAGAACTTGGAAGGATAATTGATCTCTCTTCTTCCTTGTTCTTGCTTGAGCACTCTTTACTTTTCTTGCTTTTGATCTTGGGTGAAGAATTGAAGAACTTCTGTTTCAATCTCACCTTGAGATCTCTTGTTTATTTCTTCTGCATAATTGAATTTGAATTCCTGTTTACTGCATCTTCTCTTTACCTCTGTAATTCACTTCTGCAACTTACTTTTCATTTCCTTTTGCAATTGCTCTTGTTGGATCAAGGAAGGATTTGAGATATAGACTTGTTTTCTAGTCTCTTCCACTCCTGAGATCTTCAACTTCTTTTAATTTGCTGCAAATTAAGCTTTGCTTTTCTGTTTTTAAATTCTCAAAGCATTTTCTCTTTTCTGTTAAGATCTACTTCACTGCAATTAAATTTTCTCTTTTATGTTTAATGCAATTTACTTGTTCTTGTTTAATTTCTGCAATTCCATCTCCCAATCCCTTTTACAATTCAAGCAATTTATATTTCTTGCACTTTAAGATTCAGTCATTTATATTTCTTGCAATCTAAGTTTCTGCAATTTATATTACTTGCACTTTAAGATTCAGCACTTTTACTTTTTTTTGCTCTTTCATTTACTGCAATTACCCCTCTCCCTTTACATTTCATGCAATTTAGCTTCTGTTAATTCCAAATCACTCAATCAATACTTGATTCGCTTGACTAAATCAACCACTAAACTAAAATTGCTCAATCCTTCAATCCCTGTGGGATCGACCTCACTCATGTGAGTTATTATTACTTGATGCGACCCGGTCCACTTGCCGGTGAGTTTTGTGTTGGATCGTTTTCCACACATCAGACTACACCTTATCAGTTGACTTTTTTTTTGCTGCACTTGTTCACAAATTAAGAATAGATTAATTTAAAAAATTTAAAATTTTTATTTTTTTATTTTTTGGATAATTTGGAATTTTTTATTTTTTTACAATTAGAAAAAAATTATTTTTTAAGTTTAAAAATTGAAAAAATAAATTTACAACTCTGTTATTTAATAGATATTGTTGCCCTTTATTTTATTTTTCTAATTTAAATAAAAAAATTAATCATATAATTTAAAATTTGAAAGATAAAAAATTTAGTTTTCTAAAATTTTTAATTTTTTTAAAAAAATTTTTTCTTTTTTTATTCTCCGGATAATGCTGCACTCAGAAAATTGTCCTTTTTTCTTTTAAAATTGTTTATTTTTCAATTTTTTAAGTTTTAGAATATTGCTGAAATTTTATATTTTTCTTCTATTAGAAAAAAATTTATTTTTTAGTTTAAAACTTTAAACAAAAATAAAAAATTTACAGATCTTTTGTTTATTGGATATTGCTGAACTTTATTTTATTTTTCTAATTTAAATAAAAAATATTTAATAATATAATTTAAAAATTAAAAAAATAAAAAATTTAGTTTTTTAAATTTTTTTTTAAAATATTTTTTTATCTTTTTATTCACCGGATAAGACTACACCCAGACAGTTGACTTTTTTTTGCTGCACTTGTTCATAAATTAATAATAGATTAATTTAAAAAATTTAAAATTTTAATTTTTTTTATTTTTTGAATAATTTGGAATTTTTTATTTTTTTTACAATTAGAAAAAAAATATTTTTTAAGTTTAAAAATTAAAAAAATAAATTTACAACTCTGTTATTTAACAGATATTGTTGGACTTTATTTTATTTTTCTAATTGAAATAAAAAAATTAATCATATAATTTAAATTTTCAAAAATAAAAAATTTAGTTTTTTAAAATTTTTAATTTTTTTATTCTCCAGATAATGCTGCACTCAGAAAATTGACTTTTTTTTGCTGCACTTGTTCACAAAATAAGAATAAATTAATTTAAAAAATTTAAAATTTTTTATTTTTCAAATTTTTTAGTTTTTTAATATTGTTGGAATTTTTTATTTTTCTACTATTAGAAAAAAATTTATGTTTTAGTTTAAAACTTTAAACAAAAATAAAAAATTTACAGATTTATTGTTTAATAGATATTGCTAAACTTTATTTTATTTTTCTTATTTAAATAAAAAAATTTAATAATATAATTTAAAATTTTAAAAATTAAAAATTTAGTTTTTTAAAATTTTTTATTTTTTTAAGATTATTTTTTATTTTTTATTCACTGGATAACGCATCACACGGACAGTTGACTTTCTTTTGCTGCACTTGTTCACAAATTAAGAATAAATTAATAAAAAAATTTAAAATTTCAATTTTTTTAATTTTTGGATATTGTTAGAATTTTTTATTTTTTTACAATTAGAAAAAAAATTATTTTTTTAGTTTAAAAATAAAAAAAATAAATTTAC
The DNA here is from genome assembly GCF_003086295.3 of Arachis hypogaea. Classification (NCBI taxonomy): domain Eukaryota; kingdom Viridiplantae; phylum Streptophyta; class Magnoliopsida; order Fabales; family Fabaceae; genus Arachis; species Arachis hypogaea. The sequence goes on along the minus strand of NC_092054.1, from coordinate 79,789,398 downwards.
AGATCTGTTATTTACCAGAATATGCTAGATTTTATTTTATATTTCTAATAAAAATATAAAAATTTATCATATAATTTAAAAATTCAAAAATAAAAGAAAAGATTTTTTTTTCAAATTTTTTAATTTTTTAAAACTTTTTTATCTTTTTATTCACCGGATAATACTACAACCAGACAATTGACTTTTTTTTGCTGCACTTATTCATAAATTAAGAATAAATTAATTTAAAAAATTTAAAATTTTAATTTTTTTATTTTTTAGATATTATTGGAATATTTTATTTTTTTAAATTAGAAAACATTTATTTTTTTAGTTTAAAATTTAAAAAAAATTAAATTTACTAATCTGTTATTTACCAGATATTGCTGGACTTTATTTTATTTTTCTAATTTATAAAAAAAATTAATTATATAATTTAAAAATTCAGAAATAAAAAATTTATTTTTTTAAAAATTTTAATATTATTAAAAATATTTTCTTATCTTTTTATTCACCGAAAAATACTACACCAGGATAGTTAACTTTTTTTTTTCTCCACTTGTTCACAAATTAAGAATAAATTAATTTAAAAAATTTAAAATTTTAATTTTTTATTTTTTGGATATTGTTGGAATCTTTTATTTTTTACAATTAGAAAAAAATTTATTTTTTAGTTTAAAAATTAAAAAAAATAAATTTACAGATCTGTTATTTACCAAATATTGATGGACTTTATTTTATTGTTCTAATTTAAATAAAAAAATTAATCATATAATTTTAAAATTCAAAAATAAAAAATTTATCTTTTTAAAATTTTTAATTTTTTTAAAAAATATTTTTTTATCTTTTTATTCACCGGATAAGACTACACCCTAACAGTTGACTTTTTTTTGCTGCACTTGTTCACAAATTAAGAATAGATTAATTTAAAAAAATTTAAAATTTTTATTTTTTTATTTTTTGGATAATTTGGAATTTTTTATTTTTTTACAATTAGAAAAAAATTATTTTTTAAGTTTAAAAATTAAAAAATAAATTTACAACTCTGTTATTTAATAGATATTGTTGGACTTTATTTTATTTTTCTAATTGAAATAAAAAAATTAATCATATAATTTAAAATTTCAAAAATAAAAAATTTAGTTTTCTAAAATTTTTAAGTTTTTAAAAATATTTTTTATATTTTTATTCTCAAGATAATGCTGCACTCAGAAAATTGTCTTTTTTTTGCTGCACTTGTTCACAAAATAAGAATAAATTAATTTAAAAAATTTAAAATTGTTTATTTTTCAATTTTTTTAGTTTTAGAATATTGCTGAAATTTTATATTTTTCTTCTATTAGAAAAAATTTATTTTTTAGTTTAAAACTTTAAACAAAAATAAAAAATTTACAGCTCTTTTGTTTACCGAATATTGCTGAACTTTAATTTATTTTTCTAATTTAAATAAAAAATATTTAATAATATAATTTAAAAATTAAAAAATAAAATATTTAGTTTTTTAAATTTTTTATTTTTTTAAGAATATTTTTTTTATTCACTGGATAATGCATCACACGGACAGTTGACTTTCTTTTGCTGCACTTGTTCACAAATTAAGAATAAATTAATAAAAAAAATTTAAAATTTTTATTTTTTTATTCTCCAGGTAATGTTGCACTTGTTCACAAAAGAAGAATAAATTAATTTTAAAATTTTAAAATTTTTTATTTTTCAATTTTTTTAGTTTTTGAATATTGTTGGAATTTTTTATTTTTCTACTATTAGAAAAAAATTTATGTTTTATTTTAAAACTTTAAACAAAAATAAAAAATTTATAGATTTGTTATTTAATAGAAATTGCTAAACATTATTTTATTTTTCTTATTTAAACAAAAACATTTAATAATATAATTTAAAAATTAAAAAAAAATTTAGTTTTTTAAAAGTTTTTATTTTTTTAAGATTATTTTTTATTTTTTATTCACTAGATAATGCATCACACGAACAGTTGACTTTCTTTTGCTGCACTTGTTCACAAATTAAGAATAAATTAATAAAAAATATTAAAATTTTAATTTTTTTAATTTTTGGATATTGTTAGAATTTTTTATTTTTTTACAATTAGAAAAAAAATTAATTTTTTAGTTTAAAAATAAAAAAAATAAATTTACAGATCTGTTATTTACCAGAATATGCTAGACTTTATTTTATATTTCTAATAAAAATAAAAAATTAATCATATAATTTAAAAATTCAAAAATAAAAAATTTAGTTTTTTAAAATTTTTAATTTTTAAAATTTTTTTTATCTTTTTATTCACTGGATAATGCTACAACCAGACAGTTGACTTTTTTTCTGCACTTATTCACAAATTAAGAATAAATTAATTTAAAAAATTTAAAATTTTAATTTTTTATTTTTTAGATATCATTGGAATTTTTTATTTTTTAAAATTAGAATAAAATTTTATTTTTTTAGTTCAAAATTAAAAAAAGTTAAATTTACTAATCTGTTATTTACCAGATATTGTTAGACTTTTTTTTATTTTTCTAATTTATAAAAAAATTAATCATATAATTTAAAAATTCAGAAATAAAAAATTTGTTTTTTTTTTAAATTTTAATATTTTTAAAAATATTTTTTTGTCTTTTTATTCACCGAATAATGCTACACTCGGATACATAACTTTTTTTTTGCTCCCCTTGTTCACAAATTAAGAATAAATTAATTTAAAAAATTTAAAATTTTAATTTTTTAGTTTTTGAATATTGTTGGAATTTTTTATTTTTCTACTATTAGAAAAAAATTTATGTTTTAGTTTAAAACTTTAAACAAAAATGAAAAATTTATAGATTTGTTGTTTAATAGATATTGCTAAACTTTATTTTATTTTTCTTATTTAAATAAAAAAATTTAATAATATAATTTAAAATTTTAAAAATTAAAAATTTAGTTTTTTAAAATTTTTTATTTTTTTAAGATTATTTTTTATTTTTTATTCACTGGATAATGCATCACACGGACAGTTGACTTTCTTTTGCTGCACTTGTTCACAAATTAAGAATAAATTAATAAAAAAATTTAAAATTTCAATTTTTTTAATTTTTGGATATTGTTAGAATTTTTTATTTTTTTACAATTAGAAAAAAAATTATTTTTTTAGTTTAAAAATAAAAAAAATAAATTTACAGATCTGTTATTTACCAGAATATGCTAGACTTTATTTTATATTTCTAATAAAAATAAAAAAATTAATCATATAATTTAAAAATTCAAAATAAAAAATTTAGTTTTTTAAAATTTTTAATTTTTAAAATTTTTTTATCTTTTTATTCACTGGATAATGCTACAACCAGACAGTTGACTTTTTTTTGCTGCACTTATTCATAAATTAAGAATAAATTAATTTAAAAAATTTAAAATTTTAATTTTTTTATTTTTTAGATATTATTGGAATATTTTATTTTTTTAAATTAGAAAAAATTTATTTTTTTAGTTTAAAATTTAAAAAAAATTAAATTTACTAATCTGTTATTTACCAGATATTGCTGGACTTTATTTTATTTTTCTAATTTATAAAAAAAATTAATTATATAATTTAAAAATTCAGAAATAAAAAATTTATTTTTTTAAAAATTTTAATATTATTAAAAATATTTTTTTATCTTTTTATTCACCGAATAATACTACACCAGGATAGTTAACTTTTTTTTTTCTCCACTTGTTCACAAATTAAGAATAAATTAATTTAAAAAATTTAAAATTTTAATTTTTTATTTTTTGGATATTGTTGGAATCTTTTATTTTTTACAATTAGAAAAAAATTTATTTTTTAGTTTAAAAATTAAAAAAAATAAATTTACAGATCTGTTATTTACCAAATATTGATGGACTTTATTTTATTGTTCTAATTTAAATAAAAAAATTAATCATATAATTTTAAAATTCAAAAATAAAAAATTTATCTTTTTAAAATTTTTAATTTTTTTAAAAAATATTTTTTTATCTTTTTATTCACCGGATAAGACTACACCCTAACAGTTGACTTTTTTTGCTGCACTTGTTCACAAATTAAGAATAGATTAATTTAAAAAAATTTAAAATTTTTATTTTTTTATTTTTTGGATAATTTGGAATTTTTTATTTTTTTACAATTAGAAAAAAATTATTTTTTAAGTTTAAAAATTAAAAAATAAATTTACAACTCTGTTATTTAATAGATATTGTTGGACTTTATTTTATTTTTCTAATTGAAATAAAAAAATTAATCATATAATTTAAAATTTCAAAAATAAAAAATTTAGTTTTCTAAAATTTTTTATTTTTTAAAAATATTTTTTATATTTTTATTCTCAAGATAATGCTGCACTCAGAAAATTGTCTTTTTTTTGCTGCACTTGTTCACAAAATAAGAATAAATTAATTTAAAAAATTTAAAATTGTTTATTTTTCAATTTTTTTAGTTTTAGAATATTGCTGAAATTTTATATTTTTCTTCTATTAGAAAAAAATTTATTTTTTAGTTTAAAACTTTAAACAAAAATAAAAAATTTACAGATCTTTTGTTTACCGGATATTGCTGAACTTTAATTTATTTTTCTAATTTAAATAAAAAATATTTAATAATATAATTTAAAAATTAAAAAATAAAATATTTAGTTTTTTAAATTTTTTATTTTTTTAAGAATATTTTTTTTATTCACTGGATAATGCATCACACGGATAGTTGACTTTCTTTTGCTGCACTTGTTCACAAATTAAGAATAAATTAATAAAAAAAATTTAAAATTTTTATTTTTTTTATTCTCCAGGTAATGTTGCACTTGTTCACAAAAGAAGAATAAATTAATTTTAAAATTTTAAAATTTTTTATTTTTCAATTTTTTTAGTTTTTGAATATTGTTGGAATTTTTTATTTTTCTACTATTAGAAAAAAATTTATGTTTTATTTTAAAACTTTAAACAAAAATAAAAAATTTATAGATTTATTATTTAATAGAAATTGCTAAACTTTATTTTATTTTTCTTATTTAAACAAAAACATTTAATAATATAATTTAAAAATTAAAAAAAAATTTAGTTTTTTAAAATTTTTTATTTTTTTAAGATTATTTTTTATTTTTTATTCACTGGATAATGCATCACACGAACAGTTGACTTTCTTTTGCTGCACTTGTTCACAAATTAAGAATAAATTAATAAAAAATATTAAAATTTTAATTTTTTTAATTTTTGGATATTGTTAGAATTTTTTATTTTTTTTACAATTAGAAAAAAAATTAATTTTTTAGTTTAAAAATAAAAAAAATAAATTTACAGATCTCTTATTTACCAGAATATGCTAGACTTTATTTTATATTTCAAATAAAAATAAAAAAATTAATCATATAATTTAAAAATTCAAAAATAAAAAATTTAGTTTTTTAAAATTTTTAATTTTTAAAATTTTTTTTATCTTTTTATTCACTGGATAATGCTACAACCAGACAGTTGACTTTTTTCTGCACTTATTCACAAATTAAGAATAAATTAATTTAAAAAATTTAAAATTTTAATTTTTTATTTTTTAGATATCATTGGAATTTTTTATTTTTTAAAATTAGAATAAAATTTTATTTTTTTAGTTCAAAATTAAAAAAAGTTAAATTTACTAATCTGTTATTTACCAGATATTGCTAGACTTTTTTTTATTTTTCTAATTTATAAAAAAAAATTAATCATATAATTTAAAAATTCAGAAATAAAAAATTTGTTTTTTTTTTATTTTAATATTTTTAAAAATATTTTTTTGTCTTTTTATTCACCGAATAATGCTACACTCGGATACATAACTTTTTTTTTGCTCCCCTTGTTCACAAATTAAGAATAAATTAATTTAAAAAATTTAAAATTTTAATTTTTTAGTTTTTGAATATTGTTGGAATTTTTTATTTTTCTACTATTAGAAAAAAATTTATGTTTTAGTTTAAAACTTTAAACAAAAATAAAAAATTTACAGATTTATTGTTTAATAGATATTGCTAAACTTTATTTTATTTTTCTTATTTAAATAAAAAAATTTAATAATATAATTTAAAATTTTAAAAATTAAAAATTTAGTTTTTTAAAATTTTTTATTTTTTTAAGATTATTTTTTATTTTTTATTCACTGGATAATGCATCACACGGACAGTTGACTTTCTTTTGCTGCACTTGTTCACAAATTAAGAATAAATTAATAAAAAAATTTAAAATTTCAATTTTTTTAATTTTTGGATATTGTTAGAATTTTTTATTTTTTTACAATTAGAAAAAAATTATTTTTTTAGTTTAAAAATAAAAAAAATAAATTTACAGATCTGTTATTTACCAGAATATGATAGACTTTATTTTATATTTCTAATAAAAATAAAAAAATTAATCATATAATTTAAAAATTCAAAATAAAAAATTTAGTTTTTTAAAATTTTTAATTTTTAAAATTTTTTTATCTTTTTATTCACTGGATAATGCTACAACCAGACAGTTGACTTTTTTTTGCTGCACTTATTCATAAATTAAGAATAAATTAATTTAAAAAATTTAAAATTTTAATTTTTTTATTTTTTAGATATTATTGGAATATTTTATTTTTTTTAAATTAGAAAAAATTTATTTTTTTAGTTTAAAATTTAAAAAAAATTAAATTTACTAATCTGTTATTTACCAGATATTGCTGGACTTTATTTTATTTTTCTAATTTATAAAAAAAATTAATTATATAATTTAAAAATTCAGAAATAAAAAATTTATTTTTTTAAAAATTTTAATATTATTAAAAATATTTTTTTATCTTTTTATTCACCGAATAATACTACACCAGGATAGTTAACTTTTTTTTTCTCCACTTGTTCACAAATTAAGAATAAATTAATTTAAAAAATTTAAAATTTTAATTTTTTATTTTTTGGATATTGTTGGAATCTTTTATTTTTTACAATTAGAAAAAAATTTATTTTTTAGTTTAAAAATTAAAAAAAATAAATTTACAGATCTGTTATTTACCAAATATTGATGGACTTTATTTTATTGTTCTAATTTAAATAAAAAAATTAATCATATAATTTTAAAATTCAAAAATAAAAAATTTATCTTTTTAAAATTTTTAATTTTTTTAAAAAATATTTTTTTATCTTTTTATTCACCGGATAAGACTACACCCTAACAGTTGACTTTTTTTTGCTGCACTTGTTCATAAATTAAGAATAGATTAATTTAAAAAAATTTAAAATTTTTATTTTTTTATTTTTTGGATAATTTGGAATTTTTTATTTTTTTACAATTAGAAAAAAATTATTTTTTAAGTTTAAAAATTAAAAAATAAATTTACAACTCTGTTATTTAATAGATATTGTTGGACTTTATTTTATTTTTCTAATTGAAATAAAAAAATTAATCATATAATTTAAAATTTCAAAAATAAAAAATTTAGTTTTCTAAAATTTTTAAGTTTTTAAAAATATTTTTTATATTTTTATTCTCAAGATAATGCTGCACTCAGAAAATTGTCTTTTTTTTGCTGCACTTGTTCACAAAATAAGAATAAATTAATTTAAAAAATTTAAAATTGTTTATTTTTCAATTTTTTTAGTTTTAGAATATTGCTGAAATTTTATATTTTTCTTCTATTAGAAAAAATTTATTTTTTAGTTTAAAACTTTAAACAAAAATAAAAAATTTACAGCTCTTTTGTTTACCGGATATTGCTGAACTTTAATTTATTTTTCTAATTTAAATAAAAAATATTTAATAATATAATTTAAAAATTAAAAAATAAAATATTTAGTTTTTTAAATTTTTTATTTTTTTAAGAATATTTTTTTTATTCACTGGATAATGCATCACACGGACAGTTGACTTTCTTTTGCTGCACTTGTTCACAAATTAAGAATAAATTAATAAAAAAAATTTAAAATTTTTATTTTTTTATTCTCCAGGTAATGTTGCACTTGTTCACAAAAGAAGAATAAATTAATTTTAAAATTTTAAAATTTTTTATTTTTCAATTTTTTTAGTTTTTGAATATTGTTGGAATTTTTTATTTTTCTACTATTAGAAAAAAATTTATGTTTTATTTTAAAACTTTAAACAAAAATAAAAAATTTATAGATTTGTTATTTAATAGAAATTGCTAAACATTATTTTATTTTTCTTATTTAAACAAAAACATTTAATAATATAATTTAAAAATTAAAAAAAAAATTAGTTTTTTAAAAGTTTTTATTTTTTTAAGATTATTTTTTATTTTTTATTCACTGGATAATGCATCACACGAACAGTTGACTTTCTTTTGCTGCACTTGTTCACAAATTAAGAATAAATTAATAAAAAATATTAAAATTTTAATTTTTTTAATTTTTGGATATTGTTAGAATTTTTTATTTTTTTACAATTAGAAAAAAAATTAATTTTTTAGTTTAAAAATAAAAAAAATAAATTTACAGATCTGTTATTTACCAGAATATGCTAGACTTTATTTTATATTTCTAATAAAAATAAAAAAAATAATCATATAATTTAAAAATTCTAAAATAAAAAATTTAGTTTTTTAAAATTTTTAATTTTTAAAATTTTTTTTATCTTTTTATTCACTGGATAATGCTACAACCAGACAGTTGACTTTTTTTCTGCACTTATTCACAAATTAAGAATAAATTAATTTAAAAAATTTAAAATTTTAATTTTTTATTTTTTAGATATCATTGGAATTTTTTATTTTTTAAAATTAGAATAAAATTTTATTTTTTTAGTTCAAAATTAAAAAAAGTTAAATTTACTAATCTGTTATTTACCAGATATTGCTAGACTTTTTTTTATTTTTCTAATTTATAAAAAAAATTAATCATATAATTTAAAAATTCAGAAATAAAATTTTTTTTTTTTTAAATTTTAATATTTTTAAAAATATTTTTTTGTCTTTTTATTCACCGAATAATGCTACACTCGGATACATAACTTTTTTTTTGCTCCCCTTGTTCACAAATTAAGAATAAATTAATTTAAAAAATTTAAAATTTTAATTTTTTAGTTTTTGAATATTGTTGGAATTTTTTATTTTTCTACTATTAGAAAAAAATTTATGTTTTAGTTTAAAACTTTAAACAAAAATGAAAAATTTACAGATTTGTTGTTTAATAGATATTGCTAAACTTTATTTTATTTTTCTTATTTAAATAAAAAAATTTAATAATATAATTTAAAATTTTAAAAATTAAAAATTTAGTTTTTTAAAATTTTTTATTTTTTTAAGATTATTTTTTATTTTTTATTCACTGGATAATGCATCACACAGACAGTTGACTTTCTTTTGCTGCACTTGTTCACAAATTAAGAATAAATTAATAAAAAAATTTAAAATTTCAATTTTTTTAATTTTTGGATATTGTTAGAATTTTTTATTTTTTTACAATTAGAAAAAAATTATTTTTTTAGTTTAAAAATAAAAAAAATAAATTTACAGATCTGTTATTTACCAGAATATGCTAGACTTTATTTTATATTTCTAATAAAAATAAAAAAATTAATCATATAATTTAAAAATTCAAAATAAAAAATTTAGTTTTTTAAAATTTTTAATTTTTAAAATTTTTTTATCTTTTTATTCACTGGATAATGCTACAACCAGACAGTTGACTTTTTTTTGCTGCACTTATTCATAAATTAAGAATAAATTAATTTAAAAAATTTAAAATTTTAATTTTTTTATTTTTTAGATATTATTGGAATATTTTATTTTTTTTAAATTAGAAAAAATTTATTTTTTTAGTTTAAAATTTAAAAAAAATTAAATTTACTAATCTGTTATTTACCAGATATTGCTGGACTTTATTTTATTTTTCTAATTTATAAAAAAAATTAATTATATAATTTAAAAATTCAGAAATAAAAAATTTATTTTTTTAAAAATTTTAATATTATTAAAAATATTTTTTTATCTTTTTATTCACCGAATAATACTACACCAGGATAGTTAACTTTTTTTTTCTCCACTTGTTCACAAATTAAGAATAAATTAATTTAAAAAATTTAAAATTTTAATTTTTTATTTTTTGGATATTGTTGGAATCTTTTATTTTTTACAATTAGAAAAAAATTTATTTTTTAGTTTAAAAATTAAAAAAAATAAATTTACAGATCTGTTATTTACCAAATATTGATGGACTTTATTTTATTGTTCTAATTTAAATAAAAAAATTAATCATATAATTTTAAAATTCAAAAATAAAAAATTTATGTTTTTAAAATTTTTAATTTTTTTAAAAAATATTTTTTTATCTTTTTATTCACCGGATAAGACTACACCCTAACAGTTGACTTTTTTTTGCTGCACTTGTTCACAAATTAAGAATAGATTAATTTAAAAAAATTTAAAATTTTTATTTTTTTATTTTTTGGATAATTTGGAATTTTTTATTTTTTTACAATTAGAAAAAAATTATTTTTTAAGTTTTAAAATTAAAAAATAAATTTACAACTCTGTTATTTAATAGATATTGTTGGACTTTATTTTATTTTTCTAATTGAAATAAAAAAATTAATCATATAATTTAAAATTTCAAAAATAAAAAATTTAGTTTTCTAAAATTTTTAATTTTTTAAAAATATTTTTTATATTTTTATTCTCAAGATAATGCTGCACTCAGAAAATTGTCTTTTTTTGCTGCACTTGTTCACAAAATAAGAATAAATTAATTTAAAAAATTTAAAATTGTTTATTTTTCAATTTTTTTAGTTTTAGAATATTGCTGAAATTTTATATTTTTCTTCTATTAGAAAAAATTTATTTTTTAGTTTAAAACTTTAAACAAAAATAAAAAATTTACAGATCTTTTGTTTACCGGATATTGCTGAACTTTAATTTATTTTTCTAATTTAAATAAAAAATATTTAATAATATAATTTAAAAATTAAAAAATAAAATATTTAGTTTTTTAAATTTTTTATTTTTTTAAGAATATTTTTTTTATTCACTGGATAATGCATCACACGGACAGTTGACTTTCTTTTGCTGCACTTGTTCACAAATTAAGAATAAATTAATAAAAAAAATTTAAAATTTTTATTTTTTTATTCTCCAGGTAATGTTGCACTTGTTCACAAAAGAAGAATAAATTAATTTTAAAATTTTAAAATTTTTTATTTTTCAATTTTTTTAGTTTTTGAATATTGTTGGAATTTTTTATTTTTCTACTATTAGAAAAAAATTTATGTTTTATTTTAAAACTTTAAACAAAAATAAAAAATTTATAGATTTATTATTTAATAGAAATTGCTAAACTTTATTTTATTTTTCTTATTTAAACAAAAACATTTAATAATATAATTTAAAAAGTAAAAAAAAAAATTAGTTTTTTAAAATTTTTTATTTTTTTAAGATTATTTTTTATTTTTTATTCACTGGATAATGCATCACACGAACAGTTGACTTTCTTTTGCTGCACTTGTTCACAAATTAAGAATAAATTAATAAAAAATATTAAAATTTTAATTTTTTTAATTTTTGGATATTTTTAGAATTTTTTATTTTTTTACAATTAGAAAAAAAATTAATTTTTTAGTTTAAAAATAAAAAAAATAAATTTACAGATCTGTTATTTACCAGAATATGCTAGACTTTATTTTATATTTCTAATAAATATAAAAAATTAATCATATAATTTAAAAATTCAAAAATAAAAAATTTAGTTTTTTAAAATTTTTAATTTTTAAATTTTTTTTTATCTTTTTATTCACTGGATAATGCTACAACCAGACAGTTGACTTTTTTTCTGCACTTATTCACAAATTAAGAATAAATTAATTTAAAAAATTTAAAATTTTAATTTTTTATTTTTTAGATATCATTAGAATTTTTTATTTTTTAAAATTAGAATAAAATTTTATTTTTTTAGTTCAAAATTAAAAAAAGTTAAATTTACTAATCTGTTATTTACCAGATATTGCTAGACTTTTTTTTATTTTTCTAATTTATAAAAAAAATTAATCATATAATTTAAAAATTCAGAAATAAAAAATTTGTTTTTTTTTAAATTTTAATATTTTTAAAAATATTTTTTTGTCTTTTTATTCACCGAATAATGCTACACTCGGATACATAACTTTTTTTTTGCTCCCCTTGTTCACAAATTAAGAATAAATTAATTTAAAAAATTTAAAATTTTAATTTTTTAGTTTTTGAATATTGTTGGAATTTTTTATTTTTCTACTATTAGAAAAAAATTTATGTTTTAGTTTAAAACTTTAAACAAAAATAAAAAATTTACAGATTTATTGTTTAATAGATATTGCTAAACTTTATTTTATTTTTCTTATTTAAATAAAAAAATTTAATAATATAATTTAAAATTTTAAAAATTAAAAATTTAGTTTTTTAAAATTTTTTATTTTTTTAAGATTATTTTTTATTTTTTATTCACTGGATAATGCATCACACGGACAGTTGACTTTCTTTTGCTGCACTTGTTCACAAATTAAGAATAAATTAATAAAAAAATTTAAAATTTCAATTTTTTTAATTTTTGGATATTGTTAGAATTTTTTATTTTTTTACAATTAGAAAAAAAATTATTTTTTTAGTTTAAAAATAAAAAAAATAAATTTACAGATCTGTTATTTACCAGAATATGCTAGACTTTATTTTATATTTCTAATAAAAATAAAAAAATTAATCATATAATTTAAAAATTCAAAATAAAAAATTTAGTTTTTTAAAATTTTTAATTTTTAAAATTTTTTTATCTTTTTATTCACTGGATAATGCTACAACCAGACAGTTGACTTTTTTTTGCTGCACTTATTCACAAATTAAGAATAAATTAATTTAAAAAATTTAAGATTTTAATTTTTTATTTTTTAGATATCATTGGAATTTTTTATTTCTTTTAAATTAGAAAAAAATTTATTTTTTAGTTTAAAATTTAAAAAATTAAATTTACTAATCTGTTATTTACCAGATATTGCTAGACTTTATTTTATTTTTGTAATTTATATAAAAAAATTAATCATATAATTTAAAAATTCAGAAATAAAAAATTTATTTTTTTAAAAATTTTAATATTTTTAAAAATAGTTTTTTATCTTTTTATTCACCGAATAATGGTACACTCGGATAGTTAACTTGTTTTTTGCTCCACTTGTTCACAAATTAAGAATAAATTAATTTAAAAATTTAAAATTTTAATTTTTTACTTTTTGAATATTGTTAGAATTTTTTATTTTTCTACTATTAGAAAAAAATTTATGTTTTAGTTTAAAACTTTAAACAAAAATGAAAAATTTACAGATTTGTTGTTTAATAGATATTGCTAAACTTTATTTTATTTTTCTTATTTAAATAAAAAAATTAATCATATAATTTTAAAATTCAAAAATAAAAAATTTATTTTTTTAAAATTTTTAATTTTTTTAAAAATTATTTTTTTTATCTTTTTATTCACCGGATAAGACTACACCCTAACAGTTGACTTTTTTTTGCTGCACTTGTTCACAAATTAAGAATAGATTAATTTAAAAAATTTAAATTTTTTATTTTTTGGATAATTTGCAATTTTTTATTTTTTACAATTAGAAAAAAATTTATTTTTTAAGTTTAAAAATTAAAAAAATAAATTTACAACTCTGTTATTTAACAGATATTGTTGGACTTTATTTTATTTTTCTAATTGAAATAAAAAATTAATCATATAATTTAAAATTTCAAAAATAAAAAATTTAGTTTTCTAAAATTTTTAATTTTTTTAAAAATATTTTTTATTTTTTATTCTCCGGATAATGCTGCACTAAGAAAATTGTCTTTTTTTTGCTGCACTTGTTCAAAAAATAAGAATAAACTAATTTAAAAAATTTAAAATTTTTTATTTTTTAATTTTTTAGTTTAAAATTTTAAACAAAAATAAAAAATTTATAGATCTTTTGTTTACTGGATATTGCTGAACTTTAATTTATTTTTCTAATTTAAATAAAAAATATTTAATAATTTTAATTTAAAAATTAAAAAATAAAAAATTAAGTTTTCTAAATTTTTTAATTTTTTAAAAATATATTTTTATCTTTTTATTCACCGGATAAGACTACATCCGGACAGTTGACTTTTTTTTTGCTGCACTTGTTCACAAATTAATAATAGATTAATTTAAAAAATTTAAGATTTTAATTTTTTTTATTTTTTAAATATTTTGAACTTTTTTATTTTTTTTAGAATTAGAAAAAAAATTATTTTTTAAGTTTAAAAATTAAAAAAATAAATTTACAACTCTGTTATTTAACAGATATTGTTGGACTTTATTTTATTTTTCTAATTGAAATAAAAAAATTAATCATATAATTTAAAATTTCAAAAATAAAAAATTTAGTTTTTAAAATTTTTAATTTTTTTTATTCTCCAGATAATGCTGCACTCAGAAAATTGACTTTTTTTTGCTGCACTTGTTCACAAAATAAGAATAAATTAATTTAAAAAATTTAAAATTTTTTATTTTTCAAATTTTTTAGTTTTTGAATATTGTTGGAATTTTTTATTTTTCTACTATTAGAAAAAATTTTATGTTTTAGTTTAAAACTTTAAACAAAAATAAAAAATTTACAAATTTATTGTTTAATAGATATTGCTAAATTTTATTTTATTTTTCTTATTTAAATAAAAAAATTTAATAATATAATTTAAAAATTTAAAAATAAAAAATTTATTTTTTTAAAATTTTTTATTTTTTTAAGATTATTTTTTTTTATTCACTGGATAATGCATCACACGGACAGTTGACTTTCTTTTGCTGCACTTTGATGATATGTCATCATGTCATGTTTTTCTATGCTTTTTCATACAAGAAATTTATTATTAGTGCTTAAATATTGCATTCTTTGGTGCTTAAATGGTATATTTCTTTGATCTTTTGATTTGATAAACTTTGTAGGAAATAAGAAGAAAAAGAAGCAAAAAGAGCACAAAATAAGCTAAAAAGAAGAAAAGAGGAATTTTGGGCACACTTTGAAGTTGGAGCACACTTTGGAGGCTTAGGCCACGCTTCTAAAAGCGTGGCCCATGACCAAATCAAGGAAGAGAAGCGTGGCCCAAAGGAAGAAAAGCGTTGACAAAGAGCAAGAGAGGACAAAAAGCTTGAGCCAAAGTTTGCCTCAAACTTTAGCTCAAACTTTTGGGAGAAAAGCTTGAGCCAACGTTTGCCTCAAACTTTTTGGCAAACGTTGGCATCACAAAACAAACACCCTGGAGGAAAAAGCTTGCGCCAACGTTTGCCTCAAGCTTTTTGGCAAATGTTGGCGCCACACCACAAGGCATACAAGGGGTATACTTCCAACAAGAATAACTTGAGCTACAGAGCTCCAAATGAGGTGATTCAAAAAGCAATGGAAAGTAGGAATCGAGAGCTTTCCAAGCATATATGGCACTGCATGGTGGACACTAAAATTGAGGGAGAAAACTGCCCCGCAATGAGCATAAATGAACATGGTGGCAACCTGCAGTGAGGCCAACAGACCTCTGCACCTTCGACGGAGTATAACTCGAGCTGTAGAGCTGCAAATGATGCGCTTCCAACGGCATTGGAAAGTAGACATTCAGGGCTTTCTAACAATGTATAATAGTATGGGGTGGACAATATGTTTGAGCCTCCAGAACTGGCGTTTTCGACCACGTTTGAGGCAAACTTTACCTCAAACGCTGCACACCAAGGCCAGCGACCTTGTCCTCTTCAAATGAGCATAACTTGAGTTGTAGATGTCCAATTGAGGTGTTTCCAATTGGGTTAGAAAGCTGACATTCGGAGCTTTCTAACCATATATAATAGTCTATAGTGGGAATGAAATCTATAACGTTGACAAGCAGACAAAGTAGTACCCCAACATGCATGCAAGAAGGCCCAACGTTTGGCTAAAAGTTTGACCTCAAACTTTAGCCCAAACGTTGGTAGCAGCAAATAAGGGCAGATGGTATAAAAAGTTTGAGTAAAAGTTTGCCTCAAACTTTTACTCAAACTTTTACTCAAACTTTTATGATTCATGGCCCGGTTCACAATGGGTTTCTCTCCAACTCCAAGAGCAATCAACAGAAGCTTTTGTCAACCCAATTCCATCAAGAGCAAGGGCCCAATTGACACCACTCAAAGGCACAAGAGATAGTTATAATAGAAATTTCATTTTAATTGTAATTTGTTTTGAATTTCATTTTTATTTTGTAAAAATGCCTATAAATAGGCATCTGTTTCATTTTATTGAGGAAGGCGAGCTCCACTAGGGAGCATTAGGAATACATAACTCTCTCTCTTTAGTTTTTCTTTTTGTTTTAAATCTTGGGTTGAGAATTGAAGAAATTCTGTTTCAATCTCACCTTGAGAATTCTCTTTGTTTTCTTCTTCTGCAATTTTAATTTCTCCTCTACTACAAGTTCCTTTGCTGCAAGTTTACAATCTAATTTACATTGAGCTTGATTTTGATCTTTGGTTCTCATTGCTTTCTGTTCTCACTGAATTCAATTTACATTCAAGCAATTTAATTCTTCTGCAAGTGCTCTGCATTTTACATTTCTGTTCATGATCTGATTTACTTTTCCTGCAAGTTTAATTTTCTCTAAGCTTTGATCTATTGCTCTCTTTAATTTCCAGCACCCACTCCCCTTTACATTTAATGCAATTTTACTTTTCTTGCAATTTAATATTCTTGCAATTTACATTTCTTGCTCTTAAAGTTACTTGCCAATTTACATTCTGCAACTTTAAATTCATTGTCCTTTACTTCCTGTTGGTTACAATTTCACTCAAATCACATCAATGTTAGCTTGACTAAACTAATCATCCACTAAAGTTGCTTGATCCATCAATCCCTGTGGGATCGACCTCACTCACGTGAGTTTTATTACTTGATGCGACCCGGTGCACTTGCCGGTGAGTTTTGTGTCGGATCGTTTTCCGCACATCAAGTTTTTGGCGCTATTGCCGGGGATTGATTTAGATCAACAATGATTAAGTGAGTGAGAAGTCTAGATCAAGCATTTTCTTTATTTTTGTTTTCTGTTTTAAATTGAAACCAAGGTGTTTGAGTTATTGCCTCACTAAGAAATTCTTTCTCTATGACATGAATTTCAAATTTCATTGATGTTTACAAAATACAAATGGAGTTCAACTCATCTTATGGTCAAACAAAATTTTATGGGATATCACCCACCATCACCAATCTCTAATGGTGGTTGGGAATATCACCAAGAAACTTCAAATTCTGGGCACTCCAATTCATGGAGCTATGCTTCAGAACCACAAGATGAGAAAGAAAATCATATGGGATATTTTCCTCCACCACAAAATGATGCAAGTCATGATTCTAATGGTGGCTGGGAAGGGAATTCTAGTGCTCCATATGATATTCATCCAAAGATATCATCACTTGACCATACTTTGATGGGAAAATTTTTGTGGAAGAAACGAATTCCTCCAAAACACCCAAATCTAACCGGCAAGTGCACCGGGTCGCATCAAGTAATAAAACTCACGGGAGTGAGGTCGATCCCACAGGGATTGATGGATCAAGTAACTTTAGTGGATGATTGATGAGATATTTTGTAGGAAAAATAAATCTCTCCCAAAACACCCAAATCTAACCGGCAAGTGCACCGGGTCGCATCAAGTAATAATAACTCACGGGAGTGAGGTCGATCCCACAGGGATTGAAGGATTGAGCAATTTTAGTTTAGTGGTTGATTTAGTCAAGCGAATCAAGATTTGGTTGATGGTTTTGTGACTTACAGAATTAAATTGCATTGAAGTAAAGAGAACAAGAAATAAATTGCTGAAACTTAAAGAACAAGAAATTAAATGGCAGAAACTTAAAGTGCAAGAAATGTAAATTGCGGAATCTTAAAGTGCAAGGAATGTAAATTGCTTGAAATGTAAAGGGGATTGGGATGTGGATTTGCAGAAATTAAACAAGGAAAAATTAAATTGCATCAAACAGAAGAGGGAAAGGGAATTGGGATTGAACCGGATATGAAGCAGAAAAGTAAATGAACATAGAAAGGAAAGAAACAGAATGTAAATTGGGGATTTGGATCTCAGGACCCAGAGACTAGAAAACCAAGTCTAGATCTCAATGCCTTCCTAGATCCAACAAGAACAATTGCAAGGAAAATGTAAATTGCAAAGAAAAGAGGAAGAACAATGAACCGAAAATGGAATTCAATTAACAGTAAAGAAACAGAGAGATCCAAGATTGAGATTGAAACAGAATTTCTTCAATTCTCCAATCCAAGATCCAAGACAAGTGTAAAATGAAATTGAAAGTAATGAAAACAAAGAAATTAAAGTTCACTCAGTAACAAAAGCTCTCCGAAAACTATTATGAAAATTCCAAAAGGAAAGCTCTCCGAAGAACTTGAATTCTATCCTATTTATACACTTTCTTCAAATGATCTTCAAGCCTTGAGTTGGGCCTTTGCTCTTGGTGGAATTGGGTTGAAAGAGGCCTTGGTTGATTGCTCTTGAAGTTTGAAGAAGAACCAAAGTGAACCAATTGAACCGGTTTTGAGGTTAGCAAAAGTTGGACCAAAAGTTTGAGCCAAAGTTAGGGGTCTAACTTTGGCTCCAACTTTTCATATCAGTTGGCACATTTTTCTGGTTTGGACGTTGGTGCCAACGTTAGGGGTCTAACTTTGACCCTAACGTTGGCCTTCCCTTGGTGCTAGTGGCGCCAACGTTAGCCTCCAAGTTAGGGGGCTAACGTTGGCGCAAACGTTGGCCCTTCTCCCTTATGTCTTCATGTGCCAACATTAGCCTCCAAGTTAGGGGGCTAACGTTGGCGCAAACATTGGCCCTTCTCCCTTATGTCTTCATGTGCCAACGTTAGCCTCCAAGTTAGGGGGCTAACGTTGGCGCAAACGTTGGATGGCCAGGGAGGAATTCATGTGCCAATATTAGCCTCCAAGTTAGGGGGCTAACGTTGGCGCAAACGTGGGATGGCCAGGGAGGAAATTTCAAGTTCCAACGTTAGCCTCCAAGTTAGGGGGCTAACGTTGGGGCTAACTTCTTGCTTCCTGGTTCAATTTCACTTATTCCATTGTCCTCTCTTCACTCCTAGCCATTCCTCTTTGCTTCAACCTTTCTCCAAGCTTTCTTCACCTATCATTAATCAACCAAACTCATCAAAGCTATGCTCAAAATCATGAGATATTCATTCTTTCATAATATGCAACAAATATAGCATAAAACCTCATGAAATGGCATAAATTCATATATGGTTGGTTCAATCAAGGGAAACATGAAAATCTACTCAATTAGCTTGCTTGTAGCTCAAGAAAGTGCATAATTCTAATGAAAATAAAAGAAAAAGACTAGTTAAAATAGGCTAGGATGACTTGTCATCACAACACCAAACTTAAAGCTTGCTTGTCCCCAAGCAAGAAATGAATTATGCTCAGAGATTCTTTCAATTAAGATGGATTGAGGAACACTTGTAAAGTACAGTGAGTGAAGTGATCAAGTAACAGTGGGGTGAATTCTAAATCATATGTTCATGCAAGGGCTTCAGTGCTCACTAGTCCTTACATATTGGGAGTCGTAGGTCTTAGGATTTTCATCCAAATGGTATCATGGAGATCTCTTTATATGTAATCACCTTGAAGCAGCTTATAGTTTCTGTGCTCTGGCCTCGACTCTAAGTATCATGTCTCAAAGCGGCTCTTTAGATAAGCTTTCAATCAATACTCCTAAACCAGTTGGTTTTAAGGTATTAGGTGTTAAAGCACCCCTAAGGATTTACTTGCTCAAGCCTCTTTCCTTGACACACTTCAACCACAAGCATTTACTAGGATAACAACTCTGAGTTTTTTTTTCTTTCTTTCTTTTTCTGCCTAGTAATTGATGCTCAGAGCCTTGGGTCATGTCTTTTTTTGTTTTTGCATTTTCTTTTCTTTCTTTTTGTTTTGTTTGCTGCAACTTGGATCAATGGATTTTTGAGAATCTCCACAATACTTCTTTGAACTTCATGTCCTGCCTATGAGCTCCCATGCAAGTTTTCACAAGCATGCAACCTCAATACATGATCATACAACTAGAACCACCACTTCTCCTAATCTTTTGCTTGCCTCAAAATTGTTTAATTCCTCAATCCTTCTTTTCAAAGAACTTTCATGTGATGCATTTCTTGGAAATTGAGTGCAAACAAGTTTTGAAGATGAGAATGTTGTGAATGATCAAACATCTTGCTTATTGAATTATAAAGACAGACTATGCTATGCAGGCAGGGGTAATTAAAAAAACTATGCTATGCAGATAGGCAGGGCAGATCAGAATACAATCCAACTTTCAATTACAACAATATTTGATGCAAAACAATGATTTAACAATACAACCTGTTGAAGTTTACTTGCTTTCCTTCTTCTCATCATCATCAATGCTGGCCTTTAGGTTCATCTTTTGTTTCTTTGGTTGATGATGCTTAATCCTTCTAACAGCTTGTATGGACCTCTGTAATGATATTGAAAGTTGCTTGTTTCCCAAGCACTTGAAAAATGGTTAGCTTGCATGATTTATTTGTGGGCCTTTGTACTTACTTTGGTGTGGGAACACCAAACTTAGTACCTTGCCAATGCATTAGATTAACCATGTGTGAAACTCTTTTTCTTCTTTTTCAAAAGCAATAAGACTGAAAACTATGAAACAGCAGAATAGTTGACTAGTTTATCCAACATGCTTGAAGCCAGCATTATGCAGAAGGTGAGAGTGTGTTTTATAATGGGATTTTGGTGAAACACCAAACTTAGAATCCTGCATTCTCCTTTAGATTGTTTTGGTGTGCAACACCAAACTTAGCTTCTTGCAATATAGATAAAACTAATTAACCTTTTTATTAAAATGGTTATGAACAGAAAACTACCTCAGGTTGGGTTGCCTCCCAACAAGCGCTCTTTTAGTGTCACTAGCTTGACATCCTTCACTCTGTGCTCATGGAAGTTGAGGCTTCTGTTGCCTTAGGTTTCCTCCTCTCACCGTAGGCTTCTCCTTGTTTTCCATAATTGCTTTCCCTTTCAACCCAGCAGCTTTTTCATTGTTCTTTGAGTCATCTTCATTGGCTCTTAGGGATATATTTCCCTCTCTCTCACCCAGTTTAGCAGGGTTTTGAACCATTTGTTCCATGTACCTTTCAATTCTCTTGAGATATGCCTCCTGGTTTTTCCTTATGTCCTCCTGCTCTATTAATGTCATTTCTTGAATTTTCATAAGCCTTTCCATCATCATTTCTAGAACATAGAGTTTTTGGAAGTTTAGGACTGGTTGTGACTGTGTTAATTGTGGTGATTGATGTAAGTCATTTTGGGCAGGTGGTGAGGTAGGATAGGGTTGGAGGTGTATATATTGGGGTGGTGTGTAGTGATTTTTGTTGGTATGGTGGTGTTTTTGCAGGTTTGGGAAGTTGGAGTTATTATAGTTTAAGTCCCTTTGTTCCTGATGCTGAGATTCCCTCATTCTTAAATAAGAATGTGGTTTCCATGGTGGAAATTGTGCATTCACTTTGGTAGAATGTAGAGAATCAATTTGTCTAGATATTGATTCCAAGTGCTGCTGAGTTTGCTGGTGTAGCTGCTTGTTTTGATTCATGATTGCTCTCACTCCTTCAAGATTCATTACTTCTTTTTCTGAAGTTGCATTCCGTGGTGTCTCAAATGAGTGTTGGTTATTGGCTCTTTTGTCACTGAACTCTGCAGTTCCTTGGATGGTTGCTGTTGCCTTGAGTAGGCCATCTGAGAAGTAATCTACTGCTTTTCTTGTTTCGGAGGTTAATCCTTCATAGAACGCTCGAAAATCCACCTTATCATTTGCTTTCTTGTATCTCTCCCATGCTTTGAACAGTGGTTCTTCCTCTCTTTGTATGAATGGATGTACTCCTTCTTTCATCTTGATGTGTTGCTGGGGTGAGGAGAATTTGGCTAGAAACTTGGCAACCAATTCATCCCAACTAGTTATACTTCCTTGGGGAAAGGTTTCAAGCCATTGTGCCGCTTCATCCTTCAGTGAGAAGGGAAATAACAAGAGCTTAATGGTATCATGGTCTACACCATTGAGATTGACAGCCCCACAAGTTTTCAGAAAAATGGATAGGTGCTGTTTAGAGTCCTCCAAGGGATTTCCACCATAGGAACAATTGTTCTCTATTAGTGTAACGAGTTGTGGCTTCATGTTGTGATGTTCTTCTTTCTCAGAAACTCCTTCTTCCCTGTGACATATAAATCAATCAATAGAAAACACAGTGATTCTCTTGAAAATTGGATATAGCCGGTTGGGACAAAACTTCAAACAGTTAGTGGGTTAGTCAAAATTAGAGAAAAATAGAGAAAAAGTGCTTGATCTAGATCACCACTTCACTTAATCATTGTCAATCTAATCAATCCCCGGCAACGGCACCAAAAACTTGATGAGATATTTTGTAGGAAAAATAAATCTCTCCCAAAACACCCAAATCTAACCGGCAAGTGCACCGGGTCGCATCAAGTAATAATAACTCACGGGAGTGAGGTCGATCCCACAGGGATTGAAGGATTGAGCAATTTTAGTTTAGTGGTTGATTTAGTCAAGCGAATCAAGATTTGGTTGATGGTTTTGTGACTTACAGAATTAAATTGCATTGAAGTAAAGAGAACAAGAAATAAATTGCTGAAACTTAAAGAACAAGAAATTAAATGGCAGAAACTTAAAGTGCAAGAAATGTAAATTGCGGAATCTTAAAGTGCAAGGAATGTAAATTGCTTGAAATGTAAAGGGGATTGGGATGTGGATTTGCAGAAATTAAACAAGGAAAAATTAAATTGCATCAAACAGAAGAGGGAAAGGGAATTGGGATTGAACCGGATATGAAGCAGAAAAGTAAATGAACATAGAAAGGAAAGAAACAGAATGTAAATTGGGGATTTGGATCTCAGGACCCAGAGACTAGAAAACCAAGTCTAGATCTCAATGCCTTCCTAGATCCAACAAGAACAATTGCAAGAAAAATGTAAATTGCAAAGAAAAGAGGAAGAACAATGAACCGGAAATGGAATTCAATTAACAGTAAAGAAACAGAGAGATCCAAGATTGAGATTGAAACAGAATTTCTTCAATTCTCCAATCCAAGATCCAAGACAAGTGTAAAATGAAATTGAAAGTAATGAAAACAAAGAAATTAAAGTTCACTCAGTAACAAAAGCTCTCCGAAAACTATTATGAAAATTCCAAAAGGAAAGCTCTCCGAAGAACTTGAATTCTATCCTATTTATACACTTTCTTCAAATGATCTTCAAGCCTTGATTTGGGCCTTTGCTCTTGGTGGAATTGGGTTGAAAGAGGCCTTGGTTGATTGCTCTTGAAGTTTGAAGAAGAACCAAAGTGAACCAATTGAACCGGTTTTGAGGTTAGCAAAAGTTGGACCAAAAGTTTGAGCCAAAGTTAGGGGTCTAACTTTGGCTCCAACTTTTCATATCAGTTGGCACATTTTTCTGGTTTGGACGTTGGTGCCAACGTTAGGGGTCTAACTTTGACCCTAACGTTGGCCTTCCCTTGGTGCTAGTGGCGCCAACGTTAGCCTCCAAGTTAGGGGGCTAACGTTGGCGCAAACGTTGGCCCTTCTCCCTTATGTCTTCATGTGCCAACGTTAGCCCTTCTCCCTTATGTCTTCATGTGCCAACGTTAGCCTCCAAGTTAGGGGGCTAACGTTGGCGCAAACGTTGGCCCTTCTCCCTTATGTCTTCATGTGCCAACGTTAGCCTCCAAGTTAGGGGGCTAACGTTGGGGCTAACGTCTTGCTTCCTGGTTCAATTTCACTTATTCCATTGTCCTCTCTTCACTCCTAGCCATTCCTCTTTGCTTCAACCTTTCTCCAAGCTTTCTTCACCTATCATTAATCAACCAAACTCATCAAAGCTATGCTCAAAATCATGAGATATTCATTCTTTCATAATATGCAACAAATATAGCATAAAACCTCATGAAATGGCATAAATTCATATATGGTTGGTTCAATCAAGGGAAACATGAAAATCTACTCAATTAGCTTGCTTGTAGCTCAAGAAAGTGCATAATTCTAATGAAAACAAAAGAAAAAGACTAGTTAAAATAGGCTAGGATGACTTGTCATCAATGATTAGTTTAGTCAAGCTAACATTTGAGTGATAATTGATGCAGCAGAAAGTAAATGACAAGGAAAATTAAAGTGCAGAAAGTAAATTGGCAAGTAGCTTAAGGGGCAAGAAATGTAAATTGCAAGAATCTTAAATTGCAAGAAATATAAATTGCATGAAATTAAAGGGGAGTGGGTGCTGGAAATTTAAGAGAGCAGTAGATCAAGTAACTGGAAAGTTAAATTGCAGGAAGAATAAATCAAGATCACAACAACTCAAATGTAAAGTGCAGAGGAACAAAAGTGCTGGAGAATAAATTGGGAACAAGGAGATCAGAGAGCAAAGTGACTGTGCTTAATTTGCAGAAATTTAAAAGGATGTTGAAGATCTCAGGAGTGGATCCTTCCTTGATCCAACAAGAGAAAAGTTGCAGAGAGTAAAAAAAAGATTGCAGAAGAAGTAAAGAGAAGTTGCAAATAGAGAATGAAAACAGAATTTCTTCCAATCTCAATTCAAGATTCAAAACAGAAAATGAAACTCAGAGAGAGAGCTCTGTATTCCTAATGCTCCCTAGTGGAGCTCGCCCCCTATTCTCTCTATTCGGGCTTACTTTCTAAAATGAGAATGATGCCTTATATAGGCATTTTTACAAAATGAAAATGAAATTCAAAACAAATTACAATTAAATGAAATTCCTATTTTATCTATCTCTTGTGCCTTTGAGTGATGACAATTGGGCCCTTGCTCTTGATGGAATTGGGTTGACAAAAGCCTCTGTTGATTGCTCTTGGAGTTGGAGAGAAACCCATTGTGAACCGGGCCATGAATCATAAAAGTTTGAGTAAAAGTTTGAGGCAAACTTTTACTCCAACTTTTTATACCAGCCACCCTCTTTTGCTGATATCAACGTTGGGGCAAAAGTTTGGGGTCAAACTTTTGCTCCAACGTTGGGCCTTCTTGCATGCATGTTGGGGTGCTACTTTGTCCTCTTGTCAATGTTGCCAATTTCATGCCAACTATTGACTATTATATATGGTTGGAAAGCTCTGAATGGCAGCTTTCTAACCCAATTGAAATCACCTCAATTGGACATCTACAACTTAAGTTATGCCCCTTTGAAGAGAACAAGGTCGCTGGCTTTGGTGTGCAGCGTTTGAGGCGACGTTTGCCTCAAACGTGGGCGAAAACGCCAGATTTTGGAGACTCAAACACATTGTTTACCCCATACTATTATACATTGTTGGAAAGCCCTGAATGTCTACTTTCCAATGCCGTTGGAAGCGCATCATTTGGAGTTCCACAGCTCGAGTTATACTCCGTCGAAGGTGCAGAGGTCAGTTGGCCTCACTGCAAGTTGCCACCATATTCGTTTATGCACATTTCGGGGCAGTTTTCTCCCTCAATTTTAGTGTCCATCATGCAGTGCCATATATGCCTGGAAAGCTCTTGATTCCTAATTTCCATTGCTTTTTGAATCACCTCATTTGGAGCTCTGTAGCTCAAGTTATTCTTGTTGGAAGTATACCCCTTGCACACTCATGGCGCCAACGTTAGCCAAAAAGTTAGAGGCTAACGTTGGCGCAAACTTTTGCTCTCCAGGGTGTGTTTTTCATGTGCCAACGTTAGCCAAAAAGTTAGGGGCTAACGTTGGCGCAAATTTTTGCTCTCCAGGGTGTTGATTTGTGATGCCAAAAGTTAGCCAAAAAGTTTGAGGCTAACTTTTGCTCCAGCTTTTTGCCCAAAAGTTTGCACAAAAGTTTGAGGCTAACTTTTGGTCCAGCTTTTTGTCCTCTCTTCCTCCTAGCCATTCCTTCTTGCTTCAACCTTTCTCCAAGCTTTCTTCACCTATCATTAATCAACCAAACACATCAAAGCTATGCTCAAAATCATGAGATATTCATTCTTTCATAATATATGACAATTATAGCATAAAACCTCATGAAATAGCATGAATTCATACATGGTTGATTAAATCAAAGGAAGCATGAAAATCTACCCAATTGGCTTGCTTATGGCTCAAGAAAGTGCATAAAACCTATTGAAAACAAAAGAAAAAGCATAGAAAAACATGACATGGTGACATGTCATCACAACACCAAACTTAAACCTTGCTTGTCCCCAAGCAAGAAAGGAATCATGCAATAAAGATTGACAATCCAAGGCAAGAAGAATAGCAACTCAATGTTCATGGTAAGCTAGTTTTCTAAGCATGCTACAATCACAAAAGAAATGCAAATGATTGATGCTTCCATCTAGCTCAATTTATGAAATCTTTCTCTTATATTTCTTCCTTGAAACAAGCTTTTGATTTTCTTATTTAGCTTCTCCTTTTGGGTGCTTTGCCCCATGAGTTGATAACAAAGCTACGACTTCTAAATGCTTTGTTTTCAAGTATTACCACTTGATACATAAGCACCACAAGCATTTGATTAGAGGACTTCATTAAGCTCATTTTTTCTTTTCTTTTCTTGACTCTCTAATCATTGATGCTCAGAGCCTTGAGCTTTGAGGGAGTGCTTTTGCGCTTTGAGCCTAACCTTGACTTCTAAGTGTTTTGTTTTCAAGCATTTGGCTTGATACATAAACACCACGAGCACTTAACAAATAAATTGCCAGTGGTACTCAGAGCCTTCAGCTTTCTCATTCTTTCCCTTTTTCTTTTCTTGCTCTTTTTTGCTTTTTCTTTCAAGGTTTTCATGATTTTCAAAAGATTTCACAAAATGTACTAGATGAAAACTTCAATTAAATAAAATCCAATGCAATTGAGCAACAATTAATCACACTAGCTTTCCAATACTTTTATGCACATGCTAAAATCTTCTTTAATGCCTTGTTTGTTTATGATCATGATACTTTGTTGCTTTTGAATTCACAAAACTCAAGTTGGTAATCATAATGACACAGCACCATGTTGCAAATCAAGATTCAAGTTATGCTTTATTCATACATACATGTAAACAGAAAGGATGAAGACAATCATGCAATTTAAGTGCTGGAAACAAATGAGGAGAAAAGGAACTCTACAACCTTGTAGTTCATCTTCATTATTGTTGTCCTTTTTCCTCTATTCTTCCTCCTTCCCTTGCCAAACTCAGAATGCTTGCTCATCCTCAAGCAACAATTAGAACCATGGCTATGGGGCTAAGATGGATCATGAGTGTCTTACACAATGGAATGTTAGTGGTGCATGTGTTTCAAGCAAGCAAAATTAAAGATAACAATCAAGGCATAAGAGACAGAGACATTATGATTGCATAGATAAGAAGGTGTGCACAATACATTGCATAAAAGATAAGTGGCACACCAAACTTAGTGTGACACTTTCACTTGGAATCAATGCAAGTATCCAGTAAAGATTTGAAGCAAATTGTGTTGCATAGCAACACCAAACTTAGAATGCAATCCTATGTCCATTTATTTGAATTAAAACCAAGCAAATGAAACTGTTCTTTATTAAATACAATCACTAAGCCAAGAATCTGTCATTAATAAAGCTCTCTTGGTGATGTATTAATAAACACAGCAAATAAGCAAACTAAAATGAAAGCATTAAAAACAAAGAATTAACTAAAGTAAACAGAATAACAAAATATCAAACCAAAAGAAAATTAACACTGCAAAGACATTATGGTTATGCAGACAAGTGGTGTTGCTGAATGATTTGCATAGAAAAGTAGGTGGCACACCAAACTTAGAATCTTGGTGTGTCACTTTCATTTTTGATTTGATGCAATCATCTAAAAAGATTGAAAACAATTTGTTGCAAGGCAACACCAAACTTAGAATGTAACCATATGCCAATTTATTGAATTTAAACAAAACAAAAAACTAAAACAAAGCAGAGAAGAGAAATTATACCTACGGTTGACATGTTGTTCACTTTCTTCCTCTTCTTCCAGTTTGTTAAGAGGAATGACTTCAAGAGAGGAGAAGATTCAGCTATTGCCCCCTGTCTTGGTTTCCTCTTAGCAAGCTTTCTGTTGTACATGGCTTGATTGAGCTTGCTTGCTATTGGTCCAGGGGTTGGATTGCTTGTGGTTGACCTCCTCTTGAATGTTGTCCTTGGTAGTTTGGTCACAATCCTCTTCTTGGTGCTTTTGTTAATTGCCTTCACTTCTTTGAATCCAAGTCTTGGTTGCTGTGTGATTATTGGAGTTTTGTATTCATCCAGAGCCTTTTGAATCGGTGGTTCCATGAACTCTTCCTCACTTGAGTGTAAATTTTCTGGAATGACTTCCTCACTTTCTTGCTCTTCCACTTCCTCCCTTGCACCCAACATTTGCTTTAATAGCTCTTTCATGGAGGAGGTTTGTTGATCTTCCCAAGCTTTTTTCATCTCCTCTTCATACCTTTCAATCATGGATTCAAGTGTTGAGGCATTTTGGTCCAGGGAAGTTTGTGAGAGTTGTGAGTTGCCATGTGCTCTTGTCATCTCAAGTGTAGTTTCAGGTTCAAATACCTCCACCACCTCATTCTTCATTGAAAGTTCACTTGATGCAGTGGCCTCCTTATCTTGTTTTTCCTTCTTCTTCATTGCACTCACCAATTGGCCTAGCTGCACTTTCATGTTTTTGAGGGAGTTTTCTTGTTCTTTCCAGACTTTCATTGTCTCCTCCTCATATTTTTTTAACATGGACTCAAGCTTTGAGAGCCTTGAGTGGTTCATGGAAGTTTGTGTGGGTGGTGAGTTTTGAAAGGGGCTTTCTGTTGAAGTATGGTCAAGTGATGATATCTTTGGATGAATATCATATGGAGCACTAGAATTCCCTTCCCAGCCACCATTAGAATCATGACTTGCATCATTTTGTGGTGGAGGGAAATATCCCATATGAATTTCTTTCTCATCTTGTGGTTCTGAAGCATAGCTCCATGAATTGGAGTGCCCAGAATTTGAAGTTTCTTGGTGATATTCCCAACCACCATTAGAGATTGGTGATGGTGGGTGATATCCCGTAAAATTTTGTTTGACCAAAAGATGAGTTGAACTCCATTTGTATTTTATAAACATCAATGAAATTTGAAATTCATGTCATAGAGAAAGAATTTTTTAGTGAGGCAATAACTCAAATACCTTGGTTTCAATTTAAAACAGAAAACAAAAATAAAGAAAATGCTTGATCTAGACTTCTCACCCACTTAATCATTGTTGATCTAAATCAATCCCCAGCAACGGCGCCAAAAACTTGATGGGAAAATTTTTGTGGAAGAAACGAATTCCTCCAAAACACCCAAATCTAACCGGCAAGTGCACCGGGTCGCATCAAGTAATAAAACTCACGGGAGTGAGGTCGATCCCACAGGGATTGATGGATCAAGCAACTTTAGTGGATGATTAGTTTAGTCAAGCTAACATTTGAGTGATAATTGATGCAGCAGAAAGTAAATGACAAGGAAAATTAAAGTGCAGAAAGTAAATTGGCAAGTAGCTTAAGGGGCAAGAAATGTAAATTGCAAGAAATGTAAATTGCATGAAATTAAAGGGGAGTGGGTGCTGGAAATTAAAGAGAGCAGTAGATCAAGTAACTGGAAAGTTAAATTGCTGGAAGAATAAATCAAGATCACAACAACTCAAATGTAAAGTGCAGAGGAACAAAAGTGCTAGAGAGTAAATTGGGAACAAGGAGATCAGAGAGCAAAGTGACTGTGCTTAATTTGCAGAAATTTAAAAGGATGTTAAAGATCTCAGGAGTGGATCCTTCCTTGATCCAACAAGAGAAAAGTTGCAGAGAGTAAAAAAAAGATTGCAGAAGAAGTAAAGAGAAGTTGCAAATAGAGAATGAAAACAGAATTCCTTCCAATCTCAATTCAAGATTCAAAACAGAAAATGAAACTTAGAGAGAGAGCTCTGTATTCCTAATGCTCCCTAGTGGAGCTCGCCCCCTATTCTCTCTATTCGGGCTTACTTTCTAAAATGAGAATGATGCCTTATATAGGCATTTTTACAAAATGAAAATGAAATTCAAAACAAATTACAATTAAATGAAATTCCTATTTTATCTATCTCTTGTGCCTTTGAGTGATGACAATTGGGCCCTTGCTCTTGATGGAATTGGGTTGACAAAAGCCTCTGTTGATTGCTCTTGGAGTTGGAGAGAAACCCATTGTGAACCGGGCCATGAATCATAAAAGTTTGAGTAAAAGTTTGAGGCAAACTTTTATTCCAACTTTTTATACCAGCCACCCCTTTTGCTGATATCAACGTTGGGGCAAAAGTTTGGGGTCAAACTTTTGCTCCAACGTTGGGCCTTCTTGCATGCATGTTGGGGTGCTACTTTGTCCTCTTGTCAATATTGCCAATTTCATGCCAACTATAGACTATTATATATGGTTGGAAAGCTCTGAATGTCAGCTTTCTAACCCAATTAGAATCACCTCAATTGGACATCTACAACTCAAGTTATGCCCCTTTGAAGAGGACAAAGTCGCTGGCTTTGGTGTGCAGCGTTTGAGGCGACGTTTGCCTCAAACGTGGGCGAAAACGCCAGATTTTGGAGACTCAAACACATTGTTCACCCCATACTATTATACATTGTTGGAAAGCACTGAATGTCTACTTTCCAATGCCATTGGAAGTGCATCATTTGGAGTTCCACAGCTCGAGTTATACTCCGTCGAAGGTGCAGAGGTCAGTTGGCCTCACTGCAAGTTGCCACCATATTCGTTTATGCATATTTCGGGGCAGTTTTCTCCCTCAATTTTAGTGTCCACCATGCAGTGCCATATATGCCTGGAAAGCTCTTGATTCCTACTTTCCATTGCTTTTTGAATCACCTCATTTGGAGCTCTGTAGCTCAAGTTATTCTTGTTGGAAGTATACCCCTTGCACACTCATGGCGCCAACGTTAGCCAAAAAGTTAGAGGCTAACGTTGGCGCAAACTTTTGCTCTCCAGGGTGTGTTTTTCATCCTCCAACGTTAGCCAAAAAGTTAGGGGCTAACGTTGGCGCAAACTTTTGATCTCCAGGGTGTTGATTTGTGATGCCAAAAGTTAGCCAAAAAGTTTGAGGCTAACTTTTGCTCCAGCTTTTTGCCCAAAAGTTTGCACAAAAGTTTGAGGCTAACTTTTGGTCCAGCTTTTTGTCCTCTCTTCCTCCTAGCCATTCCTTCTTGCTTCAACCTTTCTCCAAGCTTTCTTCACCTATCATTAATCAACCAAACACATCAAAGCTATGCTCAAAATCATGAGATATTCATTCTTTCATAATATGTGACAATTATAGCATAAAACCTCATGAAATAGCATGAATTCATACATGGTTGATTAAATCAAAGGAAGCATGAAAATCTACCCAATTGGCTTGCTTATGGCTCAAGAAAGTGCATAAAACCTATTGAAAACAAAAGAAAAAGCATAGAAAAACATGACATGGTGACATGTCATCATACTTCAACCGAAAGCCCCTTTCAAAACTCACCACCCACACAAACTTCCATGAACCACTCAAGGCTTTCAAAGCTTGAGTCCATGTTTAAAAAATATGAGGAGGAGACAATGAAAGCCTGGAAAAGGGAAGAAATCATCCGTCAGAGGACGAATGAGCACCTGGAGAACATAAGGAAAAACTTAGAACCATCAAACAGTAAGGATGAAGACCAATTGATGGATGTGAAGGATAAAGTGGAAGAGCAAGATGAAGAGGCTACTGAGTCAAGTGAATTCTTAGTGAAAAAGAAAGAGGTGGTGGAAATAGCTGAAAATGAAACTGCACTTGATATGACAAAAGAACCTGAACACTCACAACCTCCTCAAACCCCCCTGGACCAAAACGCCTCAACACTTGAATCCATGATTGAAAGGTATGAAGAGGAGATGAAGAAAGCTTGGGAAGATCAACAAACCTCCTACATGAAAGAGCTATTAAAGCAAATGTTGAGTGCAAAGGAAGGAGTGGAGAAGCAAGAAAGTGAGGAAGTCATTCCAGAAAATTTACACTCAAGTGAGGAAGAGTTCATGAAACCACCGATTCAAAAGGCTCTGGATGAATACAAAACTCCAATAATCACACAGCAACCAAGACTTGGATTCAAAGAAGTAAAGGCAACTAACAAGAGCACCAATCCTGTCCCTGATCCAGCAAGCAAGATCAATCAAGCCATTTGCAAAAGGAAGCTTGCTGAGGAAAGGCCAAGGCAAGGGACAGTAGCTGAAACTTCTCCTCCTTTGAAGTCATTTCTCTTAACAAATTGGAAGAGGAGGAAGAAAGTAAAGAACATGTAGACAGTAGGTACATTTCTTCTCCTTGCTTTGTTTAAATTTCAATAAATTGGCATATGATCACATTCTAAGTTTGGTGTTGCCTTGCAACAAATTGTTTTCAATCCCTTTTGGATGATTGCATCAATTCTACATGAAGTGTCACGCTAAGATTCTAAGTTTGGTGTGCCACTTAATTTCTATGCAATGAATCCAGCAACATCACTTGTCTGCATAATCATATTGCCTTTTACAGTGTTATTTTTCTTCTTAGTTGGATAATTTTTGTTTTCTCTTTGTTTCATTTATTTACTTGTTTTTAATGCTTTCCTTGATTAACTGTTTTTGTTAATACATCACCAAGACATCCTTATTCATAACAGACTCTTT
This sequence comes from Arachis hypogaea, assembly GCF_003086295.3. Taxonomy (NCBI): domain Eukaryota; kingdom Viridiplantae; phylum Streptophyta; class Magnoliopsida; order Fabales; family Fabaceae; genus Arachis; species Arachis hypogaea. The sequence continues at coordinate 79,756,748 of NC_092054.1, read as the reverse complement.
ATTTGGTGATTGTATTTAACATATAACAGTTTCTTTTGTTTAGTTTTAGTTCAAATAAATTGACATATGGTTGCATTCTAAGTTTGGTGTTGCTATGCAACAAAATTTGGTTCCAATTCTTACAAGATACTTGCATTAATTCCAAGTGAAAGTGTCACACTAAGTTCGGTGTGCAACTTATCTTTTATGCAATGTATTGTGCACACCTTCTTATCTATGCAATCACAATGTCTCTGTCTCTTGTGCCTTGATTATTATCTTTAATTTTGCTTGCTTAGAACACATGTACTACTAATTTTTCATTGTGTAAGACACTCATGATCCATCTTAGCCCCATAAGCCATGGTTCTAATTGTTGCTTGAGGATGAGCAAGCATTCTGAGTTTGGCAAGGGAAGGAGGAAGAATAGAGGAAAAAGGACAACAATAATGAAGATGAACTACAAGGTTGTAGAGTTCCTTTTCTCCTCATTTGTTTCCAGCACTTAAATTGCATGATTGTCTTCATCCTTTCTGTTTACATGTGTGTATGAATAAAGCATAACTTGAATCTTGATTTGCAACATGGTGCTGTGTCATTATGATTACCAACTTGAGTTTTGTGAATTCAAAAGCAACAAAGTATCATGATCATAAACAAACAAGGCATTAAAGTAGATTTTAGCATGTGCATAAAAGTATTGGGAAGCTAGTATGTTTGATTTTTGCTTAGTTGCATTAGATTTTATTTAATTGAAGTTTTCATCTAGCACGTTTTGTGAAATCTTTTAAAATCATGAAAACCTTGAAAGCAAATGCAAAATAAAGCAAGAAAAGAAAAAGGGAAAGAATGAGAAATCTGAAGGCTCTGAGTACCAATGGCAATTTATTTGTTAAGTGCTTGTGCTGTTTATGTATCAAGCCAAATGCTTGAAAACAAAACACTTAGAAGTCAAGGTTAGGCTCAAAGTGCAAAAGCACTCCCTCAAAGCTCAAGGCTCTGAGCATCAATGATTAGAGAGTCAAGAAAAGAAAAGAAACAAATGAGCTTAATGAAGTCCTCTAATCAAATGCTTGTGGTGCTTATGTATCAAGTGGTAATACTTGAAAACAAAGCATTTAGAAGTCGTAGCTTTGTTATCAACTCATGGGGCAAAGCACCCATAAGGAGAAGCTAATAAAAAAATCAAAAGCTTGTTTCAAGGAAGAAATATAAGAGAAAGACTTCATAAATTGAGCTAGATGGAAGCATCAATCATTTACATTTCTTTTGTGATTGTAGCATGCTTAGAAAACTAGCTTACCATGAACATTGAGTTGCTATTCTTCTTACCTTGGATTGTCAATCTCTATTGCATGATTCTTTTCTTGCTTGGGGACAAGCAAGGTTTAAGTTTGGTGTTGTGATGACATGTCATCATGTCATGTTTTTCTATGCTTTTTCATACAAGAAATTTATGATTAGTGCTTAAATATTGCATTCTTTGGTGCTTAAATGGTATATTTCTTTGATCTTTTGATTTGATAAACTTTGTAGGAAATAAGAAGAAAAAGAACCAAAAAGAGCACAAAATAAGCTAAAAAGAAGAAAAGAGGAATTTTGGGCACACTTTGAAGTTGGAGCATACTTTGGAGGCTTAGGCCACGCTTCTAAAAGCGTGGCCCATGACCAAATCAAGGAAGAGAAGCGTGGCCCAAAGGAAGAGAAGCGTGGCCCAAAGGAAGAAAAGCGTGGCTCAAAACAAAGAACAAGAGAGGACAAAAAGCTTGAGCCAAAGTTTGCCTCAAACTTTAGCTCAAACTTTTGGGAGAAAAGCTTGAGCCAACGTTTGCCTCAAACTTTTTGGCAAACGTTGGCATCACAAAACAAACACCCTGGAGGAAAAAGCTTGCGCCAACGTTTGCCTCAAGCTTTTTGGCAAACGTTGGCGCCACACCACAAGGCATACAAGGGGTATACTTCCAACAAGAATAACTTGAGCTACAGAGCTCCAAATGAGATGATTCAAAAAGCAATGGAAAGTAGGAATCGAGAGCTTTCCAAGCATATATGGCACTGCATGGTGGACACTAAAATTGAGGGAGAAAACTGCCCCGCAATGAGCATAAATGAACATGGTGGCAACCTGCAGTGAGGCCAACTGACCTCTGCACCTTCGACGGAGTATAACTCGAGCTGTAGAGCTCCAAATGATACGCTTCTAACGGCATTGGAAAATAGACATTCAGGGATTTCCAACAATGTATAATAGTATGGGGTGAACAATGTGTTTGAGTCTCCAGAACTGGCGTTTTCGACCACGTTTGAGGCAAACTTTACCTCAAACGCTGCACACCAAGGCCAGCGACCTTGTCCTCTTCAAATGCGCATAACTTGAGTTGTAGATGTCCAATTGAGGTGATTCCAATTGGGTTAGAAAGATGACATTCAGAGCTTTCTAACCATATATAATAGTCTATAGTGGGCATGAAATCTGTAACGTTGACAAGCAGACAAAGTAGTACCCCAACATGGATGCAAGAAGGCCCAACGTTTGGCTAAAAGTTTGATCTCAAACTTTAGCCCAAACGTTGGTAGCAGCAAATAAGGGAAGCTGGTATAAAAAGTTTGAGTAAAAGTTTGCCTCAAACTTTTACTCAAACTTTTACTCAAACTTTTATGATTCATGGCCCGGTTCACAATGGGTTTCTCTCCAACTCCAAGAGCAATCAACAGAAGCTTTTGTCAACCCAATTCCATCAAGAGCAAGGGCCCAATTGACACCACTCAAAGGCACAAGAGATAGTTAGAATAGAAATTTTATTTTAATTGTAATTTGTTTTGAATTTTATTTTTATTTTGTAAAAATGCCTATAAATAGGCATCTGTTTCATTTTATTGAGGAAGGCGAGCTCCACTAAGGAGCATTAGGAATACAGAACTCTCTCTCTTTAGTTTTTCTTTTTGTTTTAAATCTTGGGTTGAGAATTGAAGAAATTCTGTTTCAATCTCACCTTGAGAATTCTCTTTGTTTTCTTCTTCTGCAATTTTAATTTCTCCTCTACTACAAGTTCCTTTGCTGCAAGTTTACAATCTAATTTACATTGAGCTTGATTTTGATCTTTGGTTCTCATTGCTTTCTGTTCTCACTGAATTCAATTTACATTCAAGCAATTTAATTCTTCTGCAAGTGCTCTGCATTTTACATTTCTGTTCATGATCTGATTTACTTTTCCTGCAAGTTTAATTTTCTCTAAGCTTTGATCTATTGCTATCTTTAATTTCCAGCACCCACTCCCCTTTACATTTAATGCAATTTTACTTTTCTTGCAATTTAAGATTCTTGCAATTTACATTTCTTACTCTTAAAGTTACTTGCCAATTTACATTCTGCAACTTTAAATTCATTGTCCTTTACTTCCTGTTGGTTACAATTTCACTCAAATCACATCAATGTTAGCTTGACTAAACTAATCATCCACTAAAGTTGCTTGATCCATCAATCCCTGTGGGATCGACCTCAGTCACGTGAGTTTTATTACTTGATGCGACCCGGTGCACTTGCTCTTAAAGTTGCTTGATCCATCAATCCATAAATTTTTTTTTATCTTTTTATTTTATGGATAATGCTACAACTAGACAGTTGACTTTTTTTTGCTGCACTCATTCACAAATTAAGAATAAATTAATTTAAAAAATTTAAAATTTTTATTTTTTTATTTTTTAGATATCATTGGAATTTTTTATTTTTTTAAAATTAGAAAAAAAATTTATTTTTTTAGTTTAAAATTAAACAAAATTAAATTTACTAATCTGTTATTTACGAGATATTGCTAGACTTTATTTTATTTTTCTAATTTATATAAAAAATTAATCATATAATTTAAAAATTCAGAAATAAAAAATTTATTTTTTTAAAAATTTTAATATTTTTAAAAATAGTTTTTTATCTTTTTATTCACCGAATAATGCTACACTCGGATAGTTAACTTTTATTTTGCTCCACTTGTTCACAAATTAAGAATAAATTAATTTAAAAAATTTAAAATTTTAATTTTTTATTTTTTGAATATTGTTGGAATTTTTTATTTTTCTACTATTAGAAAAAATTTTATGTTTTAGTTTAAAACTTTAAACAAAAATGAAAAATTTACAGATTTTTTGTTTAATAGATATTGCTAAACTTTATTTTATTTTTATTATTTAAATAAGAAACATTTAATAATATAATTTAAAAATTAAAAAATAAAAAATTTAGTTTTTTAAAATTTTTTATTTTTTTAAGAATATTTTTTATTTTTTATTCACTGGATAATGCATCACATGGACAGTTGACTTTCTTTTGCTACACTTGTTCACAAATTAAGAATAAATTAATAAAAAAAAATTAAAAATTTAATTTTTTTATTTTTTGGATATTGGTAGAATTTTTTATTTTTTTACAATTAGAAAAAATTAGTTTTTTAGTTTAAAAATAAAAAAAAATAAATTTACAGATATGTTATTTACCAGAATATGCTAGATTTTATTTTCTATTTCTAATAAAAATAAAAAAATATATCATATAATTTAAAAATTCAAAAATAAAAGATTTATTTTTTCAATTTTTTTTATTTTTTAAAACTTTTTTATCTTTTTATTCACCGGATAATACTACAACCAGACAGTTGACTTTTTTTTGCTGCACTTATTCATAAATTAAGAATAAATTAATTTAAAAAATTTAAAATTTTAATTTTTTATTTTTTGGATATTGTTGGAATCTTTTATTTTTTACAATCAGAAAAAAATTTATTTTTTTAGTTTAAAAATTAAAAAAAAATTTACAGATCTGTTATTTACCAAATATTGATGGACTTTATTTTATTGTTCTAATTTAAATAAAAAAATTAATCATATAATTTTAAAATTCAAAAATAAAAAATTTATTTTTTTAAAATTTTTATTTTTTTAAAAAATATTTTTTTATCTTTTTATTGATAAGATTATGATGACATTTCATCATGTCATGTTTTTCTATGCTTTTTCCTTTGTTTTCAATAGGTTTTATGCACTTTCTTGAGCCATAAGTAAGCCAATTTGGTAGAATTTCATGTTTCCTTTGATTCAATCAACCATGGATAAATTAATGCAATTTCATGAGATTTTGTGCTATAATTATCATATATTATGAAAGAATAACAATCTCATGATTTTGAGCATAGCTTTGATGTGCTTGGTTGATTGATGATAGGTGAAAAGAGCTTTGAAGAAGGTTGAAGAAAGAAGAAATGGCAAGGAGCTCCATCAGAGAGCACTAGGGAGCATTAGGATTTGAGAGTTCCCTCTCTTAGTTTTCATTTTTGTTTTGAATCTTGGGTTGAGAATTGAAGAAATTCTGTTTCAATCTCACCTTGAGAATTCTCTCTGTTTACTTGTCTGCATAATTTCAGTGAATTGTGATTTGAATCAAAACTCTCTTTACTGCTTTCCTCTCTATTTTCTTCTGCAATTATTCTCTGTTGGATCAAGGAAGGAATTGAGATCTAGACTTGGTCTCTAGTCTCATCCAACCCCTGAGATCTTCAACCTCTCATTTAGATTTTGCAATTGAGTTATATTTCTGTTTTGCTTCTTTAAGAAATTTTCCTTCTCTGTTGAGATCTATCGCATTTTAATACTTCCTCGGATTTATTGCTCTGCATATTTCCTTGTTTACATCCCAAATCCTAATTCCTTTTATTCTTCTTGCAATTTAACTTTCCAGTTACTTGATCTACTGCTTTCTTTTAATTTCCAGCACCCACTCCCCTTTACATTTAATGCAATTTTATATTTCTTGTCATTTAAGATTTTGCCAATTTACATTTCTTGCTCTTTAAGTTACGTGCCAATTTACATTCTGCAACTTTAAATTCATTGTCATTTACTTTCTGTTGGCTACAATTTCACACAATTCACTTCAATGTCAGCTTGACTAAACTAATCACCCACTAAAGTTGCTTGATCCATCAATCCTCGTGGGATCGACCTCACTCACGTGAGTTTTACTACTTGATGCGACCCGGTGCACTTGCCGGTTAGTTTTATGTGTTTGGGATTCGTTTTTCGTTTTCCGAAAATACTCATCAAGTTTTTGGCACCGTTGCCGGGGATTGATTTAGATCAACAATGATTAAGTGGGTGAAAAGTCTAGATCAAGCATTTTCTTTATTTTTGTTCTCTGTTCTAAGTTGAAACCAAGGTGTTTGAGTTATTGCCTCACTAAGAAATTCATCTCTGAGATATGAATTTCAATTTTCCTTGGTGTTGTGTTTTACAAAATTCAAATGGAGTTCAACTCATCTTATGATCAAACAAATTTTATGAGATATTACCCACCATCACCAATCTCTAATGATGGCTGGGAATATCACCAAGAAAATACAAATTCTGAGCACTCCAATCCATGGAAATTTGCTTCAGAAACACAAGATGAGCAAGAGACTCATATGGGATACTTCCCACCACCACAAAATGATTCAAGTCATTATTCTAATGGTGGCTGGGAGTATCACCAAAGAATGAAAGAGCATCCACCCTCACATCCCAATTTCTCATTTGAAAGATCTTCATCACTTGATTATGCCTCAACACAAAGTTTCCTCCAAAATCCAAAGAAGTCATCCCATCAATCACACAACTCATTCCACACCCCTCAACACAACTTCACCACAATACATTCATGTCACCAAAATTATTCTCAACCTTCATCTCTTGAACCAACAGATGAGGATTACCTTCAAGCCATTGAAATACACAGAAAACTCGTGGAAAGATACACAAAATCCCCATCCTGGAAAGAAATCGTCTTCAAGAAGATGAATGGGCCCTTAGAACAAATAAGGGGGAACTTAAAACCATCAAACAGTAAGGATGAAGACCAATTGATGAATGTGAAGGATAAAGTGGAAGAGCAAGATGAGGAGGTGATGACAAGTCATCTTAGCCTAGTTTCACTAGCCTTTTTCTTTTGTTTTCAATTGATTTTATGCACTTTCTTAAGCCATAAGCAAGCCAATTGGGTAGATTTTCATGTTTCCTTTGATTCAATCAACCATGGATGAATTCATGCACTTTCATGAGATTTTATGCTATAATTGTCATATATTATGAAAGAAACACAATCTCATGATTTGGAGCATAGTTTTGATTGTTTTGATTGATTGATGATAGGTGAAAAGAGTTTTGAAGAAGGTTGAAGGAAGAAGGAAGGACTAGGAGCAAGAGAGAACAAAAAGTTTGAGCCAAAGTTTGCCTCAAACTTTAGCTCAAACTTTTAGAAGAGTTGAAGACATCCCAGAGAAAAAAGTTTGAGCCAAAGTTTGCCTCAAACTTTAGCTCAAACTTTTGGAAGAATTGAAAACACTCCAGAGGGAAAAAGCTTGACCCAAAGTTTACCTCAAACTTTAGCTCAAACTTTTGGGAGAAAAGCTTGAGCCAACGTTTGCCTCAAACTTTTTGGCAAACGTTGGCATCACAAAACCAACACCCTGAAGGAGAAAAGCTTGCGCCAACGTTTGCCTCAAACTTTTTGGCAAACGTTGGCGCCACACTTGCACACCCTGGAGGAGAAAAGCTTGCGCCAATGTTTGCCTCAAGCTTTTTGGCAAACGTTGGCGCCACACATATACACAAGGGGACCAACGTTTGAGCAAAAGTTTGACCTCAAACTTTAGCCCAAACGTTGGTAGCAGCAAGTGAAGCCATCTGGTATAAAAAGTTTGAGTAAAAGTTTGCCTCAAACTTTTATGATTCTCAACCCGATTCACAATGGATCTTTCTCCAACTCCAAGAGCAATCAACTAAGGCCTTTATCAACCCAATTCCATCAAGAGCAAATGCCCAATTCAAGGCTTGAAGACCATTTGAAGAAAGTGTATAAATAGCTTAGGATTTAAGTTTTTAGAGAGCTTTTCCTGAGAGAATTTTCGGAACACTTACAGAGAGCTCACCTTTACATTTTTGCATGGTTGTTTTCAGAATTCAAGAGAATTAGGGAGGAGAATTGATCTCTCTTCTTCCTTGTTCTTGTTTGAGCACTTTTTACTTTTCTTATTTCGGATCTTGGGTGGAGAATTGAAGAACTTCTGTTTCAATCTCACCTTGAGATCTCGTTTAATTTTCTGCATAATTGAATTTCCATTTCTGTTAACTGCTTCGGCTTCTACTCCTCTACAATTTACATTTCTTTATTTCCTTTGCAATTGTTCTTGCTGGATCTAGGAAGGCAGTGAGATCTAGACTTGGCTATCTAGTCTCTTGAGTCCTGAGATCTACAGCTTTCAAATCTCAATTTCCTTGTTTCGTTGTCACACCAAGCTTATTCTCATTTTCATTTAAGATCCGGTTTAATTGAATCCATCTTTTACATTCCTGTTTGTTGAATTTTTCTTTTCCTTGTTTAATTTCTGCAAATCCAATTCCCAATTCCCTTTACAATTCAAGCCATTTACATTTTTTGCACTTTAAGATTCTGCAATTGACATTTCTTGCATTCTAAGTTTCTGCCATTTAATTTCTTGTTCTTTAAGATTCAGTACTTTATTTTCTGTTCTCTTTAATTTCATACAATTTACCCAGTCCCTTTTAATTTCATGCAATTTAGCTTTTGTCAAATACAAACCACTCAAATCAACTCTTGATTCGCTTGACTAAATCAACCACTAAACTGAAATTGCTCAATCCTTCAATCCCTGTGGGATCGACCTCACTCACGTGAGTTATTATTACTTGATACGACCCGGTGCACTTGCCGATTAGTTTTGTGTGTTTGGAATTCGTTTTCCGAAAATACACATCAAGTTTTTGGCGCCGTTGCCGGGGATTGAAATAGATTGACAATGATTAAGTGAAGTGAAGATCTAGATCAAGCACTTTTTCTTTTCTGTTTCTCTAATTTTTGACGGACACACTAACTGTTTGAATTTTTGCCTGAGCTAATTGAACCTCACTTTAGCAATAGAGTGAAGTTCTCTTGGTTTAACTTGCTGAGTATGATTCTCATAGCTTGATAAATCAACGAGAGAAGTGATTTTCGATCATTAATCTCTCAAGTTTACCAACTGTTTGACACATTGCGTTAACTAACACTTTAATCATATCCTGGCATAAATATACTCTATCTTCATTTGAACTGTATGTGATTGTGCAGACCATGGAAGGGAACTCAATGAATGCCAGTAATCATGGGAGCGATATCCCCACCTTAGATGACAAGCAACCACTTGATGGGATATTTTTGTGGAAAAACGAATTTCTCCAAAACACCCAAAACTAACCAGCAAGTGCACCGGGTCGCATCAAGTAATAATAACTCACGGGAGTGAGGTCGATCCCACAGGGATTGAAGGATTGAGCAATTTTAGTTTAGTGGTTGATTTAGTCAAGCGAATCAAGATTTGGTTGAGAGATTTGTGATTTGCAGAATTGAAATTGCATAGAAAGTAAAGGAAATGGGTAAATTGCATGAAAGTAAAGAGAACAGGAATTTAAAGTGCTGAATCTTAAAGAGCAAGAAATTAAATGGCAGAAACTTAGAACGCAAGAAATGTAAATTGCAGAATCTTAAAGTGCAAGAAATGTAAATGGCTTGAATTGTAAAGGGAATTGGGAATTGGATTTGTAGAAATTAAACAAGGAAACATAAAATTTCAACAAGCAGAGAAATAGAAGAAGACTTGGATCGAATCGGATCTAAAACAGAAAAGTAAATGAGCATGGAAAGCAGTAAACAGAGGATGTAAAATTGGAATTCAGATCTCAGGACCCAAGAGACTAGAAAACCGAGTCTAGATCTCAATGCCTTCCTAGATCCAACAAGCACAATTGCAAAGGAAATTTTAAATTGCAAAGAAAGTAGATGAAGAAGCAAGTAACCGAGACTGAAATTCAATTAAGCAGAAAATTAAACAAGATCCCAAGGTGAGATTGAAACATAATTTCTTCAATTCTCCACCCAAAATCCAAGACAAGAAAAGTAAAGAGTGCTGGGCAAGAACAAGGAAGAAGAGAGATCAATTCTCCTCCCAAATTCCCTTGAATTAAAACAACAATGCTAAGAAATGTAAAAGTGAGCTCTAAGCAAACTGAAAAGAAAGCTATTCTGAAAAACTAAAAGGGAAGCTCCCTTAAAAACTTAAATCCTATGCTATTTATACACTTTCTTCAAATGGTCTTCAAGCCTTCAATTGGGCCTTTGCTCTTGATAGAATTGGGTTGATAGAGGCCTTGGTTGATTGCTCTTGGAGTTTGGAGAAGAACCGAATTGAACCGGGTTGGAATCATGAAAGCTTGAGTAAAAGTTGGAGTAAAAGTTGGAGGCTAACTTTTACTCCAACTTTTCACATCAGCCACCCTTCCTTGCTGATACCAACGTTGGGGCAAAAGTTAGGGGTCTAACTTTTGCTCCAACGTTGGCCTCCCCTTGCATCCTCATGGCGCCAACGTTAGCCAAAAAGTTAGGGGCTAACGTTGGCGCAAACTTTTGCTCATCCAGGGAGAGTTTTTCATGTGCCAACGTTAGCCAAAAAGTTAGGGGCTAACGTTGGCGCAAACTTTTGCTCATCCAGGGAGTGTTTTTCATGCCAAAAGTTAGCCAAAAAGTTTGAGGCTAACTTTTGCTCCAGCTTTTGCCCAAAAGTTAGCCAAAAAGTTTGAGGCTAACTTTTGGTCCAGCTTTTTGCTTCCTGGTTCATTTTCAATTAATCCAAAAGTTTGAGCTAAAGTTTGAGGCAAACTTTTGCTCAAACTTTTTGTTCTCTCTTCCTCCTAACCATTCCTTCTTGCTTCAACCTTTCTCCAAGCTTTCTTCACCTATCATTAATCAACCAAACACATCAAAGCTATGCTCAAAATCATGAGATATTCATTTTTTCATAATATGTAACAATTATAGCATAAAACCTCATGAAATAGCATGAATTCATACATGGTTGATTAAATCAAAGGAAACATGAAAATCTACCCAATTGGCTTGCTTATGGCTCAAGAAAGTGCATAATTCAGTTGAAAACAAAAGAAAAAAGGCTAGTGAAACTAGGCTAAGATGACTTGTCATCACAACACCAAACTTAAAGCTTGCTTGTCCCCAAGCAAGGAAACTAATTATGCTCAGAGGTTCTTTCAATTAAGACGGATTGAAGAACAACTTGTCAGGTCCTGTGAGTGAAGTGATCAAGTAATAGTGGGGTGAACTCTAAATTATATACTCATACAAGGGCTTCAGTGCTTACTAGTCCTCACATATTGGGAGTCTTAGGTCTTAGGATTTTCATCCAAATGGTATCATGGAGATCTCTTTATATGTAGTCACCTTGAAGCAGCTTATAGTTTCTTTGCTTTGGCCTTGACTCTAAGTGTCATGTCTCAAAGCGGCTCTTTAGATAAGCTTTCAATCAATACTCCTAAACCAGTTGGTTTTAAGGTATTAGGTGTTGAAGCACCCCTAAGGATTTACTTGCTCAAGCCTCTTTCTTTGACACAACTCAACCACAAGCATTTACTAGGCTAACAACACTTTGAGTTTTGTTTCTTCTTTCTTTTTCTGCCTAGTAATTGATGCTCAGAGCCTTGGGCCATGTTCTTTTTGTTTTTGTATTTTCTTTATTTTCTTTTGTTTTGTTTGCTGCTTCTTGGATCAATGGATTTTTGAGAATCTCCACAATACTTCTTTGAACTTCATGTCCTGCCTATGAGCTCCCATGCAAGTTTTCACAAGCATGCAACCTCAATACATAATCATACAACCAGAACCGCCACTTCTCCTAATCTTTTGCTTGCCTCAAAATTGTTTTAATTCCTCAATCCTTCTTTTCAAAGAACTTTCATGTGATGCATTTTTGAAATCTTGAGTGCAAACAAGTTTTGAAGAGAAAAATGTTGTGAATGATCAAGCATCTTGCTTATTGAATTGCAGAAAAACTATACTAGACAGAAGGACAGATAAGGGTATGATATTGATGACAAGTCATCTTAGCCTATTTTAACTAGCCTTTTTCTTTTGTTTTCAATTGAATTATGCACTTTCTTGAGCCATAAGCAAGCCAATTGGGTAGATTTTCATGTTTCCTTGGATTTAACCAACCATATATGAATTCATGCCATTTCATGAGGTTTTATGCTATATTTGTTGCATATTATGAAAGATTGAATACCTCATGATTTTAAGCATAGCTTTGATAAGTTTGGTTGATTCATGATAGGTGAAGAAAGCTTGGAGAAAGGTTGAAGCAAAGAGGAATGGCTAGGAGTGAAGAGAGGACAATGGAATAAAAGAAATTGAACCGGGATGCATGAAGTTAGCCCCAACGTTAGCCCCCTAACTTGGAGGCTAACGTTGGGCATGAAAATCACTCCCTGGGCTCCCCACGTTTGAGCCAACGTTAGCCCCCTAACTTGGAGGCTAACGTTGGCACATGACATTGCAAGGAAGAGGCCAACGTTAGCTCCAACGTTAGCCCCCTAACTTGGAGGCTAACGTTGGAACTTGAAATTCATCCCTGGCCATCCAACGTTGGTGCCAACGTTAGGGGTCTAACTTTGACCCTAACGTTGGCACATGAATTACAAAGGGGGAAGGAGCCAACGTTTGCGCCAACGTTAGCCCCCTAACTTGGAGGCTAACGTTGGCGCCACACACCACAAGGCATACAAGGGGTATACTTCCAACAAGAATAACTTGAGCTACATAGCTCCAAATGAGGTGATTCAAGAAGCATTGGAAAGTAGGAATCAAGAGCTTTCCAAGCATATATGGCACTGCATGGTGGACACTAAAATTGAGGGAGAAAACTGCCCCACAATGTGCATAAACGAACATGGTGGAAACCTGCAGTGAGGCCACTTGACCTCTGCACCTTCAAAGGAGTATAACTCGAGCTGTAGAGCTCCAAATGATGTGCTCCCAAAGGCATTGGAAAGTAGACATCCAGAGCTTTCCAACAATGTATAATAGTATGGGGTGGACAATACATTTGAGCCTCCAGAACTGGCGTTTTCGCCAACGTTTGAGGGCTAACGTTACCTCAAACGCTGCACACCAAAGCCAGCGACCATGCCCTCTTCAAATGATCATAACTTGAGTTGTAGATGTCCAATTGAAGTGATTCCAAGTGGGTTAGAAAGCTGACATTCAGAGCTTTCCAACCATATATGATAGTCTATATTGGGCATAAAATTGGCAACATGACAAGAGGACAAAGTTGGCCCCATAAATGTGCATAAGGGAGGCCAACGTTAGGGTCAAAGTTAGACCCCTAACGTTGGCACCAACGTCCATACCAGAAGGATTTGGCTTGCTGCTATGAAAAGTTGGGGCCAAAGTTAGACCCCTAACTTTGGCTCAAACTTTAGGTCCAACTTTGGCTAACCTCAAATCCGGTTCAATTGGTTCACTTTGGTTCTTCTTCAAACTCCAAGAGCAATCAACCAAGGCCTTTATCAACCCAATTCCATCAAGAGCAAGGGCCCAAATGATCATCACTCAAAGGCACAAGAAATAGATAAAATAGGAATTTCATTTAATTGTAATTTGTTTTTAATTTCATTTTCATTTCCATTTTGTAAAGCCTATATAAGGCATCATTTTCATATTTGTGAGGAGGCTGGCTCCACTAGGGAGCATTAGGATTAGAGAGCTCTCTCTTAGTTTATATTCTTGTCTTGAATCTTGAGTGGAGAATTGAAGAAATTCTGTTTCATTCTCCCTTTGAGATTTCTCTTTGTTTTGCTTGTCTGCATAATTTCAGAAATTGGGATTTGAATCAAAGTTTTCATTTACTGCTTCCATCTTCATTTCTTCTTCAATCTGTCTGCTGTTGAATCAAGGAAGGGCTTGAGATCTAGACTCGTTTTCTAGTCTCTTTGATTCCCTGAGATCTTCAATTTTATTTTGCAATTAAGCTGAGAATCTGAGCGTTCCTTACTTCACTGCACTTCACAATTTAAATTCTGTTTTAATTCCTAGCATCCAATTTCCTTTATTCTTCCTGCAATTTAACTTTTCAGTTACTTGATCTACTGCTTCCTTTTAATTTCCAGCACCTACTCCCCTTTACATTTCATGCAATTTACATTTCTTGCAATTTAAGATTCTTGCAATTTACATTTCTTGCCCCTTAAGCTACTTGCCAATTTACTTTCTGCACTTTAATTCTCCTTGTCATTTACTTTCTGTTGGCTTCAATTGTCACTCAAATCACTCAATGTTAGCTTGACTAAACTAATCACCCACTAAAGTTGCTTGATCCATCAATCCCTGTGGGATCGACCTCACTCCCGTGAGTTTTATTACTTGATGCGACCCGGTGCACTTGCCGGTTAGATTTGTGGTGTTTTGGGAGAGATTCGTTTCTCACCAAAATACTCATCAAGTTTTTGGCGCCGTTGCCGGGGATTGATTAGATCAACAATGATTATGTGGGTGAGAAGTCTAGATCAAGCATTTTCTTTATTTTTGTTTTCTGTTTCAAAGTGAAACCAAGGTGTTTGAGTTTTTGCCTCACTAAGAAATTCTCATCTCTGATATGAGTAATTTCAATTTTCATTGATGTTTGCAAAATACAAATGGAGTTCAACTCATCATTTGGTCAAACAAAATTTTATGGGATATCACCCACCATCACCAATCTCTAATGATGGCTGGGGATATCACCAAGAAACTTCAAATTCTGGGCACTCCAATTCATGGAGCTATGCTTCAGAACCACAAGATGAGAAAGAAAATCATATGGGATATTTCTTTCCACCACAAAATAATGCAAGTCATGATTCTAATGGTGGCTGGGAAGGGAATTCTAGTGCTCCATATGATAATCATCCAAAGATATCATCACTTGACCATACTTCAACCGAAAGCCCCTTTCAAAACTCACCACCCACACAAACTTCCATGAACCACTCAAGGCTTTCAGAGCTTGAGTCCAAGCTCGAAAAATATGCGAAAGAAGCACAAATATCCGAGAAAAGGCAAGAAGCTTTCTTCAAAAATATGAATGAAGAAGTAGAGAAAATAAGGAGGAGCTTAGAACCACTGAGCAAGAAAAATGAAGGCCAATTGATGGATATGAAGGAGAAAGTGGAAAAGCAAGATAAGGAGGCCACTGCATCAAGTGAACTTTCAATGAAGAATGAGGTGGTTGAACCTGAAACTTCACTTGAGATGACAAGAGAACATGAAGACTCACAACTCTCACAAACCTCCCCCATGATAGAGCAATTGAAACAAATGTTGGGTGTAAAAGAGGAAGTGGAGGAGCAAGAAAGTGAAGAAGTCATTCCAAACTCAAGTGAGGCAGAGAAGTACATAAAGGAGGAGTTCATGGAACCACCAATACAAAAAGCTCTGGATGAATGCAAAACTCCAATAATCACACAGCAACCAAGACTTGGATTCAAAGAAGTGAAGGCAACTAACAAGAGCACCAATCCTGTCCCTAATCCAGCAAGCAAGATCAATCAAGCCATTTGCAAAAGGAAGCTTGCTGAGGAAAAGCCAAGGCAAGGGACAGTAGCTGAAACTTCTCCTTCTTTGAAGTCATTTCTCTTAACAAATTGGAAGAAGAGGAAGAAAGTAAAGAACAGGTAGACAGTAGGTACATTTCTTCTCCTTGCTTTGTTTAAATTTCAATAAATTGGCATATGATCACATTATAAGTTTGGTGTTGCCATGCAACAAACTGTTTTCCATCTTCATGGATGATTGCATCAATTTTACATGAAAGTGACACACCAAGATTCTAAGTTTGGTGTGCCACCTATTTTTCTATGCAAATCAATCCAGCAACATCACTTGTCTGTATAATCATATTGCCTTTTACAGTGTTATTTTTCTTCTTAGTTGGATAATTTTTGTTTTCCCTTTGTTTCATTTATTTACTTGTTTTTAATGCTTTCCTTCATTAACTGTTTTTGTTAATACATCACCAAGACATCCTTATTTATAACAGACTCTTCATTTGGTGATTGTATTTAACATATAACAGTTTCTTTTGTTTAGTTTTAGTTTAAATAAATTGACATAGGATTGCATTCTAAGTTTGGTGTTGCTATGCAACACAGTTTGCTTCAAATCTTTACTGGATACTTGCATTAATTCCAAGTGAAAGTGTCACACTAAGTTTGGTGTGCCACTTATCTTTTATGCAAAGTATTATGCTCACCTTCTTAAGCTTGCAATCACAATGTCTCTGTCTCTTGTGCCTTGATTATTATCTTTAATTTTGCTTGCTTGAAACACATGTACTACTAACATTCCTTGTGAAAGACATTCATGATCCATCTTAGCCCCATAGCCACGGTTCTAATAGTTGCTTGAGGATGAGCAAGCATTCTGAGTTTGGTATGGGAAGGAGGAGAATGGGAGGAAAATGACAACAATAGAGAAGATGAACTACAAGGTTGTAAAGTTCCTTTTCCTCTCATTTGTTTCAAGCACTATGAACTGCATGATTGTCTTTACCTTCTCTGTATGCATGTGTGTATGAAAAGGCATAGTTTGATTTCTAAATTGCAACATGGTGCTATGTCATTATGATTTCCAACTTGAGTTTTGTGAATTCAAAAGCAACAAAAGTATCATGATCATAAACAAACAAGGCATTAAAGAAGACTTTAGCATGTGCATAAAAGTATTGGTAAGCTAGTATGTTTGATTGTTGCTTAATTGCATTAGATTTTATTTAATTGAAGTTTTCATCTAGGACATTTTGTGAAATCTTTTAAAATCATGAAAACCTTGAAGAAGCAAATGCAAAATAAAGCAAGAAAAGAAAAAGGGAAAGAATGAGAAAGCTGAAGGCTCTGAGTACCAATGGCAATTCATTTGTTAAGTACTTGTGGTGTTTATGTATCAAGCCAAATGCTTGAAAACAAAACACTTAGAAGTCAAGGTTAGGCTCAAAAGTGCAAAAGCACTCCCTCAAAGCTCAAGGCTCTGAGCATCAATGATTAGAGAGTCAAGAAAAGAAAAGAAAAATGAGCTTAATGAAGTCCTCTAATCAAATGCTTGTGGTGCTTATGTATCAAGTGGTAATACTTGAAAACAAAGCATTTAGAAGTCGTAGCTTTGTTATCAAATCATGGGGCAAAGCACCCAAAAAGGAGAAGCTAATAAGAAAATCAAAAGCTTGTTTCAAGGAAGAAATATAAGAAAGATTTCATAAATTGAGCTAGATGGAAGCATCAATCATTTACATTTCTTTTGTGATTGTAGCATGCTTAGAAAACTAGCTTACCATGAACATTGAGTTGCTATTCTTCTTACCTTGGATTGTCAATCTTTATTGCATGATTCTTTTCTTGCTTGGGGACAAGCAAGCTTTAAGTTTGGTGTTGTGATGACAAGTCATCTTAGCCTATTTTAACTAGCCTTTTTCTTTTGTTTTCAATTGAATTATGCACTTTCTTGAGCCATAAGCAAGCCAATTGGGTAGATTTTCATGTTTCCTTGGATTTAACCAACCATATATGAATTCATGCCATTTCATGAGGTTTTATGCTATATTTGTTGCATATTATGAAAGATTGAATACCTCATGATTTTAAGCATAGCTTTGATAAGTTTGGTTGATTCATGATAGGTGAAGAAAGCTTGGAGAAAGGTTGAAGCAAAGAGGAATGGCTAGGAGTGAAGAGAGGACAATGGAATAAAAGAAATTGAACCGGGATGCATGAAGTTAGCCCCAACGTTAGCCCCCTAACTTGGAGGCTAACGTTGGGCATGAAAATCACTCCCTGGGCTCCCCACGTTTGAGCCAACGTTAGCCCCCTAACTTGGAGGCTAACGTTGGCACATGACATTGCAAGGAAGAGGCCAACGTTAGCTCCAACGTTAGCCCCCTAACTTGGAGGCTAACGTTGGAACTTGAAATTCATCCCTGGCCATCCAACGTTGGTGCCAACGTTAGGGGTCTAACTTTGACCCTAACGTTGGCACATGAATTACAAAGGGGGAAGGAGCCAACGTTTGCGCCAACGTTAGCCCCCTAACTTGGAGGCTAACGTTGGCGCCACACACCACAAGGCATACAAGGGGTATACTTCCAACAAGAATAACTTGAGCTACATAGCTCCAAATGAGGTGATTCAAGAAGCATTGGAAAGTAGGAATCAAGAGCTTTCCAAGCATATATGGCACTGCATGGTGGACACTAAAATTGAGGGAGAAAACTGCCCCACAATGTGCATAAACGAACATGGTGGAAACCTGCAGTGAGGCCACTTGACCTCTGCACCTTCAAAGGAGTATAACTCGAGCTGTAGAGCTCCAAATGATGTGCTCCCAAAGGCATTGGAAAGTAGACATCCAGAGCTTTCCAACAATGTATAATAGTATGGGGTGGACAATACATTTGAGCCTCCAGAACTGGCGTTTTCGCCAACGTTTGAGGGCTAACGTTACCTCAAACGCTGCACACCAAAGCCAGCGACCATGCCCTCTTCAAATGATCATAACTTGAGTTGTAGATGTCCAATTGAAGTGATTCCAAGTGGGTTAGAAAGCTGACATTCAGAGCTTTCCAACCATATATGATAGTCTATATTGGGCATAAAATTGGCAACATGACAAGAGGACAAAGTTGGCCCCATAAATGTGCATAAGGGAGGCCAACGTTAGGGTCAAAGTTAGACCCCTAACGTTGGCACCAACGTCCATACCAGAAGGATTTGGCTTGCTGCTATGAAAAGTTGGGGCCAAAGTTAGACCCCTAACTTTGGCTCAAACTTTAGGTCCAACTTTGGCTAACCTCAAATCCGGTTCAATTGGTTCACTTTGGTTCTTCTTCAAACTCCAAGAGCAATCAACCAAGGCCTTTATCAACCCAATTCCATCAAGAGCAAGGGCCCAAATGATCATCACTCAAAGGCACAAGAAATAGATAAAATAGGAATTTCATTTAATTGTAATTTGTTTTTAATTTCATTTTCATTTCCATTTTGTAAAGCCTATATAAGGCATCATTTTCATATTTGTGAGGAGGCTGGCTCCACTAGGGAGCATTAGGATTAGAGAGCTCTCTCTTAGTTTATATTCTTGTCTTGAATCTTGAGTGGAGAATTGAAGAAATTCTGTTTCATTCTCCCTTTGAGATTTCTCTTTGTTTTGCTTGTCTGCATAATTTCAGAAATTGGGATTTGAATCAAAGTTTTCATTTACTGCTTCCATCTTCATTTCTTCTTCAATCTGTCTGCTGTTGAATCAAGGAAGGGCTTGAGATCTAGACTCGTTTTCTAGTCTCTTTGATTCCCTGAGATCTTCAATTTTATTTTGCAATTAAGCTGAGAATCTGAGCGTTCCTTACTTCACTGCACTTCACAATTTAAATTCTGTTTTAATTCCTAGCATCCAATTTCCTTTATTCTTCCTGCAATTTAACTTTTCAGTTACTTGATCTACTGCTTCCTTTTAATTTCCAGCACCTACTCCCCTTTACATTTCATGCAATTTACATTTCTTGCAATTTAAGATTCTTGCAATTTACATTTCTTGCCCCTTAAGCTACTTGCCAATTTACTTTCTGCACTTTAATTCTCCTTGTCATTTACTTTCTGTTGGCTTCAATTGTCACTCAAATCACTCAATGTTAGCTTGACTAAACTAATCACCCACTAAAGTTGCTTGATCCATCAATCCCTGTGGGATCGACCTCACTCCCGTGAGTTTTATTACTTGATGCGACCCGGTGCACTTGCCGGTTAGATTTGTGGTGTTTTGGGAGAGATTCGTTTCTCACCAAAATACTCATCAGATATTACTTTCAATCATAGCAGTGTTTGATGTAAAACAATTACTTAACAATACAACCTTTTGGAGTTCACTTGCTTTCCTTCTTCTCATCATTATCATTGCTGGCCTTCACATTCATCTTTCATCTCTTTGGTTGATGATGCTTAATCCTTCTAAAAGCTTGTATGGACCTCTACAATGATATTGAAAGTTGCTTGTTCCCCAAGCACTTAGAAACAATGGTTAGTCTGCATGATTTATTTGTGGGCCTTTGTACTTACTTTGGTGTGGGAACACCAAACTTAGTACCTTGCCAATGGTTCTTGTGCATCAGATTAACCATGTGTAAAACTCTTTTTCTTTTTCAAAAGTGACAAAACTGAAAACTAAAGAATAGCAAAATAGTTAACTAGTTTATCTAGCTGCTTGAAGCTAGCATTATGCAGAAGGTGAGAATATGTTTTAAATGAGATTTTGGTGGAACACCAAACTTAGAATCCTTCATTCTCCCTTATATTGTTTTGGTGTGCAACACCAAACTTAGCTTCTTGCAATATAGATAAAACTAATTAACCTTTTTATTGAAATAGATATGAAAAGATGGTTACCTCCGGTTGGGTTGCCTCCCAACAAGCGCTCTTTTATTGTCACTAGCTTGACATCTTGCTCTTTGATTATGGAGGCTGGAAATCATAATGCCTTAGTTTTTCTCCTCTTGCTGTAGGATTTCTTTCCTCCATGACCTGCACAATCACAAACAATCCAAATGAAAATTGGATATTCTCATGCCAGAATGTAGTCAGAGGATTAGTTGACACCATGTGTCAAACAGTTGGTAAATTTGAGAGATTAATGAACGAAAATCACTTCTCTCGTTTATTTATCAAGCTATGAGAATCATATTCAGCAAGATAAACCAAGAAAACTTCACTCTATTGCTAAAGTGAGGTTTCAATTAGCTCAGGCAAAAATTCAAACAGTTAGTATGTCAGTCAAAAATTAAAGAAAAAGTGCTTGATCTAAATTGCCACCTCACTTAATCATTGTCAATCTAATCAATCCCCAGCAACGGCGCCAAAAACTTGATGGAATATTTTTGTGGAAAAACGAATTTCTCCAAAACACCCAAAACTAACCGGCAAGTGCACCGGGTCGCATCAAGTAATAATAACTCACGGGAGTGAGGTCGATCCCACAGGGATTGAAGGATTGAGCAATTTTAGTTTAGTGGTTGATTTAGTCAAGCGAATCAAGATTTGATTGAGAGATTTGTGATTTGCAGAATTGAAATTGCATAGAAAGTAAAGGAAATGGGTAAATTGCATGAAATTAAAGAGAACTGGAATTTAAAGTGCTGAATCTTAAAGAGCAAGAAATTAAATGGCAGAAACTTAGAACGCAAGAAATGTAAATTGCAGAATCTTAAAGTGCAAGAAATGTAAATGGCTTGAATTGTAAAGGGAATTGGGAATTGGATTTGCAGAAATTAAACAAGGAAACGTAAAATTTCAACAAGCAGAGAAATAGAAGAAGACTTGGATCGAATCGGATCTAAAACAGAAAAGTAAATGAGCATGGAAAGCAGTAAACAGAGGATGTAAAATTGGAATTCAGATCTCAGGACCCAAGAGACTAGAAAACCGAGTCTAGATCTCAATGCCTTCCTAGATCCAACAAGCATAATTGCAAAGGAAATTTTAAATTGCAAAGAAAGTAGATGAAGAAGCAAGTAACCGAGACTGAAATTCAATTAAGCAGAAAATTAAACAAGATCCCAAGGTGAGATTGAAACAGAATTTCTTCAATTCTCCACCCAAAATCCAAGACAAGAAAAGTAAAGAGTGCTGGGCAAGAACAAGGAAGAAGAGAGATCAATTCTCCTCCCAAATTCCCTTGAATTAAAACAACAATGCTAAGAAATGTAAAAGTGAGCTCTAAGCAAACCGAAAAGAAAGCTATTCTGAAAAACTAAAAGGGAAGCTCCCTTAAAAACTTAAATCCTATGCTATTTATACACTTTCTTCAAATGGTCTTCAAGCCTTCAATTGGGCCTTTGCTATTGATGGAATTGGGTTGATAGAGGCCTTGGTTGATTGCTCTTGGAGTTTGGAGAAGAACCGAATTGAACCGGGTTGGAATCATGAAAGCTTGAGTAAAAGTTGGAGTAAAAGTTGGAGGCTAACTTTTACTCCAACTTTTCACATCAGCCACCCTTCCTTGCTGATACCAACGTTGGGGCAAAAGTTAGGGGTCTAACTTTTGCTCCAACGTTGGCCTCCCCTTGCATCCTCATGGCGCCAACGTTAGCCAAAAAGTTAGGGGCTAACGTTGGCGCAAAATTTTGCTCATCCAGGGAGAGTTTTTCATGCGCCAACGTTAGCCAAAAAGTTAGGGGCTAACGTTGGCGCAAACTTTTGCTCATCCAGGGAGTGTTTTTCATGTCAAAAGTTAGCCAAAGAGTTTGAGGCTAACTTTTGCTCCAGCTTTTGCCCAAAAGTTAGCCAAAAAGTTTGAGGCTAACTTTTGGTCCAGCTTTTTGCTTCCTGGTTCATTTTTAATTAATCCAAAAGTTTGAGCTAAAGTTTGAGGCAAACTTTTGCTCAAACTTTTTGTCCTCTCTTCCTCCTAACCATTCCTTCTTGCTTCAACCTTTCTCCAAGCTTTCTTCACCTATCATTAATCAACCAAACACATCAAAGCTATGCTCAAAATCATGAGATATTCATTCTTTCATAATATGTAACAATTATAGCATAAAACCTCATGAAATAGCATGAATTCATACATGGTTGATTAAATCAAAGGAAACATGAAAATCTACCCAATTGGCTTGCTTATGGCTCAAGAAAGTGCATAATTCAGTTGAAAACAAAAGAAAAAAGGCTAGTGAAACTAGGCTAAGATGACTTGTCATCACCACTCATCATCATGAACGACATTGCTCAGTGGTTTGAAGCTTTCCCACAAGGAAACATCATCGGATGGGAAGAACTAATGAGTGAACTCCTAGTCAAGCTGAAGCCACCTCAAAGAACTGTTAAACCAGAGGCAGGAATGCAACCATTCGCACAAGAGAAGGAAATTGAAGGTATTCGTGCAATCATGGCCCAAAGTGAGCAGATACATCAACAGCTTAAGCAACAATTGGAACTGATTAACAGAAAAGTAGATGAATTGCAACATGCTGTGGCAAATGCACAGAACTCACCTCAAAATCTCCATTGTTGGAATCAACCTGAAAACGGTTCTGGAGTAATTAACTATGAGCAACAAAGTCATGAGCGATCACACTCTCCAAACAGCTCCTCAAGCATGTCCCAACGTAGGACTCAGAATGATGTGTACAACCCACCCTGGAGAACTCAATCCAACTGGAGGGGGGTTGAAAACCAAAATCAAAGACCAAGGGACTTCAACTGCAACAACCCCAATTTCAAAAACCAGCATAAAAACCACCCCCACAACAACAACCATCACGCACCACCCTAATGCACACACTTCCAACCCCATCCTACCTCACAACTCGCCCAAAATGACTTTCATCAACCATCACAGTTGACACAACCACAACCAATTCCAAACTCTCAAAGACTCTATGTTCTAGAAATGATGATGGAAAGATTCATGAAAGTTCAAGAAATGATAACAATAGAGCAGGAAGAAATAAGGGAAAATCAAGAGATGATAAGCAGGAACCAAGAGGCCTCACTCAGAAGAGTTGAAAGGCAAATGGAACAACTGGTTCAAAACCTTGCTGAATTGGGCGAGAGAGAGGCAAATATATCCCTAAGGGCCACTGAAGATGACCCAAAGAACAGTAAAAAAGCTGCTGGGTTGAAAGGGAAAGCAGTTATGGAAAAAAGTGAGAAGGCTACGGGAAAAGAGACAATCATCAAGGAAAAGCCCACGGTGAGAGGGGGAAACCAAAGGCAACAGAAGCCTCAACTTCCATGATCAGAGGATGAAGGATGTCAAGCTAATGACAATAAAAGAGCGCTTGTTGGGAGGCAACCCAACCTGAGGTAGTTTTCTTTCCATAGTTATTTTAATAAAAAGGTTAATTAACTTCATCTATATTGCAAGAAGCTAAGTTTGGTGTTACACACCAAAACAATATAAAGGAGAATGAAGGATTCTAAGTTTGGTGTTCCACCAAAATTCCATCATAAAACATATTCTCACTTTCTGCATAATGCTAGCTTCAAGCATCTAGACGAACTAGTTAACTATTCTGCTGTTTCCTAGTCTTTAGTTCTATTGCTTTTGAAAAAAGAAAAAGAGTTCCACACATGGTTAATCTGATGCATGAGAACCATTGGCAAGGTACTAAGTTTGGTGTTCCCACACCAAAGTAAGTTCAAAGGCCCACAAATAAATCATGCATGCTAACCATTGTTTCTAAGTGCTTGGGGAACAAGCAACTTTCAATATCACTGCAGAGTACCATACAAACTTTTGGAAAGATTTAGCATCATCAATCAAAGAGATGAAAGAGGAATGTGAAGACCAGCAATGATGATGAGGAAGAGGACAACAAGTAGACTCCAAAAGGTTGTATTATTCATTATCAGATATTGCGGTGATTGAAAGTTATATTATACCCCTATCTGTCCTTCTGTCTAGTATAGTTTTTCTGCAATTCAATAATCAAGATGCTTGATCATTTACAATACTATACTCTCCAAAACTTGTTTGCACTCAATATTTCAAAAATGCATCACATGAAAGTTCTTTGAAAAGAAGGATTGAGGAATTAAACAATTTTGAGGCAAGCAAAAGATTAGGAGGAGTGGTGGTTCTAGTTGTATGATTATGCATTGAGGTTGCATGCTTATGAAAACTTGCATGGGAGCTCATAGGCGGGACATAGAGTTCAAAGAAGTGTTGTGGAGATTCTCAAACATTTATTGATCCAAGAAGCAGCAAACAAAACAAAAGAAAATAAAGAAAATACAAAAACAAAAAGAACATGGCCCAAGGCTCTGAGCATCAATTACTAGGCAGAAAAGAAAGAAGAAACAAAAACTCAAAGAGTTGTTATCCTAGTAAATGCTTGTAGTCGAATTGTGTCAAAGAGAGAGGCTTGAGTAAGTAAATCCTTAGGGGTGCTTTAACACCTAATACCTTAAAACCAACTGGTTTAGGAGTATTGATTGAAAGCTTATCTAAAGAGCCGCTTTGAGACATGACACTTAGAGTCAAGGCCAAAGCACAAGAACTATAAGCTGCTTCAAGGTGATTACCTATAGAGAGATCTCCATGATATCATTTGGATGAAAGTCCTAAGACTTAAGACTTCCAAGATGTAGGGACTAGTAAGCACTGAAGCCCTTGCATGAGCATATAATTTAGAGTTTACCCTGATGACAAGTCATCTTAGCCTAGTTTCACTAGCCTTTTTCTTTTGTTTTCGATTGATTTATGCACTTTCTTGAGCCATAAGCAAGCCAATTGGGTAGATTTCCATGTTTCCTTTGATTCAATCAACCATGTATGAATTAATGCAATTTCATGAGATTTTATGCTATAATTGTCATATATTATGAAAGAATAACAAACTCATGATTTGAAGCAAAGCTTTGATGTGTTTGGTTGATTGATGATAGGTGAAAAGAGTTTTGAAGAAGGTTGAAGAAAGAAGGAATGGCTAGGAGCAAGAGAGAACAAAAAGCTTGAGCAAAAGTTTGCCTCAAACTTTAGCTCAAACTTTTAAAAGAGTTGAAAACACTCCAGAGGAAAAAAGCTTGAGCAAAAGTTTGACCTCAAACTTTAGCTCAAACTTTTGGGAGAAAAGCTTGAGCCAACGTTTGCCTCAAACTTTTTGGCAAACGTTGGAATCACAAAATCAATACCCTGGAGGAAAAAGCTTGCGCCAACGTTTGAGGTCAACCTTTTGCTCAAACGTTGGTGCCACTCTTGCACACCCTGGAGGAGAAAAGCTTGCGCCAACGTTTGCCTCAAGCTTTTTGGCAAACGTTGGCGCCACACACATTTACAAGGGGGCCAACGTTTGAGCAAAAGTTTGACCTCAAACTTTGGCTCAAACGTTGGTAGCAGCAAAGTGAAGCCATCTGGTGTAAAAAGTTTGAGTAAAAGTTTGCCTCAAACTTTTACTCAAACTTTTACTCAAGCTTTTATGTTTTTCAACCCGGTTCACAATGGATCTTTCTCTAACTCCAAGAGCAATCAACCAAGGCCTTTATCAACCCAATTCCATCAAGAACAAAGGCCCAATTCAAGGCTTGAAGACCATTTGAAGAAAGTGTATAAATAGCTTAGGATTTAAGTTTTCAGAGAGTTTTTTCCTTTTAGAGCTTTCCGTTTTAGTTTTGCTGAGGGCTTTTGGTTTTGGAATCATTTTGAGTTTCTGAGTTTCGGAGAGGAGAATTGAATTCTCTTCTTCTTAGTTTTATTGTTTTCAATTTCAATTACATTTGTCTTGGATCTTGGGTTGAAGAATTGAGGAAATTCTGTCTCAATCTCACCTTGAGATCTCTCTGTCTCACTTTACTGCACTTTTGGAAATTGAATTTGGTTTTGCTTCTTCTACTGCTTGATCTTTAAATTCTCTTGCAATTGATTTCTGGATTGGATCTAGGAAGGCATTGAGATCTAGACTTGGTTATCTAGTCTCTTGGGTCCTGAGATCTGAAATTTCCTTTTTATTTCTCTGTTGAACGCTTCTTCAAGCAATTTACATTTTCTGTTTGAGATCTACTGCAATTAAATCCATCGTTTACTTCCCTGCTTGTTGCAATTTTACTTTTCCTTGTTTAAATTCTGCAAATCCACTTCCCAATTCCCTTTACAATTCAAGACATTTACATTTCTTGCACTTTAAGATTCTGCAATTTACATTTCTTGCGTTCTAAGTTTCTACCATTTAATTTCTTGTTCTTTAAGATTCAGCACTTTATTTTCTGTTCTCTTTAATTTCATGCAATTTACCCATTCCCTTTACTTTCCATGCAATTTAAATTCTGTTAATCACAAATCACTCAACCAAATCTTGATTCGCTTGACTAAATCAACCACTAAACTAAAATTGTTCAATCCTTCAATCCCTGTGGGATCGACCTCACTCTCGTGAGTTTTTATTACTTGATGCAACCCGGTGCACATGCCGGTTAGATTTGTGTGTTTGGAATTCATTTTCCGAAAATACACATCACACCCCACTGTCACTTAATCACTTCACTCGCAGGATAATACATGTAATTTTTCAAATCCATTCTGATTGAAAGAACCCTTGAGCATAAATTCTTTTCTTGCTTGGGGACAAGCAAGCTTTAAGTTTGGTGTTGTGATGACAAGTCATCTTAGCCTAGTTTCACTAGCCTTTTTCTTTTATTTTCAATTGATTTTATGCACTTTCTTAAGCCATAAGCAAGCCAATTGGGTAGATTTCCATGTTTCCTTTGATTCAATCAACCATGGATGAATTCATGCACTTTCATGAGATTTTATGCTATAATTGTCATATATTATGAAAGAAACACAATCTCATGATTTGGAGCATAGCTTTGATTGTTTTGATTGATTGATGATAGGTGAAAAGAGTTTTGAAGAAGGTTGAAGGAAGAAGGAAGGACTAGGAGCAAGAGAGAACAAAAAGTTTGAGCCAAAGTTTGCCTCAAACTTTAGCTCAAACTTTTAGAAGAGTTGAAGACATCCCAGAGAAAAAAGTTTGAGCCAAAGTTTGCCTCAAACTTTAGCTCAAACTTTTGGAAGAATTGAAAACACTCCAGAGGGAAAAAGCTTGACCCAAAGTTTGCCTCAAACTTTTGGGAGAAAAGCTTGAGCCAACGTTTGCCTCAAACTTTTTGGCAAACGTTGGCATCACAAAACCAACACCCTGGAGGAGAAAAGCTTGCGCCAACGTTTGCCTCAAACTTTTTGGCAAACGTTGGCGCCACACTTGCACACCCTGGAGGAGAAAAGCTTGCGCCAACGTTTGCCTCAAGCTTTTTGGCAAACGTTGGCACCACACATATACACAAGGGGACCAACGTTTGAGCAAAAGTTTGACCTCAAACTTTAGCCCAAACGTTGGTAGCAGCAAGTGAAGCCATCTGGTATAAAAAGTTTGAGTAAAAGTTTGCCTCAAACTTTTACTCAAACTTTTATGATTCTCAACCCGGTTCACAATGGATCTTTCTCCAACTCCAAGAGCAATCAACCAAGGCCTTTATCAACCCAATTCCATCAAGAGCAAAGGCCCAATTCAAGGCTTGAAGACCATTTGAAGAAAGTTTATAAATAGCTTAGGATTTAAGTTTTTAGAGAGCTTTTCCTGAGAGAATTTTCGGAACACTTACAGAGAGCTCACCTTTACATTTTTGCATGGTTGTTTTTAGAATTCAAGAGAATTAGGGAGGAGAATTGATCTCTCTTCTTCCTTGTTTATGTTTGAGCACTTTTTACTTTTCTTGTTTCGGATCTTGGGTGGAGAATTGAAGAACTTC
Organism: Arachis hypogaea; assembly: GCF_003086295.3. NCBI lineage: Eukaryota > Viridiplantae > Streptophyta > Magnoliopsida > Fabales > Fabaceae > Arachis > Arachis hypogaea. Next base: position 79,728,581 of record NC_092054.1, on the reverse strand, counting down.
TGTTTCAATCTCACCTTGAGATCTCGTTTAATTTTCTGCATAATTGAATTTCCATTTCTGTTAACTGCTTCGGCTTCTACTCTTCTGTAATTTACATTTCTTTATTTCCTTTGCAATTGTTCTTGCTGGATCTAGGAAGGCAGTGAGATCTAGACTTGGCTATCTAGTCTCTTGAGTCCTGAGATCTACAGCTTTCAAATCTCAATTTCCTTGTTTCGTTGTCACACCAAGCTTATTCTCATTTTCATTTAAGATCCGGTTTAATTGAATCCATCTTTTACATTCCTGTTTGTTGAATTTTTTTTTTCCTTGTTTAATTTCTGCAAATCCAATTCCCAATTCCCTTTACAATTCAAGCTATTTACATTTCTTGCACTTTAAGATTCTGCAATTTACATTTCTTGCGTTCTAAGTTTCTGCCATTTAATTTCTTGTTCTTTAAGATTCAGCACTTTATTTTCTGTTCTCTTTAATTTCATGCAATTTACCCAATCCCTTTTAATTTCATGCAATTTAGCTTCTGTCGAATACAAACCACTCAAATCAACTCTTGATTCGCTTGACTAAATCAACCACTAAACTGAAATTGCTCAATCCTTCAATCCTTGTGGGATCGACCTCACTCACGTGAGTTATTATTACTTGATACGACCCGGTGCACTTGCCAGTTAGTTTTGTGTGTTTGGAATTCGTTTTCCGAAAATACACATCAGGAGGCTACTGTATTAAGTGAACTTCCAATGAAGAATGAGGTGGTTGAAAATAAAACTGCACTTGAGGTAACAAAGGAACATTCACAACCCTCACAAACTTCCCTTGAATCTGTGATCAAAAAATATGAAGAAGAAATGAAGAAATCTTGGGAAGAACAACAAACCTCCTCCATAAAAGAACTATTAAGTCAAATGTTGGGTGCAAAGAAAGGAGTGGAGGAGCATGAAAGTAAGGAAGTCATTCCAGAGAATTCACACTCAAGTGAAGCAGAAAATCACATGAAGGAAGGGCTCATGGAACCACCAATACAAGAGACTCTTGATGAAAAGAAGACTCCAACAATCACACAACCACCAAGACTTGGATTCAAGGAAGTGAAGGCAATTAACAAAAGCACCAAGAAGAGGATTGTGACCAAGCTACCAAGGACAACATTCAAGAGGAGGTCAACCACAAGCAATCCAACCCTTGGACCAATAGCAAGCAAGCTCAATCAAGCCATGTACAAAAGAAAGCTTGCTGAGAGGAAACCAAGATAGGGGGCAATAGCTGAATCTTCTCCTCTCTTGAAGTCATTCTTCTTAACAAACTGGAAGAAGAGGAAGAAAGTGAACAACATGTCAACCGTAGGTATAATTTTCCTTCTCTGCTTTGTTTTCATTCTTTGTTTTGTTTAAATTCAATAAATTGGCTTATGATTACATTCTAAGTTTGGTGTTGCCCTGCAACAATTTGTTTTCAATCTCTTTGGATGATTGCATCAATTCTACATGGAAGTGTCACACTAAGATTCTAAGTTTGGTGTGCCACTTAATTTTCTATGCAATACATCCAGCAACATCACTTGTTTGCATAATCATAATGCCTTGCAGTGTTATCTTTTATTTAGTTAGACAATTTTAGTTTTCTTTTTTTTGAGTCATTTTCTTGTTTTTAAATGCTTTCTTTTATTTACTGTGTTTGTTAATACACTACCAAGAGAGCTTTATTCATGATAGATTCTTGGCTTGGTGATTGAATTTAACATATAACAGTTTCTTTCGTTTAGTTTTATTTCAAATAAATTGACATATGGTTGCATTCTAAGTTTGGTGTTGCTATGCAACAAAATTTGGTTCTAATCCTTACAAGATACTTGCATCAATTCCAAGTGAAAGTGTCACACTAAGTTTGGTGTGCCACTTATTCTTTATGCAAAGTATTATGCTCACCTTCTTAAGTTTGCAATCACAATGTCTCTGTCTCTTGTGCCTTGATTATTATCTTTAAATTTTGCTTGCTTGAAACACATGTACTACTAATATTTCTTGTGTAAGACATTCATGATCCATCTTAGCCCCATAGCCACGGTTCTAATAGTTGCTTGAGGATGAGCAAGCATTCTGAGTTTGGTATGGGAAGGAGGAGAATGGGAGGAAAATGACAACAATAGAGAAGATGAACTACAAGGTTGTAAAGTTCCTTTTCCTCTCATTTGTTTCAAGCACTATAAACTGCATGATTGTCTTTACCTTCTCTGTATGCATGTGTGTATGAAAAGGCATAGTTTGATTTCTAAATTGCAACATGGTGCTGTGCCATTATGATTACCAACTTGAGTTTTGTGAATTCAAAAGCAGTAAAGCATCATGATCATAAACAAACAAGGAATTAAAGAAGAGTTTAGCATGTGCATACAAGTATTGGAAAGCTAGTATGATTAATTGTTGCTCAATTGCATTGGATTTTATTTAATTGAAGTTTTCATCTAGTACATTTTGTGAAATCTTTTGAAAATCATGAAAACCTTGAAGAAGCAAATACAATTAAAGCAAGAAAAGAAAAAGGGAAAGAATGAGAAAGCTGAAGGCTCTGAGTACCGATGGCAATTTATTTGCTAAGTACTTGTGGTGTTTATGTATCAAGCCAAATGCTTGAAAATAAAACATTTAGAAGTCAAGGTTAGGCTCAAAGTGCAAAAGCACTCCCTCAAAGCTCAAGGCTCTGAGCATCAATGATTAGAGAGTCAAGAAAAGAAAAGAAAAAATGAGCTTAATGAAGTCCTCTAATCAAATGCTTATGGTGCTTATGTATCAAGTGGTAATACTTGAAAACAAAGCATTTAGAAGTCGTAGCTTTGTTATCAACTCATGGGGCAAAGCACCCAAAAGGAGAAGCTAAATAAGAAAATCAAAAGCTTGTTTCAAGGAAGAAATATAAGAGAAAGATTTCATAAATTGAGCTAGATGGAAGCATCAATCATTTACATTTCTTTTGTGATTGTAGCATGCTTAGAAAACTAGCTTACCATAAACATTGAGTTGCTATTCTTCTTGCCTTGGATTGTCAATCTTTATTGCATGATTCTTTTCTTGCTTGGGGACAAGCAAGTTTTAAGTTTGGTGTTGTGATGATATGTCATCATGTCATGTTTTTCTATGCTTTTTCCTTTGTTTTCAATAGGTTTTATGCCCTTTCTTGAGCCATAAGTAAGCCAATTTGGTAGAATTTCATGTTTCCTTTGATTCAATCAACCATGGATAAATTAATGCAATTTCATGAGATTTTGTGCTATAATTGTCATATATTATGAAATAATAACAATCTCATGATTTTGAGCATAGCTTTGATGTGCTTGGTTGATTGATGATAGGTGAAAAGAGCTTTGAAGAAGGTTGAAGAAAGAAGAAATGGCAAGGAGCTCCATCAGAGAGCACTAGGGAGCATTAGGATTTGAGAGTTCCCTCTCTTAGTTTTCATTTTTGTTTTGAAGTTTGGGTTGAGAATTGAAGAAATTATGTTTCAATCTCACCTTGAGAATTCTCTCTGTTTACTTGTCTGCATAATTTCAGTGAATTGTGATTTGAATCAAAACTCTCTTTACTGCTTTCCTCTCTATTTTCTTCTGCAATTATTCTCTGTTGGATCAAGGAAGGAATTGAGATCTAGACTTGGTCTCTAGTCTCATCCAACCCCTGAGATCTTCAACCTCTCATTTAGATTTTGCAATTGAGTTATATTTCTGTTTTGCTTCTTTAAGAAATTTTCCTTCTCTGTTGAGATCTATCGCATTTTACTACTTCCTCGGATTTATTGCTCTGCATATTTCCTTGTTTAATTGTGCATCCCAAATCCTAATTCCTTTTATTCTTCTTGCAATTTAACTTTCCAGTTACTTGATCTACTGCTTTCTTTTAATTTCCAGCACCTACTCCCCTTTACATTTAATGCAATTTTATATTTCTTGTCATTTAAGATTTTACCAATTTACATTTCTTTCTCTTTAAGTTACGTGCCAATTTACATTCTGCAACTTTAAATTCATTGTCATTTACTTTCTGTTGGCTACAATTTCACACAATTCACTTCAATGTCAGTTTGACTAAACTAATCACCCACTAAAGTTGCTTGATCCATCAATCCTCGTGGGATCGACCTCACTCACGTGAGTTTTACTACTTGATGCGACCCGGTGCACTTGCCGGTTAGTTTTATGTGTTTGGGATTTGTTTTTCGTTTTCCAAAAATTCTCATCAGATTACACCCTGACAGTTGACTTTTTTTTGCTGCACTTGTTCACAAATTAAGAATAGATTAATTTAAAAAATTTAAAATTTTTATTTTTTTATTTTTTGGATAATTTGGAATTTTTTATTTTTTTACAATTAGAAAAAAGATTATTTTTTAAGTTTAAAAATTAAAAAAATAAATTTACAACTCTGTTATTTAATAGATATTGTTGGACTTTATTTTATTTTTCTAATTGAAATAAAAAAAATTAATCATATAATTTAAAATTTCAAAAATAAAAAATTTAGTTTTCTAAAATTTTTAATTTTTTAAAAATATTTTTTATTTTTTTATTCTCCGGATAATGCTGCACTCAGAAAATTGTCTTTCTTTTACTGCACTTGTTCACAAAATAAGAATAAATTAATTTAAAAAATTTAAAATTTTTTATTTTTCAATTTTTTTAGTTTTAGAATATTATTGCTGAAATTTTTTATTTTTCTTCTATTAGAAAAAAATTTATTTTTTAGTTTAAAACTTTAATTTTTTTAGTCTCCAGATAATGCTGCACTTGTTAACAAAATAAGAATAAATTAATTAAAAAAATTTAAAATTTTTATTTTTCAATTTTTTTAGTTTTTGAATATTATTGGAATTTTTTATTTTTCTACTATTAGAAAAAAATTTATGTTTTAGTTTAAAACTTTAAACAAAAATAAAAAATTTATAGATTTATTGTTTAATTGATATTGCTAAACTTTATTTTATTTTTCTTATTTAAATAAAAAATTTAATAATATAATTTAAAAATTTAAAAATAAAAAATTTAGTTTTTTAAAATTTTTTATTTTTTTAAGATTATTTTTTATTTTTTATTCACTGGATAATGCATCACATGGACAGTTGACTTTCTTTTGCTGCACTTGTTCACAAATTAAGAATAAATTAATAAAAAATTTAAAATTTTAATTTTTTTAATTTTTGGATATTGTTAGAATTTTTTATTTTTTACAATTAGAAAAAAAATTATTTTTTAGTTTAAAAAATAAAAAAAATAAATTTACAGATCTGTTATTTACCAGAATATGCTAGACTTTATTTTATATTTCTAATAAAAATAAAAAAAATTAATCATATAATTTGAAAATTCAAAAATAAAAAATTTAGTTTTTTAAAATTTTTAATTTTTAAAATTTTTTTTATCTTTTTATTCACTGGATAATGCTACAACCAGACAGTTGATTTTTTTTTGTTGCATGATGTGTATTTTCGGAAAACGAAAAACGAATTCCAAACACACAAATCTAACCGGCAAGTGCACTGGGTCGCATCAAGTAATAAAAACTCACGGGAGTGAGGTCGATCCCACAGGGATTGAAGGATTGAGCAATTTTAGTTTAGTGGTTGATTTAGTCAAGCGAATCAAGAGTTGATTTGAGTGGTTTGTATTCGACAGAAGCTAAATTGCATGAAATTTAAAAGGACGAGGGACAATTGCAGTAAATTAAAGAGCAGAGAAGGTAAATGTGCTGAATCTTAAAGAGCAAGAAATGAAATGGCAGAAACTTAGAACGCAAGAAATGTAAATTGCAGAATCTTAAAGTGCAAGAAATGTAAATGGCTTGAATTGTAAAGGGAATTGGGAAGTGGATTTGCAGAATTTAAACAAGGAAAAGTAAAATTGCAACAAGAAGGGAAGTAAAAGATGGATTTAATTGCAGTAGATCTCAAACAGAAAATGTAAATCGCTTGAAGAAGCGTTCAACATAGAAATAAAAAGGGAATTTCAGATCTCAGGACCCAAGAGACTAGATAACCAAGTCTAGATCTCAATGCCTTCCTAGATCCAAATGTGGAATTCAATTGCAAGAACTTAAAGATCAAAACAGAAGAAAGCTTGAATGTAAATCTCAATTCTCCAATGATGCAGTAAAAAAAACAGAAAGAGATCTCAAGGTGAGATTGAGACAGAATTTCCCCTATTCTCAACACCCAAGACTTAAGACCAGTGTAATTGAAATTGAAAACAAGAAAACTAAGAGGAAGAGAATTCAATTCTCCTACTCCGAAGCTCAGAAACTCAGAACAGTTCAAAATCCAAAAGCTCTCCAAAAACTACTTAGCAAAAACTAAAAGAAAAAGCTCCAAAAGGAAAAACTCCCTGAAAACTTAAATCCTAAGCTATTTATACACTTTCTTCAAATGGTCTTCAAGCCTTGAATTGGGCCTTTGTTCTTGATGGAATTGGGTTGATAAAGGCCTTGGTTGATTGCTCTTGGAGTTGGAGAAAGATCCATTGTGAACCGGGTTGAAATCATAAAAGTTTGAGTAAAAGTTTGAGGCAAACTTTTACTCAAACTTTTTATACCAGATGGCTTAAGCTTGCTGCTACCAACGTTTGAGCCAAAGTTTGAGGTCAAACTTTTGCTCAAACGTTGGCCCCCTTGTAAATGTGTGTGGCGCCAACGTTTGCCAAAAAGCTTGAGGCAAACGTTGGCGCAAACTTTTCTCCTCCAGGGTGTGCAAGTGTGGCGCCAACGTTTGCCAAAAGGTTTGAGGTAAACGTTGGCGCAAGCTTTTCTCCTCCAGGGTGTTGGTTTTGTGATGCCAATGTTTGCCAAAAAGTTTGAGGCAAACGTTGGCTCAAGCTTTTCTCCCAAAAGTTTGAGCTAAAGTTTGAGGCAAACTTTTGCTCAAGCTTTTTTTTCTCTGGAGTGTTTTCAATTCTTCCAAAAGTTTGAGCTAAAGTTTGAGGCAAACTTTGGCTCAAGCTTTTTTCCTCTGGTATGTTTTCAACTCTTTTAAAAGTTTGAGCTAAAGTTTGAGGCAAACTTTGACTCAAACTTTTTGTTCTCTCTTGCTCCTAGCCATTCCTTCTTTCTTCAACCTTCTTCAAAACTCTTTTCACCTATCATCAATCAACCAAACACATCAAAGCTTTGCTCAAAATCATGAGTTTGTTATTCTTTCATAATATATGACAATTATAGCATAAAATCTCATAAAATTGCATTAATTTATCCATGGTTGATTAAATCAAAGGAAACATGAAAATCTACCCAATTGGCTTGCTTGTGGCTCAAGAAAGTGCATAAATCAATCGAAAACAAAAGAAAAAGGCTAGTGAAACTAGGCTAAGATGACTTGTCATCACAACACCAAACTTAAAGCTTGCTTGTCCCCAAGCAAGAAAAGAATTATTGAGAGGAAAGAATGAAATGGAAGAGGATGTTCATGCTAGCAGAGTATTATTGGTAGTTCATGGGATTTTCTGTGGATATGTAAACACTCACTTCTTATTGACTTTTAGGCCTAGAAAGTCTCCTTCAAGCATCAAGCAACACACTGCTATGACCTCTCATTATTCCTTTGTCCTTGGCTATTATTTTTTTCTATAAGCTTTAGTTCATTGTCATGTGTAACAAGTTCTTTTCTTTCTTTATACTTGACACATTATTCACTATAGACACTTGGCTCATATTTCTTCTTAAAACATTGATGCCCAGCACCTCTTTGGGTTACTAAATGCCTTGTAGTTAGGTTGCTCTTGATAGTGGACTTTCAGCTGATGATCCCGGGTTAGTTAACCCAAGTCACCAAGTGTTGATGCACTCCAAAGAACTTAATAATCCAAGTAGATCCTAGTACAAAGACACCACAGGCATATATTCTAAGGTTCAAGCTATTGGTGTCTAGCTTTGTTTCTTTTTTTATTTTCTTTTGTCTTGTTGCCACTTTTTGGCTATTTCTTTTCTCTTTTTGTTTTTCTTTTTAACCAAGGACTTTTATTTGATTGAGATTCATAGACAGTAGGCCACTTTCTACTTAGAAGGAGACATCCTAGTTCTTTTATTCACTAAAAGTGAGCTATCATACAATCACACATACATACCACCACTTACTTTTATTGTACTTCTATCTAACAGAGAACTATCTCACTTCACATTCAAACATTTCTTTTATTGAATTGAAAATGCAGGGGACAAAGCATGCTTTTTGTTAAGTGAAAGTAAACACACAAGCACACACTTAGGCTAGCTTACTTATTTTAAATTGAAACAGAAATGATGCAAAGACTACTAAACTAACAGTTACTGTTAAGATGGGCATATTCACACTTCCAATTTAGAGCAATTCAATGCTGATGGAGTTAAGTGACAATACAACCTCTTGGTGGCTTCTTCTTCTTTCTCTCAGCTAATGGTGTGTAGTCCTCCCAAGAGAGTGATTGAATTCCTGCAGTGTTAATGGAAGTTGCTTGTTTCTCAAGCCCTTAGATGACTGGTTAGTGTGCAAGACTTTCTTGTAGGCGTTTGAACTTACTTTGGTGTGTGAACACCAAACTTAGCCCCTTGCCATGTTTCTTATGTATTAAAATAACCATATGTGAAAGCCTAAGTCTTTGCTAAAGGTAATAAAACTAGAAACAGACAATGATTAAATGATTTATCAGATTGCTTGGAGCTAGTAACCCTTTGTGCAGAAGGTGAGAATGTGCTTTTAAATGAGATTTTGGTGGAACACCAAACTTAGAATCCTTTATTCTCCCTTAAATTGTTTTGGTGTGAAACACCAAACTTAGCTCCTTGCAATACATACCAATCATTTAACCTTTTTATTGAAATAGCTATGAAAAGAAAATTACCTCAGGTTGGGTTGCCTCCTAACAAGCGCTTCTTTATTGTCATTAGCTTGACATCCTTCAATTCTTTTCAAGAAGGTTGTAGGCTCTGAACCTTTTTTTCCTTATCCCATTGTCCTCCCAAGTACAGCTTTGCTCTGTGACCATTTACTGTGAATTGACTCTTTGTTGCTTCATCTAGCAATTCAATACTCCCATAAGGAAGAACCTTTGTCACCAAGTATGGGCCAGTCCACTTAGACTTAAGTTTGCCAGGGAAGATCTTAAGCCTCGAGTTATACAGGAGCACTTGCTGTCCTGGCTTGAACTCCTTCTTTGTGATCTTCTTATCATGCCACCTCTTAGCTATTTCTTTGTATATCTTAGCACTCTCATAGGCTTCTAGTCTGAATTCATCCAACTCATTTAGTTGTAACAACCTTTTCTCTCCTGCAGCTTGGGAATCAAGGTTGAGGAGTTTAGTGGCCCAAAAGGCTCTGTGTTCAAGCTCTACAGGGAGGTGGCAGGATTTGCCATACAATAGCTGAAAGGGTGACTTGCCAATAGGAGTTTTGAAAGCTGTCCTATATGCCCATAATGCATCTTCTAGCTTCCTAGCCCAATCTTTTCTTGTGCTTCCCACTGTTTTCTCTAGGATTTTCTTTAATTCCCTATTTGCTAGTTCAGCCTGGCCATTAGTCTGAGGGTGGTAAGGTGTGGCTACTTTATGGATTACTCCATATTTGTGGAGGAGTTTCTCCATCTGTTTGTTGCAAAAGTGACCACCACCATCACTGACAAGACCCTTGGGCACTCCATATCTTGTGAAAATGTGCTTTTTAAGGAATTGGAGGACAATCTGTGCATCACAGGTGGTTGTGGCTATGGCTTCCACCCACTTTGAGACGTACTCCACTGCTACTAAGATATATCTGAAAGAATAGGAAGGGGGAAAGGGTCCCATGAAATCAATTCCCCATAGATCAAATAATTCCAATTCCAAGATGAAGTTTTGAGGCATCTCATTCCTTCTTGTCAATCCTCCTGCTCTCTGGCATTCATTACATTGGTGAACATACTCTCCGGCATCCTTGAAGATAGTTGGCCAATAGAAGCCACTCTGCAGTATCTTTGCAGCTGTTCTTTCTGGGCCAAAGTGTCCACCATAAGCTGAACCATGGCAATGCCATAAGATATCCCTCATTTCACTCTCAGGAACACACCTTCTAATTACTCCATCAGAACATCTCTTGAACAGGAAGGGTTCATCCCATAAAAATTGCCTTCCCTCATTGATTAACTTCTTCACTTGTTGCTTAGAAAACTCTTGAGGTATCTTCCTTCCCACTTTATAATTTGCTATGTCAGCAAACCAAGGTGCTTGCTGGATCTGCAAAAGGTGCTCATCTGGGAAGCTTTCATTCACGGGCTGGGAGGCTTCTTGAATTGTTTCTTGTGGTAGCCTTGACAAATGATCAGCAACCCGGTTCTCAGTGCCCTTCCTGTTCCTTACCTCAATATCAAACTCTTGTAAGAGTAATATCCACCTGATAAGTCTTGGTTTAGCATCCTGCTTTGACATCAAATACTTAAGGGCAGCATGGTCAGTATAAACCACAATTTTGGATCCTATCAAGTATGATCTAAACTTATCAAATGCATAGACTACAGCTAACAATTCCTTTTCTGTTGTGGTGTAATTTTTTTGGGCCTCATTCAACACTTTACTTGCATAATATATGACATGATGCAGGTTTCCCTTCTTTTGTCCAAGTACAGCACCAATTGCAAGGTCACTTGCATCACACATGAGTTCAAAAGGCAGTTCTCAATCTGGGGGTGTGATGATTGGTGCTGTTGTGAGTCTGTTTTTTAAAGTTTCAAAGGCATTGATGTGTATTTTCGGAAAATGAAAAAACGAATCCCAAACACACAAAACTAATCGGCAAGTGTACCGGGTCGCATCAAGTAATAAAACTCACGGGAGTGAGGTCGATCCCACAGGGATTGATGGATCAAGCAACTTTAGTGGGTGATTAGTTTAGTCAAGCTAACATTTAAGTGAGATTGGGTGAAATTGTAGCCAACAGAAAGTAAATGACAATGAATTTAAAGTTGCAGAGTGTAAATTGGCGAGTAACTTAAAGAGCAAGAAATGTAAATTGCAAGAATCTTAAATTGCAAGAAAAGTAAAATTGCATTAAATGTAAAGGGGAGTGGGTGCTGGAAATTAAAAGAAAGCAGTAGATCAAGTAACTGGAAAGTTAAATTGCAAGAAGAATAAAAGGAATTAGGATCTGGGATGCACAATTAAACAAGGAAATATGCAAAGCAATAAATCCGAGGAAGTAGTAAAATGTAATAGATCTCAACAGAGAAGGAAAATTGCTTAAAGAAGCAAAACAGAAATATAACTCAATTGCAAAATCTAAATGAGAGGTTGAAGATCTCAGGGGTTGGAAAAGACTAGAGACCAAGTCTAGATCTCAATTCCTTCCTTGATCCAACAGAGAATAATTGCAGAAGAAAATAGAGAGGAAAGCATTAAAGAGAGTTTTGATTCAAATCACAATTCACTGAAATTATGCAGACAAGTAAATAGAGAGAATTCTCAAGGTGAGATTGAAACAGAATTTCTTCAATTCTCAACCCAAGATTCAAAACAAAAATGAAAACTAAGAGAGGGAACTCTCAAATCCTAATGCTCCCTAGTGCTCTCTGATGGAGCTCTCTTTCTAAAATGAAAATGATGCCTTTTTATAGGCTTTTACAAACATGAAAAATGAAAATTAAATTGAAAAGAAAATTACAAAGAAAATGAAATTCCTAATCAAATTGTTTTTTGTGCCTTTGAGTGATGTCAATTGGGCTTTTGGCCTTAATGGAATTGGGTTGAAAATAGCCTCTGTTGATTGCTCTTGACCTTGGGAAATATGTAAGCTTTGAACCGGACCATGAACCAAAAAAAGTTTGAGTCAAAGTTTGAGGCAAACTTTGACTCAAGCTTTCTGTAGCAGCTTGCTCTTTTTGCTGTCATCCACGTTTGGCTTAAAGTTTGAGGTCAAACTTTAGCTCAAACGTCGATCCTCCCTTGCATGTCTTGTGGCGCTACTTTGTCCTCTTTTTAATGTTGCCAATTTTATGCCAACTATAGACTATTATATATGGTTGGAAAGCTCTGAATGTCAGCTTTCTAACCCACTTGGAATCACCTCAATTGAACATCTACAACTCAAGTTATACTCCGTTGAAGAGGACAAGGTCGCTGGCTTTGGTGTGCAGCGTTTGAGGCGACGTTTGCCTCAAACGTGGTCGAAAACACCAGATTTTGGAGACTCAAACACATTGTTCACCCCATACTATTATACATTGTTGGAAAGCCCTGAATGTCTACTTTCCAATGTCGTTGGAAGCGCATCATTTGGAGTTCCACAGCTCGAGTTATACTCCGTCGAAGGTGCAGAGGTCAGTTGGCCTCACTGCAAGTTGCCACCATGTTCATTTATGCACATTTCGGGGTAGTTTTCTCCCTCAATTTTAGTGTCCACCATGCAGTGCCATATATACTTGGAAAGCTCTCGATTCCTACTTTCCATTTCTATTTAAATCACCTCATTTGGAGCTCTGTAGCTCAAGTTATTCATGTTGGAAGTATACCCCTTCAGGCTGTTGTGGCGTGTGGCGCCAACGTTTGCCAAAAAGCTTGAGGCAAATGTTGGCGCAAGCTTTTTCCTCCAGGGTGTAGGTTTTGTGATGCCAACGTTTGCCAAAAAATTTGAGGCAAACGTTGGCTCAAGCTTTTTTCCCAAAAGTTTGAGCTAAAGTTTGAGGCAAACTTTGGCTCAAACTTTTTGTTCTCTCTTGCTCTTAGCCATTCCTTCTTCCTTCAACCTTCTTCAAAACTCTTTTCACCTATCATCAATCAACCAAACACATCAAAGCTATGCTAAAAATCATGAGTTTGTTATTCTTTCATAATATATGACAATTATAGCATAAAATCTCATGAAATTGCATTAATTCATCCATGGTTAATTGAATCAAAGGAAACATGGAAATCTACCCAATTGGCTTGCTTATGGCTCAAGAAAGTGCATAAAACCTATTGAAAACAAAGGAAAAAGCATAGAAAAACATGACATGGTGACATGTCATCACAACACCAAACTTAAACATTGCTTGTCCCCAAGCAAGAAAAGAATCATGCAATAAAGATTGACAATCCAAGGCAAGAAGAATAGCAACTCAATGTTCATGGTAAGCTAGTTTTCTAAGCATGCTATAATCACAAAAGAAATGTAAATGATTGATGCTTCCATCTAGCTCCATTTATGAAATCTTTCTCTTATATTTCTTCCTTGAAACAAGCTTTTGATTTTCTTATTTAGCTTCTCCTTTTGGGTGCTTTGCCCCATGAGTTGATAATAAAGCTACGACTTCTAAATGCTTTGTTTTCAAGTATTACCACTTGATACAAAAGCACCACAAGCATTTGATTAGAGGACTTCATTAAGCTCATTTTTTCTTTTCTTTTCTTGACTCTCTAATCATTGATGCTCAGAGCCTTGAGCTTTGAGGGAGTGCTTTTGCACTTTGAGCCTAACCTTGACTTCTAAATGTTTTGTTTTCAAGCATTTGGCTTGATACATAAATACCACAAGTACTTAGCAAATAAATTGCCATTGGTACTCAGAGCCTTCAGCTTTCTCATTTTTTCCCTTTTTCTTTTCTTGCTTTAATTGTATTTGCCTCTTCAAGGTTTTCATGATTTTCAAAAGATTTCACAAAATGTTCTAGATGAAAACTTCAATTAAATAAAATCCAATGCAATTGAGCACCAATTAATTATACTAGCTTTGCAATACTTGTATGCACATGCTAAACTCTTCTTTAATTCCTTGTTTGTTTATGATCATGATACTTTACTGCTTTAAGCTTTACAAAACTCAAGTTGGTAGTCATAATGGCATGGCAACATGTTATAAATCAATATTCAAGCTATGCTTTATTCATACACACATGTAAACAGAAAAAATGAAGACAATCATGCATTTTAAGCGCTGGAAACAAATGAGGAGAAAAGGAACTCTACAACCTTGTAGTTCATCTTCATTATTGTTGTCCTTTTTCCTCTATTCTTCCTCCTTCCCTTGCCAAACTCAGAATGCTTGCTCATCCTCAAGCAACAATTAGAACAATGGTGATGACAAGTCATCTTAGCCTATTTTAACTAGTCTTTTTCATTTGTTTTCAATAGGTTTTATGCACTTTCTTGAGCCATAAGCAAGCCAATTGGGTAGATTTTCATGTTTCCTTTGATTTAATCAACCATGTGTGAATTCATGCTATTTCATGAGGTTTTATGCTATAATTATCACATATTATGAAAGAATGAATATCTCATGATTTTGAGCATAGCTTTGATGTGTTTGGTTGATTAATGATAGGTGAAGAAAGCTTGGAGAAAGGTTGAAGCAAGAAGGCATAGCTAGGAGTAAAGAGAAGACATGGAATAAGTGAAATTGAACCAGGAAGCAAAAAGCTGGAGCTAAAGTTAGCCTCAAACTTTTGCACAAACTTTTGGGTGAAAAGTTAGCCCCAACGTTAGCCCCCTAACTTTGAGGCTAACGTTGGCATGAAGAAAACCTCCCTGGGCACCAAAAGTTTGCGCCAACGTTAGCCCCCTAACTTTGAGGCTAACGTTGGCATGAAGAAAACCTCCCTGGGCACCAAAAGTTTGCGCCAACGTTAGCCCCCTAACTTGGTGGCTAACGTTGGCACATGAAAATCACAAGGGGAGGAGCAAAAGTTTGCGCCAACGTTAGCCCCCTAACTTGGTGGCTAACGTTGGCGCCACACACCACAACAGCTTGAAGGGGTATACTTCCAACAAGAATAACTTGAGCTACAGAGCTCCAAATGAGGTGATCCAAGAAGCATTGGAAAGTAAGAATCAAGAGCTTTCCAAGCATATATGGCACTGCATAGTGGACACTAAAATTGAGGGAGAAAACTGCCCCGCAATGTGCATAAATGAACATGGTGGCAACCTGCAGTGAGGCCACTTGACCTCTGCACCTTCGATGGGGTATAACTCGAGCTGTAGAGCCCCAATTGATGTACTTCCAAAGGCATTGGAAAGTAGACATCCAGGGCTTTCCAACAATGTATAATAGTATGGGGTGAACAATACGTTTGAGCCTCCAGAACTGGCGTTTTCGCCAACGTTTGAGGCAAACGTTACCTCAAACGCTGCACACCAAAGCCAGCGACCATGCCCTCTTCAAATGATCATAACTTGAGTTGTAGATGTCCAATTGAAGTGATTCCAAGTGGGTTAGAAAGCTGACATTTAGAGCTTTCCAACCATATATGATAGTCTATATTGGGCATAAAATTGGCAACATGACAAGAGGACAAAGTTGGCGCCATAAATGTGCATAAGGGAGGCCAACGTTGGAGCAAAAGTTAGACCCCTAACTTTTGCCCCAACGTGGATAGCAACAAATTTTGTGGGCTGATATGAAAAGTTAGACCCCTAACTTTTGCTCTAACTTTTGCACCAACTTTTGCAAACTCAACCCGGTTCAATTCGGTTCCTCTTCAAACTCCAAGAGCAATCAACCAAGGCCTTTATCAACCCAATTCCATCAAGAGCAAGGGCCCAAATGATCATCACTCAAAGGCACAAGAAATAGATAAAATAGGAATTTCATTTAATTATAATTTATTTTTAATTTCATTTTCATTTCCATTTTGTAAAGCCTATATAAGGCATCATTTTCATATTTGTGGGGAGGCTGGCTCCATAAGGGAGCATGAGGATTCAAGAGCTCTCTTTAAATTTTCTTTTCTTTGTTTATGAGTCTTGGGTGGAGAATTGAAGGTGTTCTGTTTCATTCTCCCTCTGAGATTTCTCGCTGCTTTTTTTACTGCTTAATTGAATCGAAATTTTCTGTTAATTGCTCTTCATCTACTTTCTCTGCAATTTACATTTCCTTTGCAATTGTTCTTGTTGGATCTAAGAAGGCATTGAGATCTAGACTTGGTTATCTAGTCTCTTGGGTTCTGAGATCTTAATTCCAATTTTACATTCTCTGTTTATTGCTTTTCATGTTTATTTACATTTCTGTTTTGGTTCCGAATCAATCAAATCCATCTTTTACTTCTCTGCTTGTTTCAATTTAACTTTTCCTTGTTGAATTTCCGCAAATCCAATTCCCAATTCCCTTTACATTTAATGCAATTTATATTTCTTGTCATTTAAGATTCTTGCAATTTTAATTTCTTGCTCTTTAAGTTACTTGCCAATTTACATTCTGCAACTTTAAATTCATTGTCATTTACTTTCTGTTGGCTACAATTTCACACAATTCACTAAATGTCAGCTTGACTAAACTAATCACCCACTAAAATTGCTTGATCCATCAATCCCTGTGGGATCGACCTCACTCCCGTGAGTTATTATTACTTGATGCGACCCGGTGCACTTGCCGGTTAGATTTGTGTGTTTTGGGAGAAATTTATTTTTCACCAAAATACTCATCAAGTTTTTGGCGCCGTTGCCGGGGATTGATTAGATCAACAATGATTAAGTGGGTGAGAAGTCTAGATCAAGCATTTTCTTTGTTTTTGTTCTCTACTCTAAGTTGAAACCAAGGTGTTTGAGTTATTGCCTCACTAAGAAATTCATCTCTGAGATATGAATTTCAATTCTCCTTGGTGTTGTGTTTTACAAAATTCAAATGGAGTTCAACTCATCTTATGATCAAACAAATTCTATGGGATATCACCCACCATCACCAATCTCTAATGATGGCTGGGGATATCACCAAGAAACTTCAAATTCTGGGCACTCCAATTCATGGAGCTATGCTTCAGAACCACAAGATGAGAAAGAAAATCATATGGGATATTTCTCTCCACCACAAAATAATGCAAGTCATGATTCTAATGGTGGCTGGGAAGGAAATTCTAGTGCTCCATATGATATTCATCCAGAGATATCATCACTTGACCATACTTCAACCGAAAGCCCCTTTTAAAACTCACCACCCACACAAACTTCCATGAACCACTCATGGTTTTCAGAATTTGAGTCTAGGTTCAACAGAATGGCGGAGGAATATCAACAATCCCGGAGGGAACTAGAAATCCTTTCTCAGGAGACAGATAAGCAATTGGAGGACACAGATAAACGCTTAGAACTACTAAGCAAGGAAAATGAAGACCAATTGATGGATGTGAAGGATAAAGTGGAAGAGCAAGATAAGGAGGCCACTGCATCAAGTGAACTTTCAATGAAGAATGAGGTGGTTGAACCTGAAACTGCACTTGAGATGACAAGAGAACATGAAGACTCACAACTTTCACAAACCCCCCTGGACCAAAACGCCTCAACACTTGAATCCATGATTGAAAGGTATGACGAAGAGATGAAGAAATGTTAGGAAGATAAACAAACCTCCCCCATGATAGAGCTATTAAAACAAATGTTGGGTGTAAAAGAGGAAGTGGAGGAGCAAGAAAGTGAAGAAGTCATTCCAAACTCAAGTGAGGCAGAGAAGTACATAAAGGAGGAGTTCATGGAACCACAAATACAAAAGGCTCTGGATGAATGCAAAACTCTAATAATCACACAGCAACCAAGACTTGGATTCAAAGAAGTGAAGGCAACTAACAAAAGCACCAATCCTGTCCCTAATCCAGTAAGCAAGATCAATCAAGCCATTTGCAAAAGGAAGCTTGCTGAGGAAAAGCCAAGGCAAGGGATAGTAGCTGAAACTTCTCCTCCTTTGAAGTCATTTCTCTTAACAAATTGGAAGAAGAGGAAGAAAGTAAAGAACAGGTAGACAGTAGGTACATTTCTTCTTCTTGCTTTGTTCAAATTCAATAAATTGGCATATGGTTACATTCTAAGTTTGGTGTTGCCTTGCAACAAATTGTTTTCAATCCCGTTTGGATGATTGCATCAATTTTACATGAAGTGTCATGCTAAGATTCTAAGTTTGGTGTGCCACTTAATTTTCTATGCAATGAATCCAGCAACATCACTTGTCTGCATAATCATATTACCTTTTACAGTGTTATTTTTCTTCTTAGTTGGATAATTTTTGTTTTCTCTTTGTTTCATTTATTTACTTGTTTTTAATGCTTTCCTTCATTAACTATTTTTGTTCATACATCACCAAGACATCCTTATTCATAACAGACTCTTCATTTGGTGATTGTATTTAACATATAACAGTTTCTTTTGTTTAGTTTTAGTTCAAATAAATTGACATATGGTTGCATTCTAAGTTTGGTGTTGCTATGCAACAAAATTTAGTTCCAATTCTTACAAGATACTTGCATTAATTCCAAGTGAAAGTGTCACACTAAGTTTGGTGTGCCACTTATCTTCTATGCAAAGTATTATGCTCACCTTCTTAAGTATACAATCACAATGTCTCTGTCTCTTGTGCCTTGATTATTATCTTTAATTTTGCTTGCTTGAAACACATGTACTACTAACATTCCTTGTGTAAGACATTCATGATCCATCTTAGCCCCATAGCCACGGTTCTAATAGTTGCTTGAGGATGAGCAAGCATTCTGAGTTTGGTATGGGAAGGAAGAGAATGGGAGGAAAATGACAACAATAGAGAAGATGAACTACAAGGTTGTAAAGTTCCTTTTCCTCTCATTTGTTTCAAGCACCATAAACTGCATGATTGTCTGTACCTTCTCTGTATGCATGTGTGTATGAAAAGGCATAGTTTGATTTCTAAATTGCAACATGGTGCTATGTCATTATGATTACCAACTTGAGTTTTGTGAATTCAAAAGCAACAAAGTATCATGATCATAAACAAACAAGGCATTAAAGAAGATTTTAGCATGTGCATAAAAGTATTGGGAAGCTAGTATGTTTGATTGTTGCTTAATTGCATTAGATTTTATTTAATTGAAGTTTTCATCTAGCACGTTTTGTGAAATTTTTTAAAATCATGAAAACCTTGAAAGCAAATGCAAAATAAAGCAAGAAAAGAAAAAGGGAAAGAATGAGAAAGTTGAAGGCTCTGAGTACCAATGGCAATTTATTTGTTAAGTACTTGTGGTGTTTATGTATCAAGCCAAATGCTTGAAAACAAAACACTTAGAAGTCAAGGTTAGGCTCAAAGTGCAAAAGCACTCCCTCAAAGCTCAAGGCTCTGAGCATCAATGATTAGAGAGTCAAGAAAAGAAAAGAAAAAAAGAGCTTAATGAAGTCCTCTAATCAAATGCTTGTGGTGCTTATGTATCAAGTGGTAATACTTGAAAACAAAGCATTTAGAAGTTGTAGCTTTGTTATCAACTCATGGGGCAAAGCACCCAAAAGGAGAAGCTAATAAAAAAAAATCAAAAGCTTGTTTCAAGGAAGAAATATAAGAAAAAGATTTCATAAATTGAGCTAGATGGAAGCATCAATCATTTACATTTCTTTTGTGATTGTAGCATACTTAGAAAACTAGCTTACCATGAACATTGAGTTGCTATTCTTCTTGCCTTGGATTGTCAATCTTTATTGCATGATTCTTTTCTTGCTTGGGGACAAGCAAGCTTTAAGTTTGGTGTTGTGATGACAAGTCATCTTAGCCTATTTTAACTAGTCTTTTTCATTTGTTTTCAATAGGTTTTATGCACTTTCTTGAGCCATAAGCAAGCTAATTGGGTAGATTTTCATGTTTCCTTTGATTTAATCAACCATGTGTGAATTCATGCTATTTCATGAGGTTTTATGCTATAATTATCACATATTATGAAAGAATGAATATCTCATGATTTTGAGCATAGCTTTGATGTGTTTGGTTGATTAATGATAGGTGAAGAAAGCTTGGAGAAAGGTTGAAGCAAGAAGGCATAGCTAGGAGTAAAGAGAAGACAATGGAATAAGTGAAATTGAACCAGGAAGCAAAAAGCTGGACCTAAAGTTAGCCTCAAACTTTTGCACAAACTTTTGGGTGAAAAGTTAGCCCCAACGTTAGCCCCCTAACTTTGAGGCTAACGTTGGCATGAAGAAAACCTCCCTGGGCACCAAAAGTTTGCGCCAATGTTAGCCCCCTAACTTTGAGGCTAACGTTGGCATGAAGAAAACCTCCCTGGGCACCA
The DNA here is from genome assembly GCF_003086295.3 of Arachis hypogaea. Taxonomy (NCBI): domain Eukaryota; kingdom Viridiplantae; phylum Streptophyta; class Magnoliopsida; order Fabales; family Fabaceae; genus Arachis; species Arachis hypogaea. Next base: position 79,708,627 of record NC_092054.1, on the reverse strand, counting down.
AAAGTTTGCGCCAACGTTAGCCCCCTAACTTGGTGGCTAACGTTGGTACATGAAAATCACAAGGGGAGGAGCAAAAGTTTGCGCCAACGTTAGCCCCCTAACTTGGTGGCTAACGTTGGCGCCACACACCACAACAGCTTGAAGGGGTATACTTCCAACAAGAATAACTTGAGCTACAGAGCTCCAAATGAGGTGATCCAAGAAGCATTGGAAAGTAGGAATCAAGAGCTTTCCAAGCATATATAGAACTGCATGGTGGACACTAAAATTGAGGGAGAAAACTGCCCCGCAATGTGCATAAATGAACATGGTGGCAACCTGCAGTGAGGCCACTTGACCTCTGCACCTTCGATGGAGTATAACTCGAGCTGTAGAGCCCCAATTGATGTGATTTCAAAGGCATTGGAAAGTAGACATTCAGGGCTTTCCAACAATGTATAATAGTATGGGGTGGACAATACGTTTGAGCCTCCAGAACTGGCGTTTTCGCCAACGTTTGAGGCAAACGTTACCTCAAACGCTGCACACCAAAGCCAGCGACCATGCCCTCTTCAAATGATCATAACTTGAGTTGTAGATGTCCAATTGAAGTGATTTTAAGTGGGTTAGAAAGCTGACATTCAGAGCTTTCCAACCATATATGATAGTCTTTATTGGGCATAAAATTGGCAACATGACAAGAGGACAAAGTTGGCGCCATAAATGTGCATAAGGGAGGCCAACGTTGGAGCAAAAGTTAGACCCCTAACTTTTGCCCCAACGTGGATAGCAGCAAATTTTGTGGGCTGATATGAAAAGTTAGACCAAAAGTTAGACCCCTAACTTTTGCTCTAACTTTTGCACCAACTTTTGCAAACTCAACCCGGTTCAATTCGGTTCCTCTTCAAACTCCAAGAGCAATCAACCAAGGCCTTTATCAACCCAATTCCATCAAGAGTAAGGGCCCAAATGATCATCACTCAAAGGCACAAGAAATAGATAAAATAGGAATTTCATTTAATTATAATTTGTTTTTAATTTCATTTTCATTTCCATTTTGTAAAGCCTATATAAGGCATCATTTTCATATTTGTGGGGAGGCTGGCTCCAGAAGGGAGCACGAGGATTCAAGAGCTCTCTTTAAATTTTCTTTTCTTTGTTTATGAGTCTTGGGTGGAGAATTGAAGGTGTTCTGTTTCATTCTCCCTCTGAGATTTCTCGCTGCTTTTTTTACTGCTTAATTGAATCGAAATTTTCTGTTAATTGCTCTTCATCTACTTTCTCTGCAATTTACATTTCCTTTGCAATTGTTCTTGTTGGATCTAAGAAGGCATTGAGATCTAGACTTGGTTATCTAGTCTCTTGGGTTCTGAGATCTTAATTCCAATTTTACATTCTCTGTTTATTGCTTTTCATGTTTATTTACATTTCTGTTTTGGTTCCGAATCAATCAAATCCATCTTTTACTTCTCTGCTTGTTGCAATTTAACTTTTCCTTGTTGAATTTCCGCAAATCCAATTCCCAATTCCCTTTACATTTAATGCAATTTATATTTCTTGTCATTTAAGATTCTTGCAATTTTAATTTCTTGCTCTTTAAGTTACTTGCCAATTTACATTCTGCAACTTTAAATTCATTGTCATTTACTTTCTGTTGGCTACAATTTCACACAATTCACTAAATGTCAGCTTGACTAAACTAATCACCCACTAAAATTGCTTGATCCATCAATCCCTGTGGGATCGACCTCACTCCCGTGAGTTATTATTACTTGATGCGACCCGGTGCACTTGCCGGTTAGATTTGTGTGTTTTGGGAGAAATTTATTTTTCACCAAAATACTCATCAAATGGCTAGGGACTAAGATGGATCATGAATGTCTTACACAATGAAAAGTTAGTAGTACATGTATTCTAAGCAAGCAAAATTAAAGATAATAATCAAGGCACAAGAGACAGAGACATTGTGATTGCAAACTTAAGAAGGTGAGCATAATACTTTGCATAAAGAATAAGTGGCACACCAAACTTAGTGTGACACTTTCACTTGGAATTGATGCAAGTATCTTGTAAGGATTGGAAGCAAATTTTGTTGCATAGCAACACCAAACTTAGAATGCAATCCTATGTCAATTTATTTGAATTAATACTAAATGAAAAAAAAAAGAAAGACTGTTATATGTTAAATACAATCACCAAGTGAAGAATCTGTCATGAATAAGGATGTCTTGGTGAAGTATTAACAAGAATAGTTAAACAGCAAATTAAATGACAGTAAGTAAAGATAGAAAAATGACTAAAGCAAGTAGAATGAAAAAGTGTGAAGTCAAAAGAGAAAATAAAACTGCAGAGGCATTATGATTATGCAGACAAGTAGTGTTGCTTGAATAAATTGCATAGGAAAATAAGTGGCACACTAAACTTAAAATCTTGGTGTGTCACTTTCATTTTTGATTTGATGCAATCATCCAAAAAGATTGAAAACAATTTGTTGCTAGGCAACACCAAACTTAGAATGTAACCATATGCCAATTTATTGAATTTAAACAAAACAAAGAACGAAAACAAAGCAGATAAGAAATGTTACCTACGGTTGGGTTACCTCCCAACAAGTGCTCTTTTAGTGTCATTAGCTTGACATGTTGTTCTTCACTTTCTTCCTCTTCTTCCAGTTTGTTAAGAGGAATGACCTCAAAGGAGGGAAGGATTCAGCTAGTGTCCCTTGTCTTGGCCTTTCCTCAGCAAGCTTCCTTTTGCAAATGGCTTGATTGATCTTTGATGACAAGTCATCCTAGCCCATTTTAGCTAGTCTTTTTCTTTTGTTTTCATTAGAATTATGCACTTTCTTGAGCTACAAGCAAGCTAATTGAGTAGATTTTCATGTTTCCCTTGATTGAACCAACCATATATGAATTCATGCCATTTCATGAGGTTTTGTGCTATATTTGTTGCATATTGTGAAAGATTGAATATCTCATGATTTTGAGCATAGCTTTGATGAGTTTGGTTGATTTATGATAGGTGAAGAAAGCTTGGAGAAAGGTTGAAGCAAAGAGGAATGGCTAGAAGTGAAGAATGGAATAAGTAAAATTGAACCGGGTTGCATGAAGTTAGCCCCAACGTTAGCCCCCTAACTTGGAGGCTAACGTTGGGCATGAAAATCACTCCCTGGGCTCCCCACGTTTGAGCCAACGTTAGCCCCCTAACTTGGAGGCTAACGTTGGCACATGACATTGCAAGGAAGTGGCCAACGTTAGCTCCAACGTTAGCCCCCTAACTTGGAGGCTAACGTTGGAACTTGAGAGTTTCTCCCCTGGGCACCAACGTTTGCGCCAATGTTAGCCCCCTAACTTGGAGGCTAACGTTGGCACTTAAAATACAAAGGGGGAAGGCCAACGTTTGCGCCAACGTTAGCCCCCTAACTTGGAGGCTAACGTTGGCACTTGAACCACAAAGGGAGGGGCACCAACGTTTGCGCCAACGTTAGCCCCCTAACTTGGAGGCTAACGTTGGCGCCACTAGCACTAAGCATTGCCAACGTTAGGGTCAAAGTTAGACCCCTAACGTTGGCACCAACGTCCACACCAGGAAATCATGCTTGCTGCCATGAAAAGTTAGGGTCAAAGTTAGACCCCTAACTTTGGCCCTAACGTTGAAACCAACTTTGGCTAACTTCATTTCCGGTTCAATTGGTTCACTTCGGTTCTTCTTCAAACTTCAAGAGCAATCAACCAAGGCCTCTTTCAACCCAATTCCACCAAGAACAAAGGCCCAACTCAAGGCTTGAAGATCATTTTGGAAAGTGTATAAATAGGATAGAATTCAAGTTATTAGGGAGCTTTCCTTTTGGAATTTTCATAGTAGTTTTCGGAGAGCTTTTGAACTTTAATTCCTTTGCTTTCATTGCTTTCAATTTCATTTTACATTTGTCTTGGATCTTGGATTGGAGAATTGAAGAAATTCTGTTTCAATCTCAATCTTGGATCTCTCTGTTTTCTTTACTGTTAATTGAATTCCATTTCCGGTTCATTGTTCTTCATTTCTTTTCTTTGCAATTTACAATTTCCTTGCTATTGTTCTTGTTGGATCTAGGAAGGCATTGAGATCTAGACTTGATTTTCTAGTCTCTGGGTCCTGAGATCTGAATTTCTCATTTCAATTCCCTGTTTATTGCTTTTTCTGTTCATTTACTTTACTGCCTCAAGATTCGGTTCAATCCCAATTTCCTTTCCCTCTTCTGTTTGATGCAATTTAGTTTTTCCTTGTTTAAATTCTACAAATCCATTCCCCAATTCCCTTTTCATTTCAAGCAATTTATATTCCTTGCACTTTAAGATTCTGCAATTTACATTTCTTGCACTTTAAGTTTCTGCCATTTAATTTCTTGTTCTTTAAGTTTCAGCAATTTATTTCTTGTTCTCTTTACTTCAATGCAATTACATTCTGCAAGTCACAAATCACCCAACCAAATCTTGATTCGCTTGACTAAATCAACCACTAAACTAAAATTGCTCAATCCTTCAATCCCTGTGGGATCGACCTCACTCCCGTGAGTTTTTATTACTTGATGCGACCCGGTGCACTTGCCGGTTAGATTTGTGGTGTTTTGGAAGAGATTCGTTTCTCACCAAAATATCTCATCAATCTTGCTTGCTGGATTAGGGACAGAATTGGTGTTCTTGCTAGTTGCCTTCACTTCTTTGGATTCAAGACTTGGTTGCTGTATGATTATTGGAGTTTTGTATTCATCCAGAGCCTTTTGAACTGGTGGTTCCATGAACTCCTCCTTCATGTACTTCTCTGCTTCACTTGAGTGTGAATTCTCTGGAATGACTTCCTCACTTTCATGCTCCTCCACTCCTTTCTTTGCACCCAACATTTGACTTAATAGTTCTTTTATGGAGGAAGTTTGTTGATCTTCCCAACATTTCTTCATCTCCTCTTCATATTTTTCAATCACAGATTCAATTGTTGAGAGTTTTTGGGTCAGGAACGTTTGTGAGAGTTGTGAGTCTTCATGTTCTCTTGTCATCTCAAGTGCAGTTTCATTTTCAACCACCTCATTCTTTATTGAAAGTTCACTTGATGCAGTAGCCTCCTCATCTTGCTCTTCCACTTTATCCTTCACATCCATCAATTGGTCTTCATCCTTACTATTTGATGGTTCTAAGTTTTCCCTTGTTTGTTCTTAGGGCCCATTCATCTTCTTGAAGACGATTTCTTTCCAGGATGGGGATTTTGTGTATCTTTCCACTAGTTTTCTATGTATTTCAATGGCTTGAAGGTAATCCTCATCTGTTGGTTCAAGAGATGAAGGTTGAGAATAATTTTGGTGACATGGATGTATTGTGGTGAAGTTGTGTTGAGGGGTGTGGAATGAGTTGTGTGATTGATGGGATGACTTGTATGGATTTTGGGGGAAACTTTGTGTTGAGGCATAATCAAGTGATGAAGATCTTTCAAATGAGAAACTGGGACGTGAGGGTGGATGCTCTTCCATTCTTTGGTGATGCTTCCATCCACCATGAGGATAATGATATGAATCATTTTGTGGTGGTGGTTGGTATCCCATATGATTTTCTTGCTCATCTTGTGTCTCTGAAGCAAATCTCCATGAATTGGAGTGCTCAGAATGTGTATTCTCTTGGTGATATTCCCAGCCACCATTAGAGATTGGTGATGGTGGGTAATATCCCATAAAATTTGTTTGATCATAAGATGAGTTGAACTCCATTTGAATTTTGTAAAACACAACACCAAGGAAAATTGAAATTCATATCTCAGAGATGAATTTCTTAGTGAGGCAATAACTCAAACACCTTGGTTTCAACTTAGAACAGAGAACAAAAATAAAGAAAATGCTTGATCTAGACTTTTCACCCACTTAATCATTGTTGATCTAAATCAATCCCCGGCAACGGCGCCAAAAACTTGATGTGTATTTTCGGAAAACGAAAAAACGAATCCCAAACACACAAAACTAACCGGCAAGTGTACCGGGTCGCATCAAGTAATAAAACTCACGGGAGTGAGGTCGATCCCACAGGGATTGATGGATCAAGCAACTTTAGTGGGTGATTAGTTTAGTCAAGCTAACATTTAAGTGAGATTGGGTGAAATTGTAGCCAACAGAAAGTAAATGACAATGAATTTAAAGTTTCAGAGTGTAAATTGGTGAGTAACTTAAAGAGCAAGAAATGTAAATTGCAAGAATCTTAAATTGCAAGAAAAGTAAAATTGCATTAAATGTTAAGGGGAGTGGGTGCTGGAAATTAAAAGAAAGCAGTAGATCAAGTAACTGGAAAGTTAAATTACAAGAAGAAGAAAAGGAATTAGGATTTGGGATGCACAATTAAACAAGGAAATATGCAAAGCAATAAATCCGAGGAAGTAGTAAAATGCAATAGATCTCAACAGAGAAGGAAAATTGCTTAAAGAAGCAAAACAGAAATATAACTCAATTGCAAAATCTAAATAAGAGGTTGAAGATCTCAGGGGTTGGAAAAGACTAGAGACCAAGTCTAGATCTCAATTCCTTCCTTGATCCAACAGAGAATAATTGTAGAAGAAAATAGAGAGGAAAGCATTAAAGAGAGTTTTGATTCAAATCACAATTCACTGAAATTATGCAGACAAGTAAATAAAGAGAATTCTCAAGGTGAGATTGAAACAGAATTTCTTCAATTCTCAACCCAAGATTCAAAACAAAAATGAAAACTAAGAGAGGGAACTCTCAAATCCTAATGCTCCCTAGTGCTCTCTGATGGAGCTCTCTTTCTAAAATGAAAATGATGCCTTTTTATAGGCTTTTACAAACATGACAAATGAAAATGAAATTGAAAAGCAAATTACAAAGAAAATGAAATTCCTAATCAAATTGTTTCTTGTGCCTTTGAGTGATATCAATTGGGCTTTTGGCCTTGATGGAATTGGGTTGAAAATAGCCTCTGTTGATTGCTCTTGACCTTGGGAAATATTTAAGCTTTGAACCGGACCATGAACCAAAAAAAGTTTGAGTCAAAGTTTGAGGCAAACTTTGACTCAAGCTTTTTGTAGCAGCTTGCTCTTTTTGCTGTCATCCACGTTTGGCTTAAAGTTTGAGGTCAAACTTTAGCTCAAACGTGGATCCTCCCTTGCATGTCTTGTGGCGCTACTTTGTCCTCTTGTCAATGTTGCCAATTTTATGCCAACTATAGACTATTATATATGGTTGGAAAGCTCTGAATGTCAGATTTCTAACCCATTTGGAATCACCTCAATTGGACATCTACAACTCAAGTTATGCTCCTTTGAAGAGGACAAGGTCGCTGGCTTTGGTGTGCAGCGTTTGAGGCGACGTTTGCCTCAAATGTGGTCGAAAACGCCAGATTTTGGAGACTCAAACACATTGTTCACCCCATACTATTATATATTGTTGGAAAGCCCTGAATGTCTACTTTCCAATGCCATTGGAAGCGCATCATTTGGAGTTCCACAGCTCGAGTTATACTCCGTCGAAGGTGCAGAGGTCAGTTGGCCTCACTGCAAGTTGCCACCATGTTCGTTTATGCACATTTCGGGGCAGTTTTCTCCCTCAATTTTAGTGTCCACCATGCAGTGCCATATATGCATGGAAAGCTCTCGATTCCTACTTTCCATTGCTATTTGAATCACCTCATTTGGAGCTCTGTAGCTCAAGTTATTCATGTTGGAAGTATACCCCTTCAGGCTGTTGTGGCGTGTGGCGCCAACGTTTGCCAAAAAGCTTGAGGCAAACATTGGCGCAAGCTTTTTCCTCCAGGGTGTAGGTTTTGTGATGCCAACGTTTGCCAAAAAGTTTGAGGCAAACATTGGCTCAAGCTTTTTTCCCAAAAGTTTGAGCTAAAGTTTGAGGCAAACTTTGGCTCAAACTTTTTGTTCTCTCTTGCTCTTAGCCATTCCTTCTTCCTTCAACCTTCTTCAAAACTCTTTTCACCTATCATCAATCAACCAAACACATCAAAGCTATGCTCAAAATCATGAGTTTGTTATTCTTTCATAATATAAGACAATTATAGCATAAAATCTCATGAAATTGCATTAATTCATCCATGGTTGATTGAATCAAAGATAACATGGAAATCTACCCAATTGGCTTGCTTATGGCTCAAGAAAGTGCATAAAACCTATTGAAAACAAAGGAAAAAGCATAGAAAAACATGACATGGTGACATGTCATCAGGCATGCCGACAGTTTTCATCAAACACAAAAGGATTATCTAGCATTAATAGATTACTCAAAGGCTTGGCTATTTTTGAAAAATCCTTGATAAACCTTCTATAAAATCCTGCATGCCCCAAGAAACTTCTAACAGATTTCACATTAGCTGGTGGAGGGAGTTTTTCTATGATCTCAACCTTTGCCTTGTCAACCTCTATCCCTTTTCTTGAAACCTTATGACCAAGAACAATTCCCTCGGGTACCATGAAATGGCACTTCTCCCAGTTCAAAACCAAATTAGTTTCTTGGCATCGTTTCAAGACAAGAGTTAGATGGTTCAGGCAAGTGTTGAAATTATCACCAAAAACAGAAAAGTCGTCCATGAAGACCTCTAAAAATTTTTCAACCATATCAGAGAAAATGGAAAGCATACACCTCTGAAATATGGCTGGGGCGTTGCATAACCCAAATGGCATCCTCCTGTATGCAAAAACTCCGAATGGACATGTGAAGGTGGTCTTCTCTTGGTCCTTGGGATCTACCACGATTTGATTGTACCCAGAATACCCGTCCAAAAAGCAATAATAGGCATGGCCGGCCAATCTTTCCAGCATCTGATCAATAAATGGGAGAGGGAAATGATCTTTCCTTGTGACATCATTCAATCTTCTATAGTCTATGCACATTCTCCACCCAGTCACTGTTCTAGAAGGGATCAACTCATTCTTCTCATTAGTGATGACCGTCATTCCTCCTTTCTTTGGTACAACTTGAACCGGGCTCACCCATGAGCTGTCAGATATTGGGAAGATTATCCCTGCATTCCATAACTTCATTACTTCTTTCTGGACAACTTCCTTCATTGTGGGATTTAGCCTTCTCTGAGGTTAAACCACTAGTTTGGAATTGTCCTCCAAGAGGATCTTATGCATACACACTACAGGGCTGATGCCTTTCAGATCATCAATGGTCCATCCCAAAGCATCTTTGTGAGCTCTGAGTACATCAAGAAGTTCTCCTTCATCCTTTTGTGTCAGGAATGAATTAATGATCACTGGGAAGCTTTCCGATGTGCCAAGGAATGCATATTTGAGATGGGTGGGTAATGGCTTCAGTTCTTGTTTTCGTACTTCTTCCTTCTTGTCTTGTTTTTCATCTTGCTCAATAGAAGTCTCAGCTACTTGTTCCTCTGTTGTCCCTTGATTTCCTTCTTGCTCTTGAGGATTTTCTTCCAGCATTTCTTCCACCAAACTCTCTATCATATCCACTCTCATGTAATTCTCTTGCTCAGGAATGTGTTGCATTGACTTGAAAACATTTATGACCATTTGTTCATTGTGGACCCTGAAGATCATTTCTCCTTTTTCTACATCAATGATGGCTCTTGCTGTGGCTAGAAATGGCCTTCCCAAAATGATTGAATTGTTTCCTTCCTCTTCAGTATCCAAAATCACAAAATCTGCTGGGAAAATAAACTCCCCAACCTTCACCAACAGATTCTCCACAATTCCATTGGGTGTTTTGATTGATCTGTCAGCCATGACCAACGACATCCTGGTGGGTTTAAGTTCTTCTATGGCAAGCTTTCTCATCATTGAGAGAGGCATTAAGTTGATACTGGCACCAAGGTCATAGAGAGCTTTGTTGAGAACTATTCTGCCAATGGTGCATGAGACTACAAAGCTTCCTGGATCCTTGAGTTTTGGTGGAATGCCCCTTTGAATCACAGCACTGCATTCTTCGGTGAGTAACACGGTTTCCTTCTCAAGCCAACTTCTTTTCTTGTTGATAAGCTCCTTCAAAAACTTAGCATACAGAGGCATTTGCTCAAGTACTTCAGCAAAGGGAATATTGATTTCCAGCTTTTTGAAAGTCTCAAGGAACTTATGAAAATGTTGGTCCTTAGTCTCTTTGCTGAATCTCTGGGGATATGGCAGTGGAGGTGTGATGCTTTTTCCTACTTGCTGCTGTCCCTGAATCACTTCTTTTGAATTGTGTGGCTGGTTGTTCTTTTCTTTGAGTTTCTCAGTGCTCTTGTTTGGCATCACAACTTGATCCTTGGCTTCATCTGCCTTTGTTTGCTTTTCATCTTCTATTGGTCTTTTGCTGCTCTCTGCTTGCTTCTTTGTAGTGTCATTGTTGCTCATCAATGTTCTCCCACTCCTTAATTGTATTGCCTTGCATTCTTCCTTAGGATTTGGGATTGTGTCACTCGGCAGTGAGCTTGAAGGTCTCTCAACAGAAATCTGTTTGGAGATTTGCCCAATTTGCCTCTCTAGGCTCTTCATGGAGGCTTCATGGTTCTTGGTTGTCATTTCTTGGTGTTTTCACATTTTGTCTATCAAGGTTTCCAAGTTGGTGAGTCTTTGAGATTCAGGTGATGCTTGTGGTGGGTTGTGAGATGTGGACGGTGGATGGTAGGCATTTTGGTTGGTGAGTTGGTTATTAGATTGGTAATGGTTGGGGTTGGGGTAGTTGTTTTGAGGTTTTCTGTAGGGGTTTTGGTTAGTTTGCTGCTGGTTGTGGTTTTGGTTGTTTCTTGAAGTGTTTTGGTTTGAGTTCCTCTCCCTTAGTTGTTGGTTTTGGGTGTGATTATCTCCCCATCTGAGGTTTGGGTGGTTCTTCCAGGATGGATTGTATGTATCACCATACACTTTATTTGGTCCTTGGTTGTGCATATACTACACTTGCTCTTGTTGTTGTTCTTCTTGGTTCTCCTCATTCTGCCCCCATGTGGATGATGATTGGCTTGTGTTAACTACTGCAACTTGGAGGCTATCAATCCTCTTGGCCATCTGCTCAAATTGTTGTTGAATTTGCTGCTGCATCATTTTGTTCTGAGCTAGAATTGAGTCCACTCCTTCCAACTCCATCACTCCCTTCCTCTGTGACGGTTGGCGTTGCCTTGGGTGAGCAAAGAAATATTGGTTGTTGGCCACCATATCAATGAGATTTTGGGCTTCCTCTGCTGTTTTCATCAATTGTAAAGAACCTCCTGCTGAATAATCCAAAGCCTCTTGAGATTTTAGTGTCAAGCCCTCATAGAAATTTTGTAATCTGTCCCACTCACTGAACATTCCTGGTGGGCACTTCCTGATTAGCGCTTTGTATCGTTCCCATGCCTCATACAAGGGTTCAGCATCCATTTGTGTGAATGTTTGCACTTCAGTCTTCAATCTAATAACCCTTTGAGGTGGGTAAAACTTGGCAAGGAACTTGGTTACTAGATCATCCCAATTGTTGATGCTGCCTCTTGGGAAGGATTCCAACCATTGAGTGGCCTTGTCTCTGAGAGAAAATGGAAATAACAGTAGCTTGTAACTGTCAGGGTGCACACCATTAGTTTTGACAGTGTCACAAATCCTCAAGAAGGTGGATAAGTGTTGGTTAGGGTCTTCAAGTGATCCTCCTCCATAGGAACAATTGTTTTGAACCAAGGTGATGAGTTGTGGCTTTAGTTCAAAGTTATTTGAATTAACATTTGGGGTAAGAATGCTACTCCCACAATGTCTAGGATCTGCACTTGTGTAGGAAGCCAAAACTCTTCTCTGTGGTGGATTATTGTTGTTATTGGCTGCTCCTTCAGGATTAGATGGATCTCCTTCCATCTCGTGATATTCTTCCTCAGATTCTTCCTCTCCAACAATATTTTTCCCTCTTTCAGCTCTTCTTAACCTTCTAAGAGTTCTCTGGTCAGTTTCAGATAAAACAGGAATGGATCTCCCTGTACCTGACATACAAACAAAACAAAGAAACACCACCAGTAAAACTTTGATCTGTTGCCAGAATGAAGTTTAGTTTAAGCAAAATTTCAAACAGTTAGTGTGTCAGTCAAAAATTAGAGAAACAGAAAAGAAAAAATGCTAGATCTAGATCTCCACTTCATGTAATCATTGTCAATCTATTTCAATCCCCGGCAATGGCGCCAAAATCTTGATGTGTATTTTCGGAAAACGAAAAACGAATTCCAAACACACAAATCTAACCGGCAAGTGCACCGGATCGCATCAAGTAATAAAAACTCACGGGAGTGAGGTCGATCCCACAGGGATTGAAGGATTGAGCAATTTTAGTTTAGTGGTTGATTTAGTCAAGCGAATCAAGAGTTGATTTGAGTGGTTTGTATTCGACAAAAGATAAATTGCATGAAATTTAAAAGGACGAGGGACAATTGCAGTAAATTAAAGAGCAGAGAAGGTAAATGTGCTGAATCTTAAGAGCAAGAAATGAAATGGCAGAAACTTAGAACACAAGAAATGTAAATTACAGAATCTTAAAGTGCAAGAAATGTAAATGGCTTGAATTGTAAAGGGAATTGGGAAGTGGATTTGCAGAATTTAAACAAGGAAAAGTAAAATTGCAACAAGCAGGGAAGTAAAAGATGGATTTAATTGCAGTAGATCTCAAACAGAAAATGTAAATCGCTTGAAGAAGCGTTCAACATAGAAATAAAAAGGGAATTTCAGATCTCAGGACCCAAGAGACTAGATAACCAAGTCTAGATCTCAATGCCTTCCTAGATCCAAATGTGGAATTCAATTGCAAGAACTTAAAGATCAAAACAGAAGAAAGCTTGAATGTAAATCTCAATTCTCCAATGATGCAGTAAAAGAAACATAAAGAGATCTCAAGGTGAGATTGAGACAGAATTTCCCCAATTCTCAACACCCAAGACTCAAGACCAGTGTAATTGAAATTGAAAACAAGAAAACTAAGAGGAAGAGAATTCAATTCTCCTACTCCGAAGCTCAGAAACTCAGAACAGTTCAAAATCCAAAAGCTCTCCAAAAACTACTTAGCAAAAACTAAAAGAAAAAGCTCCAAAAGGAAAAACTCCCTGAAAACTTAAATCCTAAGCTATTTATACACTTTCTTCAAACGGTCTTTAAGCCTTGAATTGGGCCTTTGTTCTTGATGGAATTGGGTTGATAAAGGCCTTGGTTGATTGCTCTTGGAGTTGGAGAAAGATCCATTGTGAACCGGGTTGAAATCATAAAAGTTTGAGTAAAAGTTTGAGTAAAAGTTTGAGGCAAACTTTTACTCAAACTTTTTATACCAGATGGCTTAAGCTTGCTGCTACCAACGTTTGAGCCAAAGTTTGAGGTCAAACTTTTGCTCAAACGTTGGCCCCCTTGTAAATGTGTGTGGCGCCAACGTTTGCCAAAAAGCTTGAGGCAAACGTTGGCGCAAACTTTTCTCCTCCAGGGTGTGGAAGTGTGGCGCCAACGTTTGCCAAAAAGTTTGAGGCAAACGTTGGCGCAAGCTTTTCTCCTCCAGGGTGTTGGTTTTGTGATGCCAACGTTTGCCAAAAAGTTTGAGGCAAACGTTGGCTCAAGCTTTTCTCCCAAAAGTTTGAGCTAAAGTTTGAGGCAAACTTTTGCTCAAGCTTTTTTTTCTCTGGAGTGTTTTCAATTCTTCCAAAAGTTTGAGCTAAAGTTTGAGGCAAACTTTGGCTCAAGCTTTTTTCCTCTGGTATGTTTTCAACTCTTTTAAAAGTTTGAGCTAAAGTTTGAGGCAAACTTTGGCTCAAACTTTTTGTTCTCTCTTGCTCCTAGCCATTTCTTCTTTCTTCAACCTTCTTTAAAACTCTTTTCACCTATCATCAATCAACCAAACACATCAAAGCTTTGCTCAAAATCATGAGTTTGTTATTCTTTCATAATATATGACAATTATAGCATAAAATCTCATGAAATTGCATTAATTCATCCATGGTTGATTAAATCAAAGGAAACATGGAAATCTACCCAATTGGCTTGCTTATGGCTCAAGAAAGTGCATAAATCAATCGAAAACAAAAGAAAAAGGCTAGTGAAACTAGGCAAAGATGACTTGTCATCACTGCACTTATTCACAAATTAAGAATAAATTAATTTAAAAAATTTAAAATTTTAATTTTTTATTTTTTAGATATCATTGGAATTTTTTATTTTTTTAAAATTAGAAAAAAATTTTATTTTTTTAGTTTAAAATTAAAAAAAATTAAATTTACTAATCTGTTATTTACCAGATATTGTTAGACTTTATTTTATTTTTCTAATTTATATAAAAAAATAATCATATAATTTAAAAATTCAGAAATAAAAAATTTATTTTTTTAAAAATTTTAATATTTTAAAAATATTTTTTTATCTTTTTATTCACCGAATAATGCTACACTCGGATAGTTAACTTTTTTTTTGCTCCACTTGTTCACAAATTAAGAATAAATTAATTTAAAAAATTAAAAATTTTTTATTTTTTATTTTTTGGATATTGTTGGAATCTTTTATTTTTTACAATCAGAAAAAAAATTTATTTTTTTAGTTTAAAAATTAAAAAAAATAAATTTACAGATCTGTTATTTACCAAATATTGATGGACTTTATTTTATTGTTCTAATTTAAATAAAAAAAATTAATCATATAATTTTAAAATTCAAAAATAAAAAATTTATTTTTTTAAAATTTTTAATTTTTTTAAAAATTATTTTTTTATCTTTTTATTCACCGGATAAGACTACACACTAACAGTTGACTTTTTTTTGCTGCACTTGTTCACAAATTAAGAATAGATTAATTTAAAAAATTTAAAATTTTTATTTTTTTATTTTTTGGATAATTTGGAGTTTTTTAATTTTTTACAATTAGAAAAATATTTATTTTTAAGTTTAAAAATTAAAAAAATAAATTTACAACTTTGTTATTTAATAGATATTGTTGGACTTTATTTTATTTTTCTAATTGAAATAAAAAAATTAATCATATAATTTAAAATTTCAAAAATAAAAAATTTAGTTTTCTAAAATTTTTAATTTTTTAAAAATATTTTTTATTTTTTTATTCTCCGGATAATGCTGCACTCAGAAAATTGTCTTTTTTTCCTGTACTTGTTCACATAATAAGAATAAATTAATTTAAAAAATTTAAAATTTTTTATTTTTAAATTTATTTAGTTTTAGAATATTGTTGAAATTTTCTATTTTTCTTCTATTAGAAAAAACTTTATTTTTTAGTTTAAAACTTTAAACAAAAATAATAAATTTACAAATCTTTTCTTTACTGGATATTGTTGAACTTCATTTTATTTTTCTAATTTAAATAAAAAATATTTAATAATATAATTTAAAAATTAAAAAAATAAAAAATTTAGTTTTTTAAATTTTTTTTTTAAAATATTTTTTTATCTTTTTATTCACCGGATAAGACTACACCCGGACAGTTGACTTTTTTTTTGCTGCACTTGTTCACAAATTAATAATAGATTAATTTAAAAAATTTAAGATTTTAATTTTTTATTTTTTAAATAATTTGGAATTTTTTATTTTTTTTACAATTAGAAAAAAATTATTTTTTAACTTTAAAAATTAAAAAAATAAATTTACAACTCTGTTATTTAACAGATATTGTTGGACTTTATTTTATTTTTCTAATTGAAATAAAAAAATTAATCATATAATTTAAAATTTTAAAAATAAAAAATTTAGTTTTTTAAAATTTTTTATTTTTTTATTCTCCAGATAATGCTGCACTCAGAAAATTGACTTTTTTTTGCTGCACTTGTTCACAAAATAAGAATAAATTAATTCAAAAAATTTAAAATTTTTTATTTTTCAATTTTTGAATATTGTTGAAATTTTTTATTTTTCTACTATTAGAAAAAAATTTATGTTTTAGTTTAAAACTTTAAACAAAAACGAAAAATTTACAGATTTGTTGTTTAATAGATATTGCTAAACTTTATTTTATTTTTCTTATTTAAATAAAAAACATTTAATAATATAATTTAAAAATTAAAAAATAAAAAATTTAGTTTTTTAAAATTTTTTATTTTTTTAAGAATATTTTTTATTTTTTATTCACTGGATAATGCGTCACATGGACAGTTGACTTTCTTTTGCTGCACTTGTTCACAAATTAAGAATAAATTAATAAAAAATTTAAAATTTTAATTTTTTTATTTTTTGGATATTGTTAGAATTTTTTATTTTTTTACAATTAGAAAAAAAATTATTTTTTTAGTTTAAAAATAAAAAAAATAAATTTACAGATATGTTATTTACTAGAATATGCTAGACTTTATTTTATATTTCTAATAAAAATAAAAAAACTAATCATATAATTTAAAAATTCAAAAATAAAAGATTTAGTTTTTCAAATTTTTTAATTTTTAAAAATTTTTTTCATCTTTTTATTCACCGGATAATGCTACAACTAGACAGTTGACTTATTTTTGCTGCACTTATTCATAAATTAAGAATAAATTAATTTAAAAAATTTAAAATTTTAATTTTTTTATTTTTTAGATATCATTGGAATTTTTTATTTTTTTAAAATTAGAAAAAAATTTATTTTTTTAGTTTAAAGTTAAAAAAAATTAAATTTACTAATCTGTTATTTACTAGATATTGCTGGACTTTATTTTATTTTTTTAATTTATATAAAAAAATTAATCATATAATTTAAAAATTCAGAAATAAAAAATTTATTTTTTTAATATTTTAATATTTTTAAAAATATTTTTTTATCTTTTTATTCACCGAATAATGCTACACCCGGATAGTTAACTTTTTCTTGCTCCACTTGTTCACAAATGAAGAATAAATTAATTTAAAAAATTTAAAATTTTAATTTTTTATTTTTTGGATATTGTTGGAATCTTTTATTTTTTACAATCAGAAAAAATTTTATTTTTTTAGTTTAAAAATTAAAAAATATAAATTTACAGATCTGTTATTTACCAAATATTGATGTACTTTATTTTATTGTTCTAATTTAAATAAAAAAATTAATCATATAATTTTAAAATTCAAAAATAAAAAATTTATTTTTTTAAAATTTTAATTTTTTTAAAAAATATTTTTTTTTTATAATTTTATTCACCGGATAAGACTACACCCTAGCAGTTGACTTTTTTTGGCTGCACTTGTTCACAAATTAAGAATAGATTGATTTAAAAAATTTAAAATTTTTATTTTTTGGATAATTTGGAATTTTTTATTTTTTTACAATTAGAAAAAAATTTATTTTTTCAGTTTAAAAATTAAAAAATAAATTTAGAACTCTGTTATTTAATAGATATTGTTGGACTTTATTTTATTTTTCTAATTGAAATAAAAAAATTAATCATATAATTTAAAATTTCAAAAATGAAAAATTTAGTTTTCTAAAATTTTTAATTTTTTTAAAAATATTTTTTATTTTTTTTTTCTCCGGATAATGCTGCACTAAGAAAATTGTCTTTTTTTTGCCGCACTTGTTCAAAAAATAAGAATAAACTAATTTAAAAAATTTAAAATTTTTTATATTTCAATTTCTTAGTTTTAGAATATTTTTGAAATTTTTTATTTTTCTTCTATTAGAAAAAAAATTTATTTTTTAGTTTAAAACTTTAAACAAAAATAAAAAATTTATAGATCTTTTATTTACTGGATATTGCAGAACTTTAATTTATTTTTCTAATTTAAATAAAAAATTTAATAATTTTAATTTAAAAATTAAAAAATAAAAAATTTAGTTTTCTAAATTTTTTAATTTTTTAAAAATATCTTTTTATCTTTTTATTCATCGGATAAGACTACATCCGGACAGTTGACTTTTTTTTGCTGCACTTGTTCACAAATTAATAATAGATTAATTTAAAAAATTTAAGATTTTAATTTTTTTTATTTTTTAAATATTTTGAACATTTTTATTTTTTTTAGAATTAGAAAAAAAATTATTTTTAAGTTTAAAATTAAAAAAATAAATTTACAACTCTGTTATTTAACAGATATTGTTGGACTTTATTTTACTTTTCTAATTGAAATAAAAAAATTAATCATATAATTTAAAATTTCAAAAATAAAACATTTAGTTTTTTAAAATTTTTAATTTTTTTATTCTCCAGATAATGCTGCACTCAGAAAATTGACTTTTTTTTTGCTGCACTTGTTCTCAAAATAAGAATAAATTAATTAAAAAAATTTAAAATTTTTATTTTTCAATTTTTTTTAGTTTTTGAATATTGTTGGAATTTTTTATTTTTCTACTATTAGAAAAAAATTTATGTTTTAGTTTAAAACTTTAAACAAAAATAAAAAATTTACAGATTTATTGTTTAATAGGTATTGCTAAACTTTATTTTATTTTTCTTATTTAAATAAAAAAATTTAATAATATAATTTAAAAATTAAAAAATAAAAAATTTAGTTTTTTAAAATTTTTTATTTTTTTAAGATATTTTTTATTTTTTATTCATTGGATAATGCATAATACGGATAGTTGACTCTCTTTTGTTGCACTTGTTCACAAATTAAGAATAAATTAATAAAAAATTTAAAATTTTAATTTTTTTATTCTCCAGATAATGCTGCACTTGTTCACAAAATAAGAATAAATTAATTAAAAATTTTACAATTTTTTATTTTTCAATTTTTTTAGTTTTTGAATATTGTTAGAATTTTTTATTTTTCTACTATTAGAAAAAAATTTATGTTTTAGTTTAAAACTTTAAACAAAAATAAAAAATTTACAGATTTATTGTTTAATAGATATTGTTAAACTTTATTTTATTTTTCTTATTTAAATAAAAACATTTAATAATATAATTTAAAAATTAAAAAATAAAAAATTTAGTTTTTTTAAATTTTTTTAAGAATATTTTTTATTTTTATTCACTGGATAATGCATCAAACGGACAGTTGACTTTCTTTTGCTGCACTTGTTCACAAATTAAGAATAAATTAATAAAAAAATTTAAAAATTTTAATTTTTTTAATTTTTGGATATTGTTCGAATTTTTTATTTTTTTACAATTAGAAAAAAAAATTATTTTTTAGTTTAAAAATAAAAAAATAAATTTACATATCTGTTATTTACCAGAATATGCTAGACTTTATTTTATATTTCTAATAAAAATAAAAAAATTAATCATATAATTTATAAATTCAAAAAAAAATTATTTTTTTAAAATTTTTAATTTTTTATCTTTTTATTCACTGGATAATGCTACAACTAGACAGTTGACTTTTTTTTGCTGCACTTATTCACAAATTAAGAATAAATTAATATAAAAAATTTAAAATTTTAATTTTTTTATGTTTTAGATATCATTGGAATTTTTTATTTTTTTAAATTTAGAAAAAATTTTATTTTTTTAGTTTAAACTTAAAAAAAATTAAATTTACTAATCTATTATTTACCAGATATTGCTAGACTTTATTTTATTTTTTTGATTTATATAAAAAAATTAATCATATAATTTAAAAATTCAGAAATAAAAAAATTTATTTTTTTAAAAATTTTAATATTTTTAAAATATTTTTTTATCTTTTTATTCACCGAATAATGCTACACTCGGATAGTTAACTTTTTTTTTTGCTCCACTTGTTCACAAATTAAGAATAAATTAATTTAAAAAATTTAAATTTAAATTTTTTATTTTTTGGATATTTTTGGAATCTTTTATTTTTTACAATCAGAAAAAAAATTTATTTTCTTAGTTTAAAATTAAAAAAAAATAAATTTACAGATCTGTTATTTACCAAATATTGATGGACTTTATTTTATTATTCTAATTTAAATAAAAAAATTAATTATATAATTTTAAATTTCAAAAATAAAAAATTTATTTCTTTAAAATTTTTAATTTTTTTAAAAATTATTTTTTATCTTTTTATTCACTGGATAAGACTACACCCTGACAGTTGACTTTTTTTTACTTCACTTGTTCACAAATTAAGAATAGATTAATTTAAAAAATTTAAAATTTTTATTTTTCATTTTTTGGATAATTTGGAATTTTTTATTTTTTTTACAATTAGAAAAAAATTTATTTTTTAAGTTTAAAAGTTAAAAAAATAAATTTACAACTCTGTTATTTAACAGATATTGTTGGACTTTATTTTATTTTTATAATTGAAATAAAAAAATTAATCATATAATTTAAAATTTCAAAAATAAAAAATTTAGTTTTCTAAAATTTTTAATTTTTTTAAAAATATTTTTTATTTTTTTATTCTCCGGATAATGCTGCACTCAGAAAATTGTCTTTTTTTGCTGCACTTGTTCAAAAAATAAGAATAAATTAATTTAAAAAATTTAAAATTTTTTATTTTTCAATTTTTTTAGTTTTAGAATATTGTTGAAATTTTTTATTTTTCTTCTATTAGAAAAAAATTTATTTTTTAGTTTAAAACTTTAAACAAAAATAAAAAATTTACAGATCTTTTGTTTACTGGATATTGCTGAACTTTATTTTATTTTTATAATTTAAATAAAAAATATTTAATAATATAATTTAAAAATTTAAAAATAAAAAATTTAGTTTTTTAAATTTTATTTTTTTAAAATATTTTTTTATCTTTTTATTCACCGGATAAGACTACACTTGGAGAATTGACTTTTTTTTGCTGCATTTGTTCACAAATTAATAATAGATTAATTTAAAAAATTTAAGATTTTAATTTTTTTTATTTTTTGAGTAATTTTGAATTTTTATGTTTTTTTACAATTAGAAAAAAAAATTATTTTTTTAGTTTAAAAATTAAAAAAATAAATTTACAACTCTTTTATTTAACAGATATTGTTGGACTTTATTTTACTTTTCTAATTGAAATAAAAAAATTAATCATATAATTTAAAATTTCAAAAATAAAAAATTTAGTTTTTTAAAATTTTTAACTTTTTTATTCTCCAGATAATGCTGCACTCAGAAAATTGACTTTTTTTTGCTGCACTTGTTCATAAAATAAGAATAAATTAATTTAAAAAATTTAAAATTTTTTATTTTTAAGGTTTTTTAGTTTTTGAATATTGTTGGAATTTTTTATTTTCTACTATTAGAAAAAAATTTATGTTTTAGTTTAAAACTTTAAACAAAAATAAAAAATTTATAGATTTGTTGTTTAATAGATATTGCTAAACTTTATTTTATTTTTTTATGTAAATAAAAAACATTTAATAATATGATTTAAAAATTAAGAAAATAAAAAATTTAGTTTTTTAAAATTTTTTATTTTTTTAAGAATATTTTTTATTTTTTATTTAATGGATAATGCATCACACGGACAGTTGACTTTCTTTTGCTGCACTTGTTCACAAATTAAGAATAAATTAATAAAAAAATTTAAAATTTTAATTTTTTTATTTTTTGGATATTGTTAGAATTTTTTATTTTTTTACAATTAGAAAAAAAATTATTTTTTTAGTTTAAAAATAAAAAAATAAATTTACAGATCTGTTATTTACCAGAATATGCTAGACTTTATTTTATTTTTCTAATTTATATAAAAAATTAATAATATAATTTAAAATTGAGAAATAAAAATTTATTTTTTTTAAAATTTTAATATTTTTAAAAATATTTTTTTATCTTTTTATTCACCGAATAATGCTACATGTAAGACCCAGAATTTTTGAGAAGTCTTATTATGATAAAGTCTCAAATCCTATGGTTATTTATAGCCTTAATTTCAGAAATTATTTTATTAAAGGTAATTAAGGCAAGTTTTGATTTATTGGATTTGAGATGAGTTATGATTATTATCCAATTTTATAGTTATTGGATTATTTTCTATATTTGAATTATAAAGTTGATATTTATGAAATAATAATGATTTTATACGATTTGGATTAGATAAGTAATATTTTAAATATTACTATTGCTATTTTGGTAAAAAATGAAGAAATTAAGTATATTATTTCTAATTATTTGATTTGGGCATTTTATTGAAAGTAATTTGTAAAAAAATTGATGAGCAAGTAGTATTTTCTATATACCTCTAGTGTTGGATTTAATTTGGGTTTCAATTACCATATTGTTCCCAACTTTATTTGAAATTACCAAAATGCCCCTAACCCTAATTTTATTCAAAAACCCTAACCCTAAAACCCTGACCCAATACCCGTTTCCCCTCTCTGAACCAGTAGCAGCAGCTACTACCCTCTAACCTAAACACACACACACAGTATCTGAAGGAAAAGAAAGGGAAGGTAGAATCGGGAAAAAGAAGAAGGGGGGAGGGGGCTTATACCGCCGTTCAGCTCGCCACCACCATGTCACACCTTGCCGCCGTGCCTCAGCCTCGCCGCCATCATCCTCGCGGGCATGGAGGAAGCCTTTCTACTGCCACTGCTGCCCGTGAAGGCGACGCCATCACGTCAGAGCTCAGGCGAGAGGGAGAAGGTCGCGAAGGAGGAGGGAACCGCGCTGTTCTGCTCTGCCGTCGCCACTGAAGCTGCACCCAGTCCCTAGTCGCCGCCGCGCCAAACACAGGAGTGGCCGCCATCGCTGCAGAGGAGTCGCGTGGCCACCGTCGCATCCTCGCGCACAGAGAGAGGGGGATGCGCCAAAGGGGACCCTTTTCCGCCGCTGTCGTGCCGTGAGCGCCGATTCGGTGTTTGCCGCCGCCGAGCTTCCATAGCCGCTGCGTTTCACCGCAGTTGAGGGTGTCTCCATCGCCGCACCTTGGCCGACGGCATTGCTGATCTGCTGCTCCGCAGTGCCTAGCTGGAGCTCTTGTTGCTGATGCCGGAGATCGGTGGTTGCCGGAAAACACCACTGTTGTTGTTGCCAAAGGAGGGAGAAGCCGTGCCGCTGTTCTGGTCGCCAGAGCTTTTGGCCGAGCCTCAACCACCGGAAATACTGCTGCCGCCACCGAGCTCCACTGCCGGTAAGGCTTTTAAGTTGAGTTTCCCTTCTGTTGAGTTTCCTGGAACTTCATCGTCGCTGCGTGTGGTCCAGATCACCGCTGCTGCTTGGGGCTGACTACCGGGGCCACCGCCCAACCGGTTCAGAGGGCGCTGCGGTTCAGTTTAGCCGTTCTCTCTTAGTTTCAGTAAGTATTCCTGTTTTGAGAGCTCTGCGTTAGTGTTCTGTTTCGTGTAATAAAGTAATTGTAATGTTGATGGTTCTAGGAGTTAGAATCTGAGTTTACTTGTGGCGTTGAGGTTGCTTCTACTATTGAGAAAGACACGCGGAATCGGGATTTTGATTGTCAATTTCGGGTTGAGGCAGAAAGGACACTGTGACGCGTTTGGGTTATGAATTTGCGTTTTGAGGTAGGGGCGCTTTCCAAAAACTATAGTTTATTATTGGAATTATTACATATGGGTACTGATGTGAGGATGTGTATTTGGTGATTGTATCAGTCCTATGTATTGTTTAGTTGTTTTGTATGATTATGGGTGTTTGTTTGACTGGACTGTTGTGTGGTTTTGTGAAAAGAAATGCTTTTGAAGTTGATTCTTTTAAAGCTTTAAGATTGAGTTTAATTCGTTGGAAATCGATTTGAGTTGAATGGATTTTCTTGAGAATGTGAAAAATAGAATACACTCTTGAATTTAGCCTGGCTTGCTTTAATGATCTGGTTTGATAAATGACTGTTGCTGAACCGTTTCTTTAAAGCTTTAGAAATGAGTTTATTCGGCTGATAACGATGTGATCTTTTGAGACGGTTTCCTTGAAATATGGAATTGAGATGACTGTTGGATTTGGCTTGCCTTGAACTGATTTTGGATTTTGGGTTGTTGAAAAGGATTGTGGAATGGTTTTGTTGGGACCCAAACCGGGTGGCAAAGTCCAAGTTTTAGGGGAGATGCTGCCGGAATTTCTATAAAATCCGAGTCTTTATTAAAATATTGTTTGGAAAAATGATGAGTTAAAGACTTCTACTATTTTATTTGAATTGTCAAGAAAAGGATGATTCATGCTTTTGAAATGAATTATTAAAGAGGAAATTGTGATTTAGTCTTGCTTCGTAAGAAAGGCATTGTATCTCTTTCAGGAGAAAGTTATTTAGGTGAAACTTATGTTTTAAAGCTGTTTTAAATGTGACAAGGGCAATGCCTTTGAATTTGACTTGAGGGTTTCAATTAGAGGAGTTTCAATGACTTTGAAAGAACCTGAATGTCTATTGACAAGTTTCATTTTGAAATGTTTTGAGAAAGGTTTTAAGTCCTCTTTGAATTCTGAACTTTTGCAAGACAAACAATTTTGAACAGTTGAAACGCTTTAGAATTTGTCATGGGGGTTGAAGCTGGTTTTGCCTAAGTAAAGGAAATGGCTTTGAAGGAAGTAAACGATTACGTGACTTGGTTTGGCTTAGATCTTATTTTATTACTCAAATCGGAAAGCCAAGGTTTTAATGATTTTAAATGAATTTGGCGAAATGAGTTATGCTATTCTCCCCCTAAGGACTTGGGACTCTGCCGAGAAACTTTTGTTACAAAAATCCCATTGTTGGATGGGTGATTTTGAATGTTTCAAAAGGAATCTTTAACTTTCCATGGTTTTGGAAGTTTTGGAAAGAGGAAGCCGAGAGTGGCTTGTTTTAAAAAGGGAATTTTCCTTGAGTAAAAGTGGCTTATGAGCCTGAGATAATTTGAGAAATGAGATCTTTAAAGCCAAGGCTAAAAAGAGTTGAAACTTGATTTCAAAGTGAAATAATTTGAGAAAAAGTGATTTATGGCTTAAATACTGATTTTATGAATTGATGATGTTGAATGTGGAAGTGCTGTTTTGTTGTGAGCCGAAATGGCTGTGTATGATTATAAATATTGGTTGGTTCTGGATTGAACCGTGAGCCGGAATGGCTGTGTATGATATGAATATTGGCTGGTTTTGGACTGAACCGTGAGCCGGATGGCTGAGATGGATGTTGATCCATGGAAGAGATTGAATGCATGTATATGATGAATCATTGATAAATGTGAATGTTGCACTTCCACTATTGGAGATGAGGGTTTCCCTGGGAGGAAGCAGTGGCTAGCCACCACGTGCTCCAGGTTGAGACTCAAAGCTCTTTTGACCCTATGTCGTAAGTGTGGCTGGGCACTGTGAAAGTCCCGAATGAGCTCGCCCCCGTAAATATTCACCAGTGAAGGTGCTTGAACTTCCTATCTGTGTTTGCAATTGGGACTCTGTGGATTGTGGTGATTGGTTGATGGTTGGATTGTTTGGGCCTAGGGCCGTGGTTGAAATGAGATGGACCGATGGTTGGTTTCGGTTTTGTGTGTTTCTGGTTTGGAATAAAATATGAAAGGCTATTTTGTTTCAGCATAGATAAACCGTTTTGAAAGACTTTTAAGTTTTAAGAATTGAATGGTTCCTCTTTCAGAAAAGATTCCCGACTTTACTTTTATTACAAACCGTTGTTTTTGAAAAGAGGCATAAGATGGTTATTAATCACTGGTATGGTTTATCTTCACGTATCCTATTACAGTAATTTCCAAAAACCCTCTGATGAGATATTTTGTTGAGAAACGAATCTCTCCCAAAACACCCAAAACTAACCGGCAAGTGTACCGGGTCGTATCAAGTAATAAAAACTCACGGGACTGAGGTCGATCCCACAGGGATTGAAGGATTGAGCAATTTTAGCTTAGTGGTTGATTTAGTCAAGCGAATCAAGTTTTGGTTGGGTGATTTGTGAATTGCAGAATGTAAATTGCATGAAATTAAAGAGAGCGGGAAAGTAAATTGCTGAAACTTAAAGAACAAGAAATTAAATGGCAGAAACTTAAAGTGCAAGAAATGTAAATTGCGGAATCTTAAAGTGCAAGAAATGTAAATTGCTTGAAATGTAAAGGGGATTGGGATGTGGATTTGCAGAATTTAAACAAGGAAAAGTTGAATTGCATTAAACAGAAGAGGAAAAGGGAATTGGGGTTGAACCGGATCTTGAAGCAGTAAAGTAAATGAACATTAAAAGTAAGGAACAGAGAATTGAAATGAGAAATTCAGATCTCAGGACCCAGAGACTAGAAAACCAAGTCTAGATCTCAATGCCTTCCTAGATCCAATAAGAACAATAGCAAGGAAATTGTAAATTGCAAAGAAAAGAGATGAAGAACAATGAACCGGAAATGAAATTCAATTAACAGTAAAGTAAAGAAACAGAGAGATCCAAGATTGAGATTGAAACAGAATTTCTTCAATTCTCCAATCCAAGATTCAAGACAAAAGTAAAATGAAATTGCAAGTAAAAGGAAACAAAGAAATTCAAGTTCACTCAGTAACAAAAGCTTCCCAAAAACTATTATGAAAATTCTGAAAGGAAAGCTCTCTTAATAACTTGAATTCTATCCTATTTATACACTTTCCAAAATGATCTTCAAGCCTTGAGTTGGGCCTTTGTTCTTGGTGGAATTGGGTTGAAAGAGGCCTTGGTTGATTGCTCTTGAAGTTTGAAGAAGAACCGAAGTGAACCAATTGAACCGGAAATGAAGTTAGCCAAAGTTGGTCTCAACGTTAGGGTCAAAGTTAGGGGTCTAACTTTGCCCCTAACTTTTCATAGCAGCAAGCTTGATTTCCTGGTTTGGACGTTGGTGCCAACGTTAGGGGTTTAACTTTAACCCTAACGTTGGCAATGCTTGGTGCTAGTGGCGCCAACGTTAGCCTCCAAGTTAGGGGGCTAACGTTGGCGCAAACGTTGGCCTTCTCCCCCTTTATAACTCATATGCCAACGTTAGCCTCCAAGTTAGGGGGCTAACGTTGGCGCAAACGTTGGTGGCCCAGGGATGAAGTTTCTCTTGCCAACGTTAGCCTCCAAGTTAGGGGGCTAACGTTGGCTCAAACGTGGGAGCCCAGGGAGTACTTCATGCCCAACGTTAGCCTCCAAGTTAGGGGGCTAACGTTGGGGCTAACTTCATGCCTCCAAGTTCACTTTCACTTATCCCTTTCTTCACTTCTAGCCACTCCTCTTTGCTTCAACCTTTTTCCAAGCTTTCTTCACCTATCAAGAATCAACCAAACTCATCAAAGCTATGCTCAAAATCATGAGATATTCAATCTTTCATAATATGCAACAAATATAGCACAAAACCTCATGAAATGGCATGAATTCATATATGGTTGGTTCAATCAAGGGAAACATGAAAATCTACTCAATTAGCTTGCTTGTAGCTCAAGAAAGTGCATAATTCTAATGAAAACTAAAGAAAAAGACTAGCTAAAATGGGCTAAGATGACTTGTCATCACAACACCAAACTTAAAGCTTGCTTGTCCCCAAGCAAGAAACAGATTTATGCTCCAAGGTTCTTTTAATTAAGATGGGTTGAGGAATACTTGTAAAGTGCAGTGAGTGAAGTGATCAAGTATTAGTGGGGTGAACTCTAAATCATATGCTCATGCAAGGGCTTCAGTGCTCACTAGTCCTTACATATTGGGAGTCGTAGGTCTTAGGATTTTCATCCAAATGGTACCATGGAGATCTCTTTATATGTAATCACCTTGAAGCAGCTTATAGTTTCTGTGTTTTGGCCTCGACTCTAAGTATCATGTGTCAAAGCGGCTCTTTAGATAAGCTTTCAATCAATACTCCTACACCAGTTGGTTTTAAGGTATTAGGTGTTGAAGCACCCCTAAGGATTTACTTGCTCAAGCCTCTTTCCTTGACACATCTCAACCACAAGCATTTACTAGGATAACAACTCTTTGAGTTTTTGTTTCTTTCTTTCTTTTTCTGCCTAGTAATTGATGCTCAGAGCCTTGGACCATGTTTTTTTTGTTTTTGTATTTTCTTTTCGTTCTTTTGTTTTGTTTGCTGCTTCTTGGATCAATAAGTTTTTGAGAATCTCCATAATACTTCTTTGAACTTCATGTCCCGCCTATGAGCTCCCATGCAAGTTTTCACAAGCATGCAACCTCAATACAAAATCATATAACCAGAACCACCACTTCTCCTAATCTTTTGCTTGCCTCAAAATTGTTTAATTCCTTAATCCTTCTTTTCAAAGAACTTTCATGTGATGCATTTCTTGGAAATTGAGTGCAAACAAGTTTTGAAGATGAGAATGTTGTTGATGATCAAACATCTTGCTTATTGAATCATAAAGAAAGACTATGCTATGCAGGCAGGGGTAAATAAAAAAAGAGAAACTATGCTATGCAGATAGGCAGGGCAGATCAGAATACAATTCAACTTTCAATTACAGCAATATTTGATGCAAAACAATGACTTAACAATACAACCTGTTGAAGTTTACTTGCTTTCCTTCTTCTCATCATCATCATTGCTGGCCTCTAGATTCATCTTTTGTTTCTTTGGTTGATGATGCTTTAATCCTTCCAACAGCTTGTATGGATCTCTGTAATGATATTGAAAGTTGCTTGTTCCCCAAGCACTTGGAAACAATGGTTAATTTTCATGATTTATTTGTAGGCTTTTTGAACTTACTTTGGTGTGGGAACACCAAACTTAGTACCTTGCCAATGATTAGATTAACCATGTGTGAAACTCTTTTTCTTCTTTTTCAAAAACAATAAAACTGAAAACTAGGAAACAGCAGAATAGTTAACTAGTTTATCCAATATGCTTGAAGCCATCATTATGTAGAAGGTGAGAGTGTGTTTTATGATGAGATTTTGGTGGAACACCAAACTTAGAATCCTTCATTCTCCCTTAGATTGTTTTGGTGTGCAACACCAAACTTAGCTTCTTGCATTATAGATAAACTAATTAATCGTTTTGTTAAAATAGATATGAAAAGATAACTACCTCAGGTTGGGTTGCCTCCCAACAAGCGCTCTTTTATTGTCACTAGCTTGACATTCTTCATCCTCTGATCATGGAAGTTGAAGTCTCAGTTGCCTTTGGTTTCCTCCTCTTACCGTAGGCTTCTCCTTGTTTTCCATAACTGTCTTCCCTTTCAACTCAGCAGCTTTTTCATTGTTCTTCGAGTCATCTTCAGTGGCTCTTAGGGATATATTTCCCTCTCTCTCACCCAATTTAGCAGGGTTTTGAACCATTTGTTCCATGTACCTTTCAATTCTCTTGAGATATGCCTCTTGGTTTTTCCTTATGTCCTCCTGCTCTATTAATGTCATTTCTTGGATTTTCATAAACCTTTCCATCATCATTTCTAGAACATAGAGTTTTTGAAAGTTTAGGATTGGTTGTGACTGTGTAAATTGTGGTGATTGATGGAAGTCATTTTGGGCGGGTGGTGGGGTAGGATAAGGTTGGAGGTGTGTATATTGGGGTGGTGTGTAGTGATTTTTGTTGGTATGGTGATGTTTTTGCAGGTTTGGGAAGTTGGGGTTATTATAGTTGAAGTCCCTTTGTTCCTGATACTGAGATTCCCTCATTCTTAAATAAGAATGTGGTTTCCATGGTGGAAATTGTGTATTCACTGTGGCTGAATGTAGAGAATCAATTTGTCTGGCTATTGATTCCAATTGCTGCTGTGTTTGCTGGTGTAGCTGCTTGTTTTGATTCATGATTGCTCTCACTCCTTCAAGATTCATTACTCCCTTTTCTGAAATTGCATTCCGTGGCGTCTCAAATGAGTGTTGGTTATTGGCTCTTTCGTCACTGAACTCTGCAGTTCCTTGGATGGTTGCTGTTGCCTTGAGTAGGCCATCTGAGAAGTAATCTACTGCTTTTCTTGTTTCGGTGGTTAATCCTTCATAGAATGCTCGAAAATCCACCTTGTCATTTGATTTCTTGTATCTCTCCCATGCTTTGAACAGTGGTTCTTCCTCTCTTTGTATGAATGGATGTACTCCTTCTTTCATCTTGATGTGTTGTTGGGGTGAGGAAAATTTGGCTAGAAACTTGGCAACCAATTCATCCCAACTAGTTATACTTCCTTGAGGAAAGGTTTCAAGCCATTGTGCCGCTTCATCCTTCAGTGAGAAGGGAAATAACATGAGCTTAATGGTATCATGGTCTACACCATTGAGATTGACAGCCCCACATGTTTTCAGAAAAATAGATAGGTGCTGTTTAGAGTCCTCCAAGGGATTTCCACCATAGGAACAATTGTTCTCTATTAGTGTAATGAGTTGTGGCTTCATGTTGTGATGTTCTTCTTTCTCAGAGATTCCTCCTTCCTTGTGACATATAAATCAATATAAATTGCATTAAATGTAAAGGGGATTGGGATGTGGATTTGCAGAATTTAAACAAGGAAAAGTTGAATTGCATTAAACAGAAGAGGAAAAGGGAATTGGGGTTGAACCGGATCTTGAAGCAGTAAAGTAAATGAACATTAAAAGTAAGGAACAGAGAATTGAAATGAGAAATTCAGATCTCAGGACCCAGAGACTAGAAAACCAAGTCTAGATCTCAATGCCTTCCTAGATCCAATAAGAACAATAGCAAGGAAATTGTAAATTGCAAAGAAAAGAGATGAAGAACAATGAACCGGAAATGAAATTCAATTAACAGTAAAGTAAAGAAACAGAGAGATCCAAGATTGAGATTGAAACAGAATTTCTTCAATTCTCCAATCCAAGATTCAAGACAAAAGTAAAATGAAATTGCAAGTAAAAGGAAACAAAGAAATTCAAGTTCACTCAGTAACAAAAGCTTCCCAAAAACTATTATGAAAATTCTGAAAGGAAAGCTCTCTTAATAACTTGAATTCTATCCTATTTATACACTTTCCAAAATGATCTTCAAGCCTTGAGTTGGGCCTTTGTTCTTGGTGGAATTGGGTTGAAAGAGGCCTTGGTTGATTGCTCTTGAAGTTTGAAGAAGAACCGAAGTGAACCAATTGAACCGGAAATGAAGTTAGCCAAAGTTGGTCTCAACGTTAGGGTCAAAGTTAGGGGTCTAACTTTGCCCCTAACTTTTCATAGCAGCAAGCTTGATTTCCTGGTTTGGACGTTGGTGCCAACGTTAGGGGTCTAACTTTAACCCTAACGTTGGCAATGCTTGGTGCTAGTGGCGCCAACGTTAGCCTCCAAGTTAGGGGGCTAACGTTGGCGCAAACGTTGGCCTTCTCCCCCTTTATAACTCATATGCCAACGTTAGCCTCCAAGTTAGGGGGCTAACGTTGGCGCAAACGTTGGTGGCCCAGGGATGAAGTTTCTCTTGCCAACGTTAGCCTCCAAGTTAGGGGGCTAACGTTGGCTCAAACGTGGGAGCCCAGGGAGTACTTCATGCCCAACGTTAGCCTCCAAGTTAGGGGGCTAACGTTGGGGCTAACTTCATGCCTCCAAGTTCACTTTCACTTATCCCTTTCTTCACTTCTAGCCACTCCTCTTTGCTTCAACCTTTTTCCAAGCTTTCTTCACCTATCAAGAATCAACCAAACTCATCAAAGCTATGCTCAAAATCATGAGATATTCAATCTTTCATAATATGCAACAAATATAGCACAAAACCTCATGAAATGGCATGAATTCATATATGGTTGGTTCAATCAAGGGAAACATGAAAATCTACTCAATTAGCTTGCTTGTAGCTCAAGAAAGTGCATAATTCTAATGAAAACTAAAGAAAAAGACTAGCTAAAATGGGCTAAGATGACTTGTCATCACCCTCTACTGAGAACCCTTTCGAGGATGATGTTCTCACCCCCCTACATTTTTCCCCTTTCAGGATATGGCGCAGAAGTTATAAAGAGTTCATTTAGTTGTTGTTGAGATGCTCTGTATTGCTTTAGTATATTTTTGTTCCCTCGCCTTTATCTTGAAACATTCTGTAAGAGGGATAGAGATTGTATTGGTTAATGTCTATAATATTATTTATATATATGTATGTATTGATGTGTGAAAAATGATCCAACACAAAACTCACCGGCAAGTGTACCGGGTCGCATCAAGTAATAATAACTCACATGAGTGAGGTCAATCCCACAGGGATTGAAGGATTGAGCAATTTTAATTTAGTGGTTGATTTAGTCAAGCGAATCAAGTATTGGTTGAGTGGTTTGTAATTTGCAGAAGCTAAATTGCTTGAAATGTAAAGGGAGAAGGGGAAATTGCAGTAAATGAAAGAGCAAGACAGTAAATGTGCTGAATCTTAAAGAACAAGTAAAGTAAATTGCAGAAACTTAGATTGCAAGAAATGTAAATGACTGAATCTTAAAGTGCAAGAAATGTAAATTGCTTGAATTATAAAAGGAGTTGGGAATTAGGATTGCAGAATTTAAACAAGACAGAAGTAGATTGCAATTAAACAGAAGAGTAGAGAATTGATTGAATCAAACTAAATCTCAACAGAAAAGTAAAAATGCTTTGAGAATTTAAAAACAGAAAGTAAGCAATGCTTAATTTGCAGCAAATTAAAAGGGGTTGAAGATCTCAGGAGTGGAAGAGACTAGATAACAAGTCTAGATCTCAAATCCTTCCTTGATCTAACAAGAACAATTGTAAAGGAAATAAAGAAAAGTTGAATTGCAGAAAGTGTAGAAGAAGAATAAAAGAAGATGCAGTAAACAGAAATTGAAATTCAATTATGCAGAAGAGTAAACAAGATCTCAAGGTGAGATTGAAACAGAAGTTCTTCAATTCTTCACCCAAGATCCCAAGCAAGAAATTAAAAGAGTGCTCAAGCAAGAACAGGGAAGAAGATAGATCGATTCTCCTTCCAAATTCTCTAAGATCCAAATTCAAAAGTAAAAACTCAAAATAAAAATGAAAGTTAAAAGGAAAATTCAAAGTAAAGTCTAGAGGTGTCAAAAAGGTCCTAATTACATCAAACTAACTCCTATTTATACACTTTCTATTCTTGGATTTTGGAATTTGGATGGGCTTTTGATTTGGTGAAGAAATGAATTAAGTTGGATTTTTAATTCAATTTTTAGCCCAAATGCACCTCCCAGGGGTAAGCTCAGTTGGAAAAACCAACTGAGCACTCCATTGTTGCTGCCCGTGTCATTTGGTTCGTGCGTCCCAGCCTTGGTTGAGTGCGTGACACTAGAGCTCAGTTGGAATTTTGAACTGAGCTCTAGGCCGTGTCATGGTGCGCTAGGTTTGCTCCTTGTTGCGCCAAATTGCTTGTCACAGCCCCCTTGGTTTGCAAAGTTGTGCGCCAAAGTGTGGGGAGCTTGGGGAGGTAATGCTCAGTTGGAAAAACCAACTGAGCTTTCCTTGGTGGTGCCTTGTTTTCAGCCTCAAGGTCCCAGGTTCAACACTTGGTGGAGGAAGTTTGGAGCAATTTCCTTTGGAAGAGTGGGCGCTCCTTCCTTATGTCTCCAAGAATTCCCAAGTTCGAATCCTAGAGGGAGCAAGTGGAGGCTATTTTTCTTGGAAGGGTTGGACGCTCCTCCCTTGTTTCTCAAAGAGTTCCCAAGTTCGAAACTTGGCCCAAGCATTTTAGCTATTTCTTCTTGATTTCCCTTGCAAGGAGTAGCGTGTGGTTCCAAGTTCGAACCATGGAGGAGGCATTTTGGCTATTTTCTTCTCATTTTTATTGCAAGGAGCGTTCCTTGCTTCCTTTAGCTCATGAGTTCGAAACTTGGTGGCTTCACTCATGGGATTTCATCTTGAATTAATTTGGAGAGGTCCCCGATAAAGCTCACTTAGTTAACTGAGCTTTATGCCATTTCCTTGCTTTCTTTAGTGCTCAGTTAACTATTTGAACTTAGCTTTGTACCTTGCCTTCTCCTTTCATTCCTTGTGAAGCTCAGTGATGACAAGTCATCTGAACCCATTTTAGCTAGTCTTTTTCTTTAGTTTTCATTAGAATTATGCACTTTCTTGAGCTACAAGCAAGCTAATTGAGTAGAATTTCATGTTTCCCTTGATTTAACCAACCATATGTGAATTCATGCCATTTCATGAGGTTTTGAGCTATAATTGTTGCATATTGTGGAAGATTGAATACCTCATGATTTTGAGCAAAGCTTTGATTAGTTTGGTTGATCAATGATAGGTGAAGAAGGCTTGGAGAAAGGTTGAAGCAAAGAGGAATGGCTAGGAGTGAAGAGAGGACAATGGAATAAATGAAAATTGAACCGGGTTGCATGAAGTTAGCCCCAACGTTAGCCCCCTAACTTGGAGGCTAACGTTGGGCATGTAAATCACTCCCTGGAAGTGGCCAACGTTAGCTCCAACGTTAGCCCCCTAACTTGGAGGCTAACGTTGGAACTTGAGAATTTCTCCCCTGGGCACCAACGTTTGCGCCAACGTTAGCCCCCTAACTTGGAGGCTAACGTTGGCACTTAAATCACAAAGGGGGAAGGCCAACGTTTGCGCCAACGTTAGCCCCCTAACTTGGAGGCTAACGTTGGCGCCACTCACACCAAGCATTGCCAACGTTAGGGTCAAAGTTAGACCCCTAACGTTGGCACCAACGTCCAAACCAGAAGGATGTTGCTTGCTGCCATGAAAAGTTAGGGTCAAAGTTAGACCCCTAACTTTGACCCTAACGTTGAGATCATCTTTGGCCAACTTCAAAAACCGGTTCAATTGGTTCACTTCGGTTCTTCTTCAATCTTCAAGAGCAATCAACCAAGGCCTCTTTCAACCCAATTCCACCAAGAACAAAGGCCCAACTCAAGGCTTGAAGATCATTTTGGAAAGTGTATAAATAGGATAGAATTCAATTTGTTTAGAGGAGCTTTCCTGGAGAGTTTTCCTTTGGAGCTTTCCTTTTAGAATTTTCAATATAGTTTTCGGAGAGCTTTTGAACTTGAGTGAACTTTAATTTCTTGTTTTCATTGCTTTCAATTTCATTTACATTTGTCTTGGATCTTGGATTGGAGAATTGAAGAATTTCTGTTTCAATCTCAATCTTGGATCTCTCTGTTTCTTTATTTTACTGTTAATTGAATTTCATTTCCGGTTCATTGCTCTTCATCTCTTTTCTTTGCAATTTACAATTCCCTTGCTATTGTTCTTGTTGGATCTAGGAAGGCATTGAGATCTAGACTTAGTTTTCTAGTCTCTGGGTCCTGAGATCTTAACTTTCCATTTCAATCCTCTATTTACTGCTTTCTTATGTTCATTTACTTTCCTGTTTCATATCCGGTTCAAATCCAATTCCCTTTACCTCTTCTGTTTAATGCAATTCAATTTTTCCTTGTTTAAATTCTGCAAATCCACATCCCAATCCCCTTTACATTTCAAGCAATTTACATTTCTTGCACTTTAAGATTCCGCAATTTACATTTCTTGCACTTTAAGTTTCTGTCATTTAATTTCTTGTTCTTTAAGTTTCAGCAATTTACTTTCCCGCTCTCTTTAATTTCATGCAATTTACATTCTGCAATTCACAAATCACCCAACCAACACTTGATTCGCTTGACTAAATCAACCACTAAGCTAAAATTGCTCAATCCTTCAATCCCTGTGGGATCGACCTCACTCCCATGAGTTTTTATTACTTGATACGACCCGGTGCACTTGCCGGTTAGTTTTGTGATGTTTTGTGAGGATTCGTTTCTCACCAAAATATCTCATCACTCAGTTCATTTTTCCAACTTAGCCTTCCTTCTTCCTCAATGTTGGCACATTTTTGCTTCCATTGGGCACGCTTTTTGCTTTCTTGGGCACGTTTCTTATGCCACGCTTTTCTTCTTTTCTTCTTTCTTCACCTACAAGTAATCAAAACAACCAATCAAAGTATCACTAAATTCACAAGGTTTATAAATCATTAAAATTCAATTAAATTTGGCTTTATCCTCATGATTTAGCATCAAATAAATGGTGGTTGTTTGATTCAAAGAAGTTATGCATTTTCATTCCAAATTACTTACTTAGAATGTAAGAAAGTGCATAAAACCTAATAAAATCAAAGAAAAAGGCTAGTGAAACTAGGCCAAGATGACTTGTCATCACAACACCAAACTTAAAATTTGCTTGTCCCCAAGCAAGAAAAGAATTATGCTCAAAGGTTCTTTCAATTGGAATGGATTTGAAGAATTACATGTACTATCCTGTGAGTGAAGTGATTAAGTGACAGTGGGGTGAACTCTAAATTATATGCTCATGCAAGGGCTTCAGTGCTTACTAGTCCCTACATCTTGGAAGTCTTAGGTCTTAGGATTTTCATCCAAATGATATCATGGAGATCTCTCTATAGGTAATCACCTTGAAGCAACTTATAGTTTTTGTGCTTTGGCCTTGACTCTAAGTGTCATGTCTCAAAGCGGCTCTTTAGATAAGCTTTCAATCAATACTCCTAAACCAGTTGGTTTTAAGGTATTAGGTGTTAAAGCACCCCTAAGGATTTACTTGCTCAAGCCTCTCTCTTTTACACAATTCGACCACAAGCATTTACTAGGATAACAACTCTTTGAGTTTTTGTTTCTTCTTTCTTTTCTGCCTAGTAATTGATGCTTAAAGCCTTGGGTCATGTTCTTTTTGTTTTTATGTTTTCTTTATTTTCTTTTGGTTGCTGCTTCTTGGATCAATAAATGTTTGAGAATCTCCACAATACTTCTTTGAACTCTATGTCCTGCCTATGAGCTCCCATGCAAGTTTTCATAAGCATGCAACCTCAATGCATAATCACACAACCAGAACCACCACTTCTCCTAATCTTTTGCTTGCCTCAAAATTGTTTAATTCCTCAATCCTTCTTTTCAAAGAACTATCATGTGGTGCCCCTTTTTTTTTTGAAATTTTGAGTGCATGCAAGTTTGAAAAGTGTAGTGTTGTGAATAATCAAGCATCTTAATTATTGAATTATAGAAAACTGTACTAAACAGACAGACAGACAGACAGACAGACAGATAGGGATATAATATCACTTTCAATCACAGCAATATCTGATGTAGAATAATCACTGAATAACACAACCTTTTGGAATTTACTTGCTTTCCTTCTTCTCATCATCATCAATGCTGGTCTTCACATTCCTCTTTCATTTCTTTGATTGATGATGCGTAATCTTTCCAAAAGTTTGTAGGGTGCTCTGCAGTGATATTGAAAGTTGCTTGTTCCCCAAGCACTTGAAAAATGGTTAGCATGCATGATTTATTTGTGGGCCTTTGAACTTACTTTGGTGTGGGAACACCAAACTTAGTACCTTGCCAATGGTTCTCATGCATCAGATTAACCATGTGTGAAACTCTTTTTCTTTTTCAAAAGTAATAAAACTGAAAACTAGGAAACAGCAGAATAATTAACTAGTTTATCTAAATGCTTGAAGCTAGCATTATGCAGAAGGTGAGAATATGTTTTATGATGGGATTTTGGTGGAACACCAAACTTAGAATCCTTCATTCTCCCTTAGATTGTTTTGGTGTGCAACACCAAACTTAGCTTCTTGCAATATAGATAAACTAATTAACCTTTTTATTGAAATAGCTATGAAAAGAAAGTTACTTCAGGTTGGGTTGCCTCCCAACAAGCGCTCTTTTATTGTCACTAGCTTGACATCCTCTGTGCTGTTGATCATGGGAGTTGAAAGTTCTGTTGCTGATGAGCGGATATTTTATACGCTTTTTGGGGATAATTTCATATAGTTTAGAGTGTGTTTTAGTTAGTTTTTAGTCTATTTCTAGTAGTTTTTAGGAAAAATTCATATTTCTGGACTTTACTATGAGTTGTGTGTTTTTCTGTAATTTCAGGTATTTTTCTGGCTGAAATTGAAGGAGCTGAGCAAAAATCTGATTCAGGCTGAAAAAGGACTGCTGATGCTGTTGGATTCTGACCTCCCTACACTCAAAGTGGATTTTCTGGAGCTACAGAACTCGAAATGGCATGCTTCCAATTGCGTTGGAAAGTAGACATCCAGGGATTTCCAGCAATATATAATAGTCTATACTTTGCACAAGGATAGATGACGTAAACTGGCGTTCAACGCCAGTTCTCTGCCCAATTCTGGCGTCCAGCGCCAGAAAAGGATCAAAAACTGGAGTTGAACGCCCAAACTGGCATAAAAACTGGCGTTCAACTCCACAAATGGCCTCTGCACGAAATCTCAGCCCCAGCACACACCAAGTGGGCCCCAGCACACCAAGTGGGCCCCAGAAGTGGGTCTCTGAACCAGGACAGAAAGCTGTCATCTAGAATCTTTGAACCAGGACAGAAGGTCCTGTTGTTTAACTCTAGACTCAGGCTATTCCCCGGGAAACTGAAATCCCGGTGGAGGGGACCATACGTGATTACAAGTGTGTCACCATATGGTTATGTGGAGCTTCAAGATATTGATTCTGATAAGAAGTTCATTGTCAATGGACAGAGAATCAAGCATTATCTTGAAGGCAACACTGAGCAAGAATGCTCAAGGCTGAAGCTAGATTAAAAGCTCAGCAAGGTCCAGCTAAAGACAATAAAGAAGCGCTTGCTGGGAGGCAACCCAGCCATAGGGCAACAATCCTCTAAGCATTTTGCCCTATTTTCATTTTTATTTGTTTATATAAAGTTCACTGACACTAAGGTAAAGAATCATTTGCATAAGTTTACAGGGTTACAGAAGGAATCTACACACAAAACAGAGATAGGGAGCTTACTGGCAAGAAAACGCCAGTAAGGATAGCTATCTGGCGTTCAACGCCAGAAAAGGGCAACAACTGGGCGTTGAACGCCCAGGAGAGCAGCATTTGGGCGTTGAACGCCCAAAACAGGCAATGTTTGGGCGTTCAAACGCCAGGATGGTGGGGAGGAGCTCTCCTTCTACCCATCTCCTTCTTTTTCTTTTGCTTGAGGACAAGCAAAGCTCTAAGTTTGGTGTGCTTATCCGTGATCACTAAGATCATGGCCCCTAAAGGAAAACAACCCACTCCAAGAGGAGCAAGGGCGTGATTTAAAGGAACTAAAGCGCCAGAAATTCTCTCTTGAATGACCAAGCACCTCACAGACTAGAGGAACATCCACTTCCCAAACCTCAAGGTTGTTGAGTTCTAATCTTAGCCTTAACTCTGTGATAACTGTTCTTATTTTAATTTTACCTTAGGAGTCATATAGTAGTAATTAGTATCTATTTTGATTTTATCTCCAATTAAGCTATAGTTTATTTTTCTCATCATCAGCAAACATGAATAAAATAGTAGATCTTTTGAATAAGAAGCAATAAAATTTCGAGTTTAAATAAAATAAATTCTAATTGGTTAAATGTGGTGGCAATGCTTTCTGTCTTCTGAATGAATGCTTGAACAGTGAATATGTCTTTTGAATTTGTTGTTTAAGACTGTTAAATATGTTGGCTCTTGAAAGAATGATGAACATGAGACATGTTATTGATAATCTGAAAAATCATAAAAATGATTCTTGAAGCAAGAAAAAGCAGCAAAGAACAAAGCTTGCAAAAATAAAAATAAAAAAAAAAGAAGCAAGCAGAAAAAGGCAATAACCCTTAAAACCAAAAGGCAAGGGCAATTAAAAAGGATCCCAAGGCTTTGAGCATCAGTGGATAGGAGGGCCTAAAGGACTGAAATCCTGGTCTAAGCGGCTAAACCAAGCTGTCCCTAACCATGTGCTTGTGGCGTGCAGGTGTCAAGTGAAAACTTGATACTGAGCGGTTAAAGTCAAGGTCCAAAGCAAAAAGAAGAGTGTGCTTAAGAACTCTGGACACCTCTAATTGGGAACTTTAGCAAAGCTGAGTCACAATCTGAAAAGGTTCACCCAGTTATGTGTCTGTGGCATTTATGTATCCGGTAGTAATACTGGAAAACAAAGTGCTTAGGGCCAAGGCCAAGACTCATAAAGAAGCTGTGTTCAAGAATCATCACACTGAACTAAGAGAATCAATAACACTATCTGAATTCTGAGTTCCTATAGATGCCAATCACTCTGAGCTTCAATGGATAAAGTGAGATGCCAAAACTGTTCAGAAGCAAAAAGCTACTAGTCCCGCTCATCTAATTAGAATCTGAGCTTCAATCAAAAACTCTGAGATATTATTGCTTCTCAACCTATTAGTCTTCTATTTTATTTGTCTAGTTGCTTGAGGACAAGCAACAGTTTAAGCTTGGTGTTGTGATGAGCGGATATTTTATACGCTTTTTGGGGATAATTTCATATAGTTTAGAGTGTGTTTTAGTTAGTTTTTAGTCTATTTCTAGTAGTTTTTAGGAAAAATTCATATTTCTGGACTTTACTATGAGTTGTGTGTTTTTCTGTAATTTCAGGTATTTTTCTGGCTGAAATTGAAGGAGCTGAGTAAAAATCTGATTCAGGCTGAAAAAGGACTGCTGATGCTGTTGGATTCTGACCTCCCTGCACTCAAAGTGGATTTTCTAGAGCTACCGAACTCGAAATGGCATGCTTCCAATTGCGTTGGAAAGTAGACATCCAGGGCTTTCCAGAAATATATAATAGTCCATACTTTGCACAAGGATAGACGACGTAAACTGGCGTTCAACGCCAGTTCTCTGCCCAATTTTGGCGTCCAGCGCCAGAAAAGGATCAAAAACTGGAGTTGAACGCCCAAACTGGCATAAAAACTGGCGTTCAACTCCACAAATGGCCTCTGCACGAAATCTCAGCCCCAGCACACACCAAGTGGGCCCCAGCACACCAAGTGGGCCCCAGAAGTGGGTCTCTGCATCATCCATCATAGTCCACTCATATTTTGTAACCCTAGGCTACTAGTTTAGTATTTAAACAACTTTTAGAGACTTATTTTGTATCTCATGACATTTCAGATCTAAACTTTGTATTTTCTGACGGCATGAGTCTCTAAACCCCATTGTTGGGGGTGAGGAGCTCTGCTGTGTCTCGATGAATTAATGCAAGTATTTCTGTTTTCTATTCAAACACGCTTGTTCCTATCTAAGATGTTCATTCGCGCTTACTTGTGATGAAGGTGATGATCTGTGACATTCATCACCTTCCTCAAACCATGAACGTGTGCCTGACAACCACCTCCGTTCTATATCCGATTGAATGAGTATCTCTTAGATTCTCTAATCAGAATCTCCGTGGTATAAGCTAGAACTGATGGCGGCATTCATGAGAATCCGGAAAGTCTAAACCTTGTCCGTGGTATTCCGAGTAGGATTCAAGGATTGAATGACTGTGACGAACTTCAAACTCCTGAAGGCTGGGCGTTAGTGACAGACGCAAAAGGATAGTAAATCCTATTCCAACCGGATCGAGAACCAACCGGTGATTAGCCGTGCTGTGACAGAGCGCGTGAGCGTAGTTTTCACTGGAAGGATGGAAGGTAGCCATTGACAACGGTGATCCACCAACACACAGCTTACCATAGGGGGACGTGCGTGCGTGAACAAGAAGACAGAGGAAAGCAGAGATTCAGAAGACAAAGCATCTCCAAAACTCCAACATATTCTCCATTACTGCACAACAAGTAATCTTTAATTTATGCTCTCTTGGTTGTTCACAATTCAGCTGATAAACATAATTGACTTCCTGACTAAGATTTACAAGATAACCATAGATTGCTTCAAACCAACAATCTCCGTGGGATTCGACCCTTACTCACGTAAGGTATTACTTGGACGACCCAGTGCACTTGCTGGTTAGTGGTACGCGTTGTGAAAAGTGTAATTCACGATTCGTGCACCAGTTGCCTTTGGTTTCCTCCTCTCACTCTGGGCTTCCTTTCCTCTGTTTCTTCTTGTAAAATCTTTCTG
This sequence comes from Arachis hypogaea, assembly GCF_003086295.3. NCBI lineage: Eukaryota > Viridiplantae > Streptophyta > Magnoliopsida > Fabales > Fabaceae > Arachis > Arachis hypogaea. The sequence goes on along the minus strand of NC_092054.1, from coordinate 79,667,289 downwards.
TGATGCTTTTCTTGGATGATTGATTCCTTTCCCGTAGCCTTCTCACTTTCCTCCATGACTGCTTTCCCTTTTTTCAACCTAGCAGCTTTTTTGCTGTTCTTTGGGTCATCTTCAGTGGTCCTGAGGGACATATTTGCCATCCGCTCGCTTGTTTTTGCAAGGTGCTTAGCCAGTTGTTCCATTTGCCTCTCAATTTTTCTGAGTGAGGCTTCTTGGTTCTTGCTTGTTATTTCTTGATTTTTCCTTGCTTCTTCTTGCTCTATTATTGCCATCTCTTGAGCTTTCATGAATCTCTCCATCATCATTTCTAGAACATAGATTCTTTGAAAGTTTAGAATTGGTCGTGGTTGTGTCAACTGTGATGGTTGATGAGAGTCGTTTTGGGCGAGTTGTGAGGTAGGATGGGGTTGGAAGTGTGTGCATTGGGGTGGTGTGTGATGGTTGTTGTTGTGAGGGTGGTTTTTATGCTGGTTTTTGAAGTTGGGGTTGTTGCAGTTGAAGTCCCTTGGTCTTTGATTTTGGTGTTCGACCCCCCTCCAGTTGGAATGAGTCCTCCAGGGTGGGTTGTACACATCATTCTGAGACCTGTGTTGGAACATGCTTGAGGAGCTATTTGGGAAGTGTGGTCGCTCATGACTTTGTTGCTCATAGTTAGTTGCTCCAAAACCTCTTTCAGGTTGATTCCCATCATGTGACTTTTTAAGTAAGTTGTGAGTATTTATTGCAGCAACTTGTAGCCAATCAATTTTTCTGACTATCAGCTCTAATTGTTGTTGAAGTTGTTGGTGTATCTGTTTGTTTTGGGCCATAATGACTCTTACACCTTCAATTTCCATCACTCTTTTCTCGTGTGTGGATGGTTGCACTTCTGTCTCTAGCTCACCAATTTCCTGGAGTGGTTTCAGCTTGGTTAGGAGTTCACTCATTAGTTCTTCCCATCCGATGATGCTTCCTTGTGCGAAAGCTTCAAACCATTGAGCAACGTCGTTCATGGTGACGAGTGGGTGCTTCAAGTTATGGGTTGCATTATCATCTAAGGTGGGGATATTACTCCCATGATTATTGGAATTCATTAAGTTCCCCTCCATGGTCTGCACAATTACAAACGGTCCAAATGAAGATAGAGTATATTCATGCCAGAATATGATTAGAGGATTAGTTGACACAATGTGTCAAACAGTTGATAAACTTAAAAGATTAATGGATGAAAATTACTTCTCTCGTATATTCAACAAGATAAAGCATGAGAATCATACAAAGCCAGAGAAACCAAAAAAACTTCACTCTATTGCTAAAGTGAAGTTTCAGTTAGTTCAAGCAAAAATTCAAATAGTTAGTGGGTTAGTCAAAAATTAAAGAAACAGAAAAGAAAAAATGCTTGATCTATATCTCCACTTCACCTAATCATTGTCAATCTAATCAATCCCCGGCAACGGCGCCAAAAACTTGATGTGTGGAAAACGATCCAACACAAAACTCACTGGCAAGTGTACCGGGTCGCATCAAGTAATAATAACTCACATGAGTGAGGTCGATCCCACAGGGATTGAAGGATTGAGCAATTTTAGTTTAGTGGTTGATTTAGTCAAGCGAATCAAGTATTGGTTGAGTGGTTTGTAATTTGCAGAAGCTAAATTGCTTGAAATGTAAAGGGAGAAGGGGAAATTGCAGTAAATGAAAGAACAGGACAGTAAATGTGCTGAATCTTAAAGAACAAGTAAAGTAAATTGCAGAAACTTAGATTGCAAGAAATGTAAATGACTGAATCTTAAAGTGCAAGAAATGTAAATTACTTGAATTATAAAAGGAGTTGGGAATTGGGATTGCAGAATTTAAACAAGACAGAAGTAGATTGCAATTAAACAGAAGAGTAGAGAATTGATTGAATGAAACTAAATCTCAACAGAAAAGTAAAAATGCTTTGAGAATTTAAAAACAGAAAGTAAGCAATGCTTAATTTGCAGTAAATTAAAAGGGGTTGAAGATCTCAGGAGTGGAAGAGACTAGATAACAAGTCTAGATCTCAAATCCTTCCTTGATCTAACAAGAACAATTGTAAAGGAAATAAAGAAAAGTTGAATTGCAGAAAGTGTAGAAGAAGAATAAAAGAAGATGCAGTAAACAGAAATTGAAATTCAATTATGCAGAAGAGTAAACAAGATCTCAAGGTGAGATTGAAACAGAAGTTCTTCAATTCTTCACCCAAGATCCCAAGCAAGAAATTAAAAGAGTGCTCAAGCAAGAACAGGGAAGAAGAGAGATTAATTCTCCTTCCAAATTCTCTAAGATCCAAATTCAAAAGTAAAAACTCAAAATGAAAATGAAAGTTAAAAGGAAAATTCAAAGTAAAGTCTAGAGGTGTCAAAAAGGTCCTAATTACATCAAACTAACTCCTATTTATACGCTTTCTATTCTTGGATTTTGGAATTTGGATGGGCTTTTGATTTGGTGAAGAAATGAATTAAGTTTGATTTTTAATTCAATTTTTAGCCCAAATGCACCTCCCAGGGGTAAGCTCAGTTGGAAAAACCAACTGAGCACTCCATTGTTGCTGCCCGTGTCATTTGGTGCGTTGATGTAATTTTTGGAAAACGAATTCCAAACACACAAATCTAACCGGCAAGTGTACCGGGTCGCATCAAGTAATAAAACTCACGGGAGTGAGGTCGATCCCATAGGGATTGAAGGATTGAGCAATTTTTGTTTAATGGTTAATTTAGTCAAGCGGATCAAGATTTGGTTGAGTGCTTTGTGATTAACAGAAATTAAATTGCATGAAAAGTAAAGGGAATGGGTAATTTGCATGAAATTAAAGAGAACAGAAAATAAAAGTGCTGAATCTTAAAGAACAAGAAATTAAATGGCAGAAACTTAGAACGCAAGAAATGTAAATTGCAGAATCTTAAAGTGCAAGTAATGTAAATTGCTTGAATTATAAAAGGAATTGGGAAGTGGATTTGCAGAAATTAAACAAGGAAAAGTAAAATTTAACAAACAGAAATGTAAAAGATGGATTCAATTAAACCGGATCTCAAATGATAATGAAAATAAGCTTGGTGTAGCGACGAAACAAGGAAATTTAAATTGAAAGATGTAGATCTCAGGACTCAAGAGACTAGATAACTAAGTCTAGATCTCAATGCCTTCTTAGATCCAAAGTGAGAATTCAATTGCAAGAAAAGTAAAGATCCAGCAGTAGAAGAAAAGAAGTGAAATTGCGAATTCTCAAAGATGCAGTAAATCAAAACAGAAAGAGATCTCAAGGTGAGATTGAGATAAAATTTCCTCAATTCTTCAACCCAAGATTCACGACAAGTGTAAATGAAATTGAAAACAAGAAAACTAAGAGGAAGAGAATTCAATTCTCCTTTCCCAAGACTCAGAATCTCAAAATAACTCCTAACCAAAAGCCCTCCCAAAATCACTCAGTAAAAACTAAAACGGAAAAGCTCCCAAAAACTTAAATTCTAAGCTATTTATACACTCTCTTCAAATGATCTTCAAGCCTTGAATTGGGCCTTTGCTCTTGATGAAATTGGGTTGACAAAAGCCTCTGTTGATTGCTCTTGGAGTTGGAGAGAAACCCACTTGTGAACCGGGCCATGAACCAGAAAAGCTTGAGTAAAAGTTTGAGGTCAAACTTTTACTCAAGCTTTTCATATCAGCTAGCCTTCCTTGCTGTCATCCACGTTTGAGCCAAAGTTTGATGTCAAACTTTGAGCCAAACGTGGATCCCTCTTGTATGCCTCTTGGGGTGCTACTTTGTCCTCTTGTCAACGTTGCCAATTTTATGCCAACTATAGACTATTATATATGGTTGGAAAGCTCTGAATGTCAGCTTTCTAACCCACTTGAAATCACCTCAATTGGACATCTAAAACTCAAGTTATTCTTGTTGGAAGTATACCCCTTCAGGTTGTTGTGGCGCCAACGTTTGCCTAAAAGCTTGAGGTCAAACATTGGCGCAAGCTTTTGATCTCCTGGGTGTTTTGTTATGGCGCCTGATGTGTATTCTTGGAAAAATGAATTCCAAACACACGAATCTCACCGGCAAGTGTACCAGGTCGCATCAAGTAATAAAACTCACGGGAGTGAGGTCGATCCCACAGGGATTGAAGGATTGAGCAATTTTTGTTTAGTGGTTGATTTAGTCAAGCGAATCAAGATTTGGTTGAGTGATTTGTAATTAACTGAAATTTAAATTGCACGAAAATTAAAAGGAGAGGGATAATTGCAGTAAAGTAAAGAGAATAGAAAATAAAAGTGCTGAATCTTAAAGAACAAGAAATTAAATGGCAGAAACTTAGAACGCAAGAAATGTAAATTGCAGAATCTTAAAATGCAAGAAATGTAAATTGCTTGAATTATAAAAGGAGTTGGGAATTGGGATTGCAGAAATTAAATACAGAAAAGTAAATTGCAACAAGCAGGGAAGTAAAAGATGAATTTAATTGCAGTAGATCTCAAACAGAAAATGTAAATTGCTTGAAAAAGCGTTCAACAGAGAAATCAAAAGGAAATGTTAGATCTCAGGACCCAAGAGACTAGATAACCAAGTCTAGATCTCAATGCCTTCCTAGATCCAAATTCAGAATTCAATTGCAAGAAAAGTAAAGATCAAGCAGTAGAAGAAACACAACCAAATTCAATTTCCAACAGTTGCAGTAAAGTGAGACAGAGAGATCTCAAGGTGAGATTGAGACAGAATTTCCACAATTCTTCAACCCAAGATTCAAGACAAGTGTAAATGAAAATGAAAACAAGAAAACTAAGAGGAAGATAATTCAATTCTCCTTCCCCAAGACTCAGAATCCCAAATTAACTCCTAACCAAAAGCTCTCCCAAAATCACTTAGTAAAAACTAAAACGGAAAAGCTCTCCAAAAACTTTAAATTCTAAGCTATTTATACACTCTCTTCAAATGATCTTCAAGCCTTGAATTGGGCCTTTGCTCTTGATGGAATTAGGTTGACAAAAGCCTCTGTTGATTGCTCTTGGAGTTGGAGAGAAACCCACTTGTGAACCGGGCCATGAACCAGAAAAGCTTGAGTAAAAGTTTGAGATCAAACTTTGACTCAAGCTTTTCATATCAGCTTGCCTCCTTTTGCTGTCATCCACGTTTGAGCCAAAGTTTGAGGTCAAACTTTGAGCCAAACGTGGATCCCTCTTGTATGCCTCTTTGGGTGCTACTTTGTCCTCTTGTCAACGTTGCCAATTTTATGCCCACTATAGACTATTATATATGGTAGGAAAGCTCTGAATGCCGGCTTTCTAACCCACATGGAATCACCTCAATTGGACATCTACAACTCAAGTTATTCTTGTTGGAAGTATACCCCTTCAGGCTGTTGTGGCGCCAACGTTTGCCTAAAAGCTTGAGGTCAAACGTTGGCGCAAGCTTTTGCTCTTCTCCAGGGTGAGTTTCTTGTGGCACCAACGTTTGCCTAAAAGCTTGAGGTCAAACGTTGGCACAAGCTTTTGCTCTTCTCCAGGGTGAATTCAACTCTTCCAAAAGTTTGAGCTAAAGTTTGAGGCAAGCTTTTGCTCAAGCTTTTTGTTCTCTCTTGCTCCTTGCCATTTCTTCTTTCTTCAACCTTCTTCAAAGCTATTTTCACCTATCATTAATCAACCAAGCACATCAAAGCTATGCTCAAAATCATGAGATTGTTATTCTTTCATAATATATGACAATTATAGCACAAAATCTCATGAAATTACATTAATTTATCCATGGTTGATTGAATCAAAGGAAACATGAAATTCTACCCAATTGGCTTACTTATGGCTCAAGAAAGTGCATAAAATCAATTGAAAACAAAAGAAAAAAGCTAGTGAAACTAGGCTAAGATGACTTGTCATCACAACACCAAAGTTAAAGCTTGCTTTTCTTCAAGCAAGAAAAGAATTATTGAGAAGAAAGAATGAAATGGAAGAAGATGTTCATGCTAGCAGAGTATTATTGGTAGCTCATGGGGTTTTGATGCACGAAAAACTTGTCTCTCAACAAATCTCCCTTCGGCAAGTGTACCGAAGTTGTCGTCAAGTAAAAACTCACAATAGAGTGAGGTCGAATCCCACAAGGATTGATTGATCAAGCAACTTTAATTAGAAGAATGTTCTAGTTGAGCGAATCCAGAATTTGGGTTGAAAGTTGCAGAAAATAAAATGGCGGGAATGTAAATAACAGAAAAGTAAATGCTAGAACTAAAGGACTGGAAGTAAATGACTGAAAATAAATTGCAGAATTGTAAATGGGAATGGGGGATTTGCTCATAAAAGTAAATCGCAGAAATTAAAGAGAATGGGTGAGATTAGAGATGGGGAGTTCATTGGGCTTAGGAGATGTTGCAATTCTCCGGATCAAGTTCATTTTGATCTCTTCCTCAATCAATGCACTCATTGATCTCCTTGGCAATCTTAAGTGATTGAATTAGAATTCCTTACAATTCAATCTCTCAAATCTTGATCATTAGCCAATTCCTTGGTCAATTGCTCATGAGAAGAGATGAAGTATGGTCACTGATTATACCACATGCATTTCCCAAACCAAGTATTGAGAGGGTTACAGTCACATACCCATCCAAACCCAATTTGGTCCAGCATGAGAAAGCATTTCTAGCTTGATCTCTTCATTCCTCTTCCATGGTTCAAAAGAGATCCAAGTTTGAATAGCTTTTCTTCCAAGATAACTACTCAATTGGATGAAGATCGAAAGCTTTCAAGTAAAATCAAGAGGAAAGATAGAAGAAGAACAATGAAAATTAGTATTGATCCATCAAATTACAACAGAGCTCCCTAACCCAATGAAAGGGGTTTAGTTGTTCATACCTCTTGAAAATGAAAACAAAGATGGAGAATACATCATAAACTAGAAATTGCAAAGAAAGTAAAATATAGAGAGTGGTTCTTCAGCCTCCAGAACTATTTTACAATTCAAAGCTACTCCTATATATACTACTCTTCTCAGCTTCTAGTTCACTCTTCAAGTCTTGGGCCTTTGGATCTTGAGTTTGAAGCAGTTCCTTTCTTTATTTGGGCTTGGCTTTACTTGCAGAGAGAAAGTGCGAAGTGGGCAGAGACTTAAGCTCAGGGCGTAAGGAGTGTTAATCATTTAGTGAAAGTCCAAGTTCGGGAACATTAGTGACACTTAACATTGTCACTAACGTTCCAATGCACCCCTTTTGCCTTACGTTAAAACCCACGTTAACTAGGTTAACGTGGCTTTTAACGTTGCCTTGTCAATCTTCGAGAACGTTAGTGACACTCAACATTGTCACTAACGTTCCAGTGTGCCCCTTCTTGCTTCACGTTAAAGCTCACGTTAACTAGGTTAACGTGGCTTCTAACGTGGCCTTTGCCATCCTTCGAGAACGTTAGTGACATTCAACATTGTCACTAACGTTCCAATGTGCCCCTAGGTTTCACGTTAGAGTCCACGTTAACTAGGTTAACGTGGCTTCTAACGTGGCCATCTTTTAGCCATCCCAACGTTAGTGACAATGTTGAGTGTCACTAACGTTGGCTCATCTTTCATTTCTCATCGTTAGCTTCCACGTTAACCAAGTTAACGTGGAAGTTAACGTGACTCTTGGGGGTTGTGTGGTTGCTTCAACGTTAGTGACAATATTGAGCGTCACTAACGTTGTCGACAACTCTTCATTCTCTACGTTAGTTCCCACGTTAACCAAGTTAATGTGGGAGTTAACGTGGTACTTAGCACCATAAGCCAACGTTAGTGACAATTTTGAGTGTCACTAACGTTGGCTTCTCTCCCTCCCCCTTAACGTTAGAGGCCACGTTAACTAGGTTAACGTGGTTAACGTGGCTTCTAACGTGGCCACTTATGAGTGATTGCCAACGTTAGTGACAATGTTGAGGGTCACTAACGTTGGCTCAACTTCTTTTCTCCACGTTAGAGTTCACGTTAACTTGGTTAACGTGACTCTCTAACGTGGGCATTGATGGCTTTTTGAGAGTGTTATTGGCAATCACTTTTCTCATTAATCTTTGCAAGTTACCTCCCCTTTTCTTGCTCCTTTTTGGTCCTGAAATCAAGCAACAAAATGCATCAAAGCTCTAGTTCAAGTCATGAGTAATGCAACATAATATTTGTCACTAAACTTATGCAAAATCCTCATGAAATCATGTAAAATGCACAATGTATGCTTGAGTGAAGGCATAAGTGAATATTTACCCAAAACTAGCTTATTTCCTAAAGAAATGCATGAAACTAACCTAAAAACAGTAAAGAAAAGGTCAGTGAAACTGGCCAAAATGCCCTGGCATCAGGTTTCATGTAGATATGTAAATACTCACTTCTTATTGACATTTAGGCCTAGAAAGTCTCCTTCAAGCGTCAAGTAACACACTGCTATGACTTCTCATTATTCCTTTGTCCTTGACTATTATTTTTTTTTTAAGCTTTAGTTCAGTGTCATGTGTAACAAGCTCTTTTCTTTCTTTATGCTTGACACATTATTCACTATAGACACTTGGCTCACATTCCTTCTTAGAACATTGATGCCCAGCACCTCTTTGGGTTACTAAATGCCTTGTAGTTAGGTTGCTCTTGATAGTGGACTTTCAGTTGATGATCCCAGGTCAGTTAACCCAAGTCACCAAGTGTTGATGCACTCCAAAAAACTTAATAATCCAAGCAGATCCTAGTACAAAGACACCACAGGCATATATTCTAAGGTTCAAGCTATTGGTGTCTAGCTTTGTTTCTTTTTATTTTTCTTTTGTTCTGTTGCCATTTTTGGCTTTTTCTTTTCTCTTTTTGTTTTTCTTTTTAACCTAGGACTTTTATTTTATTGAGATTCATAGACAGTGAGCTACCTTCTATTTAAAAGGAGACAGTCTAGTTCTTTTATTCACTAAAAGTGAGCTATCATACAATCACACATACATACCACCACTTACTTTTATTGTACTTCCAGCTAACAAAGAACTATCTCATTTCACATTCCAAACATTTCTTTTATTAAATTAAAGATGCAGGGGACAAAGCATGCATTTAGTTAAGTGAAAGTAAACACACAAGCACACACTTAGACTAGCTTATTTATTGCAAAAAAATGATTCTACTTGTACTAGATGAACACTTTAGCAAGACATAAATCAAAGCATTTCTCAACAGCAGAAGTTAAGTATAGATACAACCTATTGGTTTGCAGTTCTTTTGTTCTTCCTTCTGTTGTGCCCCTTTTGAGTTGTGGTGCATAATGTCTTCAAATGGTGGTTAGTTCCCTGCACAATTCTTAAAAGTTGCTTGCTTCTCAAGCCCTTAGTTGACTGGTTAGTATGCATGAATTGAGTGTGGCTTTTAGATTTAATTTGGTGTGGGAACACTAAACTTAATTCCTTGCCACTGTCTCTAATGCAACAGGTTGTACATTTATGAATTCTTTTGGCCTTGCTAAAGGTTATGGAACCAAAACAAAAAAAAAGCAATTAACTGGTTGAATAATTTATCTGATTGCTTGGAGCTATCATTATGCAGGAGGTGAGAGTAGGCTTTTAAATGAGATTTTGGTGGAACACCAAACTTAGAATCCTTCATTCTCCCTTAAATTGTTTTGGTGTGCAACACCAAACTTAGCTCCTTGCAATACATACTTAATTATTCAACATTTTTTATTGAAAAAGCTATGAAAAGAAAACTACCTCAGGTTGGGTTTCCTCCCAACAAGCGCTTCTTTATTGTCATTAGCTTGACATTGATCCCCTTAGGGTGGTTGATGACTGAAATGTCGAAGCTTATCCCCCCTCACTGTAAGCCTTCTTTGTGTGCCTTGATGCTCAATTTCAATGTGCTCAAGAGAGAGTACTTGGTTAACAGTGTAGTGATCCTCAGTTCCCAGCTGTTGATATATTAATTGCACCTTGTCGCCTTTAGAGAATCCTTCAGTTGGGATTTTTTTATTCTTCCATCCTTTGTGAGCCTTCTTCTTGTTTTTCTTCCTTTTTTTTGTTAACCTTTCTTCCTTGACAGCAGCTTTGGTTGTGGTACCTTCCTTCTTGTTTATCATCCTAATTCCTTTTTGAATTCCTTCTCCTCCTTGCACATGCTCATTCTTTTGCTCCCCTCTATTGTTGGTTGCTTGCCTTGGAAAATAGTCGTTGACTACCTTGCTTCTTTCTTCACTAAATTGTGGTTCTGGAAATACTTTCAGGATAATGCTTTCCTCGTGCATCCTGAGAGTTAGTTCTCCCTGCTCTACATCTATGATGGCTCTAGCAGTGGCCAAAAATGGCCTTCCCAAGATGATTGAATTGTTTTCTTCTTCTTCAGTGTCCAATATTACAAAGTCCGCAGGAAAAATAACTTGTCAACCTTAACTAAAAGGTTTTCAATCACTCCTTTGGGATGTACTACTAACTGGTTCACCAATTCCAAGGACATCTGTATTGGTTTCACCTTCCCTATGCCAAGCTTTTTCACTAAAGATGATGGAATTAGATTTATGCTTGCTCCTAAGTCACACATCCCCTTGTTGATAAATAGACTTCCAATGGTGCAAGGTAGGAAGAAACTTCCAGGATCTTCCAGCTTGGGAGGGAGTCCTTTTCTGATGAGCGCACTACATTCTTCAGTGAGAAGCACAGTTTCCTTCTCCAGCCAACTTCTTTTCTTGTTGATGATTTCCTTCAAGAACTTGGCATATAAGGGCATCTGTTCCAATGCCTCAGCCAAGGGAATGTTGATTTCTAGCTTCTTGAAAGTTTCCAGGAAATTGCGGAAATGTTGATCTTTGGTTTCTTTGTTGAACCTCTAGGGATATGGCAGTGGAGGTGTAATGCTCTTCTCCACTTGTTGCTGTCCTTGAACTTCTTCCTTTGAACTGTGTGGCTGGTTGTTCTTCTCTTTGAGTTTCTCTGGGACATTTCTTCTTGTTGTCATGTCCTCATTGCTAGCTTTCCCCTTTTCTGATGGTTCTTTGTTGCTATCCAAAGGCTTCTTGGTTACCTCCTTGTTGTTGTCTACCAATGTCTTTCCACTCCTTAGTTGTATAGCTTTGCACTCTTCTTTTGGATTAGGAATGGTGTCACTTGGTAGTGAGTTTGAAGGTCTCTCAACAGAAATCTGCTTGGAGATTTGCCCAATCTGCCTCTCTAGGCTCTTCATGGAGGCTTCATGGTTCTTTGTGGTCATTTCTTGGTTCTTCATCATCTTCTCCATGAGCATTTCCAGATTAGTAATCCTCTGAGAGTCTTGTGAAATTGCTTGGTTATGGGGTGCTGATGGTTGATGGTAAGTGCTTTGGTTGGTGGGTTGGTTATTGGATGGATAATGGTTAGAGTTGGGGTAGTTGTTTTGGGGTTTTTTGTAGGGATTTTGGTTAGTTTGTTGCTGGTTGTGGTTTTGGTTGTTTCTTGAAGTGTTTTGGTTTGAGTTCCTCTGCCATGGTTATTGGTTCTGGTTGTGATTATCCCCCCATCTGAGGTTTGGGTGATTCTTCCAGGATGGATTGTAGGTGTCACCATACACCTCATTTGATCCTTGGTTGTGCATATATTGCACTTGCTCTTGTTGTTGTTCTTCTTGGTTCTCCTCATTCTGCCCCCAAGGAGTTGTTGGTTGGCTTGTGGCACTTATTGATGCTACTTGTAGGCCATCAATTCTTTTGGCCATTTGCTCAAATTGTTGCTGAATCTGCTGCTGCATCATTTTGTTTTGAGCTAAGATTGAATCCACTCCTTCCAGCTCCATTACTCCTCTCTTTTTTTATGGTTGGCGTTGCCTTTGATGAGCAAAGAAATATTGGTTGTTAGCCACCATGTCAATGAGGTTTTGAGCTTCTTCTGTAGTTTTCATCAGTTGCAATGATCCTCCAGCTGAGTGATCAAGTGCCTCTTGAGCCTTTAGAGTGAGCCCTTCATAGAAGTTCTGTAACTTGTCCCACTCAGTGAACATCTCTGGTGGACATTTTCTCAGCAGAGCCTTATATCTTTCCCATGCCTCATACAGATTTTCAGCATCCATTTGTGTGAATGTCTGCACCTCAGTCTTCAACCTGATGATCCTTTGAGGGGGGTAAAACTTGGCAAGAAACTTGCTCACCAAATCATCCCAAGTGTTGATGCTTTCCTTCGGAAATGTTTCTAGCCATTGAGTGGCCTTGTCCCTGAGAGAGAATGGGAATAACAGCAGCTTGTATATGTCAGGGTGTACTCCATTGTTTTTAACTGTGTCACAAATCCTCAAGAAAGTGGATAGATGTTGGTTCGGGTCCTCCAATGGTCCTCCTCCAAAAGAGCAGTTGTTTTGGACCAATGTGATGAGTTGTGGCTTCAGTTCAAAGTTATTTGCATTGACATTAGGGGTAAGGATGCTGCTTCCACAGTGTCTAGCATTTGCAAATGTATAGGAGGCCAGTACTCTCCTCTGTTGTGGGTTATTGTTAACCCCTCCTTCTGGATGATTGGGATTAGATGGATCTCCTTCCATCTCGTGATATTCTTCCTCAGATTCTTCCTCTCCAACAATGCCTTTCCCTCTTTCAGCTCTTCTTAATCTCCTGAGAATTCGTTCGTCTTGTTCATGAAAAGTGGGTATGGCTCTTCTTGACATACAAATAAAACACACGAAACACATAAAACCAGTGACACTTCAATCTATTACTAGAATGAAGTTTTAGTTAGCTTAAGCAAAAATTCAAACAGTTAGTGTGTTAGTCAAAAATTAAAGAAACATAAAAGAAAAAGTGCTTGATCTAGATCTCCACTTCACTTAATCATTGTCAATCTATTTCAATCCCTGGCAACGGCGCCAAAAACTTGATGTGTATTTTTGGAAAAACGAATTCCAAACACACGAATCTCACCGGCAAGCGTACTGGGTCACATCAAGTAATAAAACTCACGGGAGTGAGGTCGATCCCACAGGGATTGAAGGATTGAGCAATTTTTGTTTAGTGGTTGATTTAGTCAAGCGAATCAAGATTTGGTTGAGTGATTTGTAATTAACTGAAATTTAAATTGCATGAAAATTAAAAGGAGAGGGATAATTGCAGTAAAGTAAAGAGAACAGAAAATAAAAGTGCTGAATCTTAAAGAACAAGAAATTAAATGGCAGAAACTTAGAACGCAAGAAATGTAAATTGCAGAATCTTAAAATGCAAGAAATGTAAATTGCTTGAATTATAAAAGGAGTTGGGAATTGGGATTGCAGAAATTAAACACAGAAAAGTAAATTGCAACAAGTAGGGAAGTAAAAGATGAATTTAATTGCAGTAGATCTCAAACAGAAAATGTAAATTGCTTGAAGAAGCGTTCAACAGAGAAATCAAAAGGAAATTTTAGATCTCTGGACCCAAGAGACTAGATAACCAAGTCTAGATCTCAATGCCTTCCTAGATCCAAATTCAGAATTCAATTACAAGAAAAGTAAAGATCAAGCAGTAGAAGAAACACAACCAAATTCAATTTCCAACAGTTGCAGTAAAGTGAGACAGAGAGATCTCAAGGTGAGATTGAGACAGAATTTCCTCAATTCTTCAACCCAAGATTCAAGACAAGTGTAAATGAAAATGAAAACAAGAAAACTAAGAGGAAGAGAATTCAATTCTCCTTCCCCAAGACTCAGAATCCCAAATTAACTCCTAACCAAAAGCTCTCCCAAAATCACTTAGTAAAAACTAAAACGGAAAAGCTCTCCAAAGACTTTAAATTCTAAGCTATTTATTTATACGTAAAAAAATTAATTTCACGAAATTACCGGCAAGTATACCGGGTCGTATCAAGTAATAAAACTCACTAAAAGTGAGGTCGATCCCACGGATATTGGTAGATTAAGCAACTTTAGTTAAATGGTAGATTTAGTCAAGCAAACATGGTTTTGATTTCATGAGATTTGTGATTTTTGAACATAATTTCAAGAATTTAAATGGCAAAGAATTTAAAGAACTAGAATATAGAAAGAAAATGAAAGTAAATAACTGAAACTTAAAATGCAAGAAACTTATATGACATTTAAGATAGAATACAAGAAAGTAAAGATTGCTAAATCTTAAAGAACAAAAGAGTAAATAGCAAGAAATAGAGAAACAGAATGTAAATGACAAGAATAATAAATTGCAAGAATGTAGAAGGGAATTGGGTAATGGGTATTCAAACAACTAAAGAGCAAAAGAAATGAGAATTAATGATGGAAAGGATCATTAAGGATCGGAGATGCAAATTCTCATGAATTGATGTTGATCAATTTCTTCTCAATCATGGGTATAGATCCATGGCAACTTGTGGGTAATTGAGTCCCAATCTCTTGGTAACTCAATTTCTCTCAACACAACCAATTGCCACTCTCGTGATCTAATTGTTCATGAGAAGAGATGAAGTTCAATTTCTAATCCAAGCCACACAACTTCCAGAATCTCAACTAAGGGAGGTTACATCTCACATACCAACCAAAGTGTATTGATTAAGAAAATCATGAAAGGATGAACTCTAAACTGAATTATGTGACTCATTTCTCAAACTCACCACATAATTCATATAGATTAATCCCTCTCTCGATGGTGATTGAATCTGTGAAGAACAAGAGTTTCCTTTTAGATGAACCACTTGAATTAAGAAGGAAAAGAAAAGTTATCAACTCATTCAAACAAACAGAGCTCTTCCCCCAAATGAAAATGGGGTTTAGTGAATCATAGCTCCAATTTCAACAACAATTGTAATAGATGAAAATTAAACTAAGTGTAGAGAAGAATGAAGAAGAAGAAGTTCTTAAAACTGAAATTCAAAGTTGCAAGAAAAACAAAATAGAGAATGGGTGAGAAAATCTCTAAGTCTAAAAACAAGTCAAAGGCAAAAAGTAAAGTAGCCGTAAAAGTATCAAACTTTTCTCTATTTATACTACTCCTAAAACTCCTTCAGAGATCTTTAATTTGGGCTACCAATGTGGGCTTTCTCTTTGTTGAATTCCTGGCTCAATGGAAGAAGTGTTGCTAAACATGGAAGGAGGAGTTCATTCATAATGCTTCTGGCCCAATGACTTGGCGTTTTTGCCAATAACTCTAGCCTTAATGCAAGTTGGCAACGTGCATTGTATTTTCCTGGAAGTGGGCATTGGCGTTTGGGCGTTGTTGGCCCAAGTTATTGCTAACAACTTGCTTTTCTTCTTCTTGACTCTTCTTTCATGCTTAATATTGCCCAGAATTTGAGTGTCAATCCTCTGCTTCAATATGGACTATTATATATCATTGGAAAGCTCAGAGTGTCTTCTTTCTAATGCACTTGAAATCATCTCAATTGGAGCTTTGTAGCTCAAGTTATGCTTCCTCAAAGAAGGTAAGGTCAGGCTGCCAAGTTGTTGCTGAACACGCCCCTTTCTTCTCAAGTTGGCAACGTGCCAAGCCTCCCAAGGCTGAGACATGGGGCTGGTGTTGTTGCTGAACATGCCCCCTTGTTGGCACGTTGGCAACGTGCTCGCTGCTCCCCTCCAGGGCCCATTCATGCTTCCTTGAATTTCAACCTCATTTCCTTGTTTTTGGGGCCTAAAGATGACTCTGATTCGAGCTTCCATTTCATGCTCCACTATAGATTATTATATATGATTGGAAAGCTCTGAATGTCAGCTTTCCAATGCAACTAGAAGCACTCAATTTGGATCTCTATAACTCAAGTTATGCTCGTTTGAAGGAGACAGGGTCAGGCTGCCAAAATCGCACACGTTTTTGGTGAAAACGCCCTTGTTTCCAGCGTTGCCAACGTGCTCAGATTCTGAAGCTCTAAATGAAGCTAGATTTTGAAGCTTCAAATGAATGCCAATCTCATACTATGATATATGGTTTGAAAGCTCTAGATGTCTACTTTCAAATGTCGTTAGAATCACCTCATTTGGAGCTTTGTAGCTCAAGATATACTCCATTGAAGGAGGTAAGGTCAGGCTGTCCAGCTCACCAGCGTTTTTGGCAAACACTCCTTTGTATTTCCAAGTTGCCAACGTGGGTTGCTTCATTCCAAAGTTGTCTAGCTGCTGGCGTTGTTGATGAACACGCCCTTATAACTCCAAGTTAGCAATGTGCTAACTTTATCCTCCTTGTCAAGCTTCCTAGTGTTGTCATTGAACACGCCTTCGGAACTCAATGTTGGCAACGTGCTCGAGCTATCATCCAGGGCTATCTCCTTCCTGAACCAAGCTTTCTTGCTGCGTTGCTTGCCTGCGTTGTCCTCAAACACGCCTCCTCATCTTCTAGGTTGGCAACGTGCTCGAAGCTTTGGAATTGCTCTCCAAGGTTGCTTGCTACATTGTCACTAAACACGCCTATAGAACTTGGCGTTGGCAACGTGCATGCCTCTTCCTATGAGTGCTCCTAGTGTTGTTATGGAACACACCCTTGTTCTTGGAGTTGGCAACGTGCCACCATTCCTCATGGCTCCATGCTTGCTGCCTTGAGTTGTTGCCAAACACGCCAGTAGTAACCCAAGTTAGCAACGTGCAAGTCCTCTGCTTCCTTACCAAGCTTGAAATGTTCTCAAGCCTTCTTGCTTCATCACCTAATATAAACCAAAGAAACTTCCTCAATGTATTGCTATTCTATGCACCCAATTTCAAGAGATTCATTCATACTAATGCATTTATAAGCTTCTTGAATTATTTGCATGAATTTGGCCAAATTTCACTTAGTTCTTGGTTCATGGATGCATGGAGAAAAACTCACAAAATTGCTTGTTTATTTTAGTAATAATGAACGAAATTGAACTAAAGCTAACTAAACTAACTAGTTAAAATAGCAAATATGTGAATGCATCACAACACCAAACTTAAACCTTGCTTGTCCTCAAGCAAGAAAAGAATCATGCAATAGAGATTGACAATCCAAGGTAAGAAGAATAGCAACTCAATGTTCATGGTAAGCTAGTTTTCTAAGCATGCTACAATCACAAAAGAAATGTAAATGATTGATGCTTCTATCTAGCTCAATTTATGAAATCTTTTTCTTATATTTCTTCCTTGAAACAAGCTTTTGATTTTCTTATTAGCTTCTCCTTTTGGGTGCTTTGCCCCATGAGTTGATAACAAAACTACGACTCTAAATGCTTTGTTTTCAAGTATTACCACTTGATACATAAGCACCACAAGCATTTAATTCAAGGACTTCATTAAGCTCATTTATTTCTTTTCTTGACTCTCTAATCATTGATGCTTAGAGCCTTGAGCTTTGAGGGAGTACTTTTGCACTTGAGCCTAGCCTTGACTTCTAAGTGTTTTGTTTTCAAGCATTTTACTTGATGCATAAACACCACAAGTACATAACAATGAAATTCTCATTGGTACTCAGAGCCTTCAGCTTTCTCATTCTTTCCCTTTTTCTTTTCTTGCCTTAATTGCATTTGCTTCTTCAAGGTTTTCATGATTTTCAAAAGATTTCACAAAATGTCCTAGATGAAAACTTCAATTAAATAAAATCTAATGTACTTGAGCAACAATCAATCATACTAGCTTTCCAATACTTGTATGCACATACTAAATTCTTCTTTTATTCCTTGTTTGTTTAAGATCATGATATTTTATTGCTTTTGTATTCACAAAACTCAAGTTGGTAGTCATAATGTCACAGCAGCATGTTGCAATTTAGAAATCAAACTATGCTATTCATACCACACATGTATATAGAGAAGGTAATAAGACAATCATGCAATTTAAAGTGCTGGAAACAAATGAGAGGAAAAAGAACTTTACAACCTTGTAATTTATCTTCTCTATTGTTGTCCTTTTCCTCCTTTTCTTTCCCTTCCCACACCAAACTTTGAATGATTGCTTGTACTCAAGCAACAATTAGAACCGTGACTATGGGGCTATGGTTGACATGTTGTTCACTTTCTTCCTCTTCTTCCAGTTTGTTAATAGGAATGACCTTAAGGGGGGAGAAGATTCAGCTAGTGTCCCCTGTCTTGACCTCTCCTCAGCAAGCTTTCTTTTGTTAATGGCTTGATTGAGCTTGCTTGCTGGATCAGGGGGAGGATTGCTTGTGGTTGACCCTTTTTTCTTCATGAATATTGTCCTTGGTAGCTTGGTCACAATCCTCTTCTTGGTGCTTTTGTTAATTGCCTTCACTTCCTTGAATCCAAGTCTTGGTGGTTGTGTGATTGTTGGAGTCTTCTTTTCATCAAGAGTTCCGTGCAATAGTGGTTCAATGAGCTCTTCCTCTGTGTACTTCTCTGCTTCACTTGAGTGTGACTTCTCTTGAGTGTCTTCCTCACTTTCTTGTTCTTCCACTTCTTTTTTTACATTCAACATTTGTTTTAATAGCTCTTTCATGGAGGAGGTTTGTTGATTTTCCCAAGATTTTTTTATCTCCTCTTAATATCTTTCAATCATGGATTCAATTGTTGAGCCATTTTGTTTCAGGGAAGTTTGAGAGAGTTGTGAGTTTTCATGTTCCCTTGTCATCTCAAGTGGCTTTTGTGAAGATGAAGCCACAGGTTCAAACACCTCCACAACCTCCTTTTCCATTGAACTTTCACTTGATACAGAGGTTTCCTCATTTTGTTTTTCCACTTCCTCACCCACAATTTGGTCTTCATCCTCACTGTTTGATAATTCTAAGTTTCTCCTTATTTGCTCTAAATGCCCATCCTTCTTCTTGAAGAGGATTTCTTGCCTTTTCCAGGATTGTTCTTGTCTTTCCAATAGTTCTCTGGATTTTTGAAGGAGGTCCTCAGCTACTAGCTCAAGAGATGAAGGTTGAGAGAAATTTTGTGGATATGGATGTGTTGTGGTGAGGTTGTTTTGAGTGGTATGGAATGAATCTTGTAAATTGTGGAATAAGTTTTATGGTTGGTGGAATGAATGGTGTGGATCTTGGAGGAGACTTTGTGTTGAGGCATAATCAAGTGAGGAAGAATTTTCAAGTGAAGAAATGGGAGGTGAGGTTGGATAATTTTGCATAAATGAATTGAAGGTTTGCTCAAGTGATGATGGCTCTTGATTAATGGAGTATGACACATTGAGTGCTCTCTGATTTTGATCCTCCCATCTACAATGTGAATCATTGTAGAATTCCTCAGAGTGAGAATCATTTTGTGGCCACGGGAAGCAATCTTCCATGTATGTATTGACAGCACAATCAAACGAATCATTAAAATTTTCTTCCCAGCCATAGTTTGTGTAATTGTCATAACAGTATGAGTCACTTTGTGGTTCTGGGAGAAAATTCATTTCACTTGATTGTTCACACTCTTGTTGATATGCCCAAGCACCATGAGGGTAATGACATAAATCATTTTGTGATTCTGGACAACATCTCATGTGATTAGCTTGATCAATTTGTGGCTCTGGAGCAAATCTCCATGGATTGGGGTGCTCAGAATTTGCAATTTCTTGGCGATACTCCCAGCCACCATTAGAATAATGACTTGAATCATTTTGTGGTGGTGAGAAATATCCCATATGATTCTCTTGCTCATCTTGTAGTTCTGAAGCATATCTCCATGAATTGGAGTGCTCAGGATCTGTAATTTCTTGGTGATATTCCCAACCACCATTAGAATAGTCAATTGGTGATTGTGGGTGATATCCTAGAAAATTTGTTTGATCACAAGATGAGTTGAACTCCATTTGAATTTTGTAAAACACAACACCAAATAAAATTGAAATTCATGTCACAGAGAAGAATTTCTTAGTGAGGCAATAACTCAAACACCTTAGTGTCAAAAAGAAAATAAAAAAAAAAATTAAAAGAACTGTACAAAGCAAAAACAAAGAAAATGCTTAATCTAAACTACCATTCACTTAATCATTGTTAATCTTTTCCAATCCCCGGCAACGGCGCCAAAAACTTGATACGTAAAAAAATTAATTTCACGAAATTACCGGCAAGTATACCGGGTCGTATCAAGTAATAAAACTCACTAAGAGTGAGGTCGATCCCACGGAGATTGGTAGATTAAGCAACTTTAGTTAAATGGTAGATTTAGTCAAGCAAACATGGTTTTGATTTCATGAGATTTGTGATTTTTGAACATAATTGCAAGAATTTAAGTGGCAAGGAATTTAAAGATCTAGAATATAGAAAGAAAATGAAAGTAAATAACTGAAACTTAAAATGCAAGAAACTTAAATGACATTTAAGATAGATTGCAAGAAAGTAAAGATTGCTAAATCTTAAAGAACAAAAGAGTAAATAGCAAGAAATAGAGAAACAGAATGTAAATGACAAGAATAATAAATTGCAAGAATGTAGAAGGGAATTGGGTAATGGGTATTCAAACAACTAAAGAGCAAAAGAAATGAGAATTAATGATGGAAAGGATCATTAAGGATCGGAGATGCAAATTCTCATGAATTGATGTTGATCAATTTCTTCTCAATCATGGGTATAGATCCATGGCAACTTGTGGTAATTGAGTCCCAATCTCTTGGTAACTCAATTTCTCTCAACACAACCAATTGCCACTCTCGTGATCTAATTGTTCATGAGAAGAGATGAAGTTCAATTTCTAATCCAAGCCACACAACTTCCAGAATCTCAACTAAGGGAGGTTACATCTCACATACCAACCAAAGTGTATTGATTAAGGAAATCATGAAAGGATGAACTCTAAACTGAATTATGTGACTCATTTCTCAAACTCACCACATAATTCATATAGATTAATCCCTCTCTCGATGGTGATTGAATCTGTGAAAAACAAGAGTTTCCTTTTAGATGAACCACTTGAATTGAGAAGGAAAAGAAAAGTTATCAACTCATTCAAACAAACAGAGCTCTTCCCCCTAATGAAAATGGGGTTTAGTGAATCATAGCTCCAATTTCAACAACAATTGTAATAGATGAAAATTAAACTAAGTGTAGAGAAGAATGAAGAAGAAGAAGTTCTTAAAACTGAAATTCAAAGTTGCAAGAAAAACAAAATAGAGAACGGGTGAGAAAATGTCTAAGTCTAAAAACAAGTCAAAGGCAAAAAGTAAAGTAGCCGTAAAAGTATCAAACTTTTTTCTATTTATACAACTCCTAAAACTTCTTCAGAGATCTTTAATTTGGGCTAGCAATGTGGGCTTTCTCTTTGTTGAATTCCTGGCTCAATGGAAGAAGTGTTGCTAAACATGGAAGGAGGAGTTCATTCATAATGCTTCTGGCCCAATGACTTGGCGTTTTTGCCAATAACTCTAGCCTTAATGCAAGTTGGCAACGTGCATTATATTTTCCTGGAAGTGGGCATTGGCGTTTGGGCGTTGTTGGCCCAAGTTATTGCTAACAACTTGCTTTTCTTCTTCTTGACTCTTCTTTCATGCTTAATATTGCCCAGAATTTGAGTGTCAATCCTCTGCTTCAATATGGACTATTATATATCATTGGAAAGCTCAGAGTGTCTTCTTTCTAATGCACTTGGAATCATCTCAATTGGAGCTTTGTAGCTCAAGTTATGCTTCCTCAAAGAAGGTAAGGTCAGGCTGCCAAGTTGTTGCTGAACACGCCCCTTTCTTCTCAAGTTGGCAACGTGCCAAGCCTCCCAAGGCTGAGACATGGGGCTGGCGTTGTTGCTGAACATGCCCCCTTGTTGGCACGTTGGCAACGTGCTCGCTGCTCCCCTCCAGGGCCCATTCATGCTTCCTTAAATTTCAACCTCATTTCCTTGTTTTTGGGGCCTAAAGATGACTCTAATTTGAGCTTCCATTTCATGCTCCACTATAGATTATTATATATGATTGGAAAGATCTGAATGTCAGCTTTTCAACGCAACTGGAAGCACTCAATTTGGATCTCTATAACTCAAGTTATGCTTGTTTGAAGGAGACAGGGTCAGGCTGCCAAAATCGCACACGTTTTTGGTGAAAACGCCCTTGTTTCCAGCGTTGCCAACGTGCTCAGATTCTGAAGCTCTAAAGGAAGCCAGCTTTTGAAGCTTCAAATGAATTCCAATCTCATACTATGATATATGGTTGGAAATCTATGGATGTCTACTTTCAAATGCCGTTGGAATCACCTCATTTGGAGCTTTGTAGCTCAAGATATACTCCATTGAAGGAGGTAAGGTCAGGCTGTCCAGCTCACCAGCGTTTTTGGCAAACACTCCTTTGTATTTCCAAGTTGCCAACGTGGGTTGCTTCATTCCAAGGTTGCCTAGCTGCTGGCGTTGTTGGTGAACACGCCCATATAACTCCAAGTTAGCAATGTGCTAACTTTATCCTCCTTGTCAAGCTTCCTAGCGTTGTCATTGAACACGCCTTCGGAACTCAATGTTGGCAACGTGCTCGAGCTATCATCCAGGGCTATCTCCTTCCTGAACCAAGCTTTCTTGCTGCGTTGCTTGCCTGTGTTGTCCTCAAACATGCCCCCTCATCTTCTAGGTTGGCAACGTGCTCGAAGCTTTGGAATTGCTCTCCAAGGTTGCTTGCTACATTGTCACTAAACACGCCTATAGAACTTGGCGTTGGCAACGTGCATGCCTCTTCCTATGAGTGCTCCTAGCGTTGTTATGGAACACACCCTTGTTCTTGGAGTTGGCAACGTGCCACCATTCCTCATGGCTCCATGCTTGCTGCCTTGAGTTGTTGCCAAACACGCCAGTAGTAACCCAAGTTAGCAACGTGCAAGTCCTCTGCTTCTTTACCAAGCTTGAAATGTTCTCAAGCCTTCTTGCTTCATCACCTAACATAAACCAAAGAAACTTCCTCAATGTATTGCTATTCTATGCACCCAATTTCAAGAGATTCATTCATACTAATGCATTTATAATCTTCTTGAATTATTTGCATGAATTTGGCCAAATTTCACTTAGTTCTTGGTTCATGGATGCATGGAGAAAAACTCACAAAATTGCTTGTTTATTTTAGTAATAATGAACGAAATTGAACTAAAACTAACTAAACTAACTAGTTAAAATAGCAAATATGTGAATGCTTCATTTATACACTCTCTTCAAATGATCTTCAAGCCTTGAATTGGGCCTTTGCTCTTGATGGAATTGGGTTGACAAAAGCCTCTGTTGATTGCTCTTGGAGTTGGAGAGAAACCTACTTGTGAACCGGTCCATGAACCAGAAAAGCTTGAGTAAAAGTTTGAGGTCAAACTTTGACTCAAGCTTTTCATATCAGCTTGCCTCCTTTTGCTGTCATCCACGTTTGAGCCAAAGTTTGAGGTCAAACTTTGAGCCAAACGTGGATCCCTCTTGTATGCCTCTTGGGGTGCTACTTTGTCCTCTTGTCAACGTTGCCAATTTTATGCCCACTATAGACTATTATATATGGTTGGAAAGCTCTGAATGTCGGCTTTCTAACCCACTTGGAATCACCTCAATTGGACATCTACAACTCAAGTTATTCTTGTTGGAAGTATACCCCTTCAGGCTGTTGTGGCGCCAACGTTTGCCTAAAAGCTTGAGGTCAAACGTTGGCGCAAGCTTTTGCTCTCCTGGATGTTTTGTTGTGGCGCCAACGTTTGCCTAAAAGCTTGAGGTCAAACGTTGGCGCAAGCTTTTGCTCTTCTCCAGGGTGAGTTTGTTGTGGCGCCAACGTTTGCCTAAAAGCTTGAGGTCAAACGTTGGCACAAGCTTTTGCTCTTCTCCAGGGTGAATTCAACTCTTCCAAAAGTTTGAGCTAAAGTTTGAGGCAAGATTTTGCTCAAGCTTTTTGTTCTCTCTTGCTCCTTGCCATTTCTTCTTTCTTCAACCTTCTTCAAAGCTCTTTTCACCTATCATTAATCAACCAAGCACATCAAAGCTATGCTCAAAATCATGAGATTGTTATTCTTTCATAATATATGACAATTATAGCACAAAATCTCATGAAATTGCATTAATTTATCCATGGTTGATTGAATCAAAGGAAACATGAAATTCTACCCAATTGGCTTACTTATGGCTCAAGAAAGTGCATAAAATCAATTGAAAACAAAAGAAAAAAGCTAGTGAAACTAGGCTAAGATGACTTGTCATCAGCGTCAACGTTTGCCTAAAAGCTTGAGGTCAAACGTTGGCGCAAGCTTTTGCTCTTCTCCAGGGTGAATTCAACTCTTCCAAAAGTTTGAGCTAAAGTTTGAGGCAAGCTTTTGCTCAAGCTTTTTGTTCTCTCTTGCTCCTTGCCATTTCTTCTTTCTTCAACCTTCTTCAAAGCTCTTTTCACCTATCATTAATCAACCAAGCACATCAAAGCTATGCTCAAAATCATGAGATTGTTATTCTTTCATAATATATGACAATTATAGCACAAAATCTCATGAAATTGCATTAATTTATCCATGGTTGATT
Source organism: Arachis hypogaea (assembly GCF_003086295.3). NCBI lineage: Eukaryota > Viridiplantae > Streptophyta > Magnoliopsida > Fabales > Fabaceae > Arachis > Arachis hypogaea. Next base: position 79,643,094 of record NC_092054.1, on the reverse strand, counting down.
GAATCAAAGGAAACATGAAATTCTACCCAATTGGCTTACTTATGGCTTAAGAAAGTGCATAAAATCAATTGAAAACAAAAGATAAAAGCTAGTGAAACTAGGCTAAGATGACTTGTCATCACAACACCAAACTTAAAGCTTGCTTGTCCCCAAGCAAGAAAAGAATTATTGAGAAGAAAGAATGAAATGGAAGAAGATGTTCATGCTAGCAGAGTATTATTGGTAGCTCATGGGGTTTCATGTAGATATGTAAATACTCACTTCTTATTGACATTTAGGCCTAGAAAGTCTCCTTCAAGCATCAAGTAACACACTGCTATGACCTCTCATTATTCCTTTGTCCTTGACTATTATTTTTTTATAAGCTTTAGTTCAGTGTCATGTGTAACAAGCTCTTTTCTTTCTTTATGGTTGACACATTATTCACTATAGACACTTGGCTCACATTCCTTCTTAGAACATTGATGCCCAGCACCTCTTTGGGTTACTAAATGCCTTGTAGTTAGGTTGCTCTTGATAGTGGACTTTCAGTTGATGATCCCGGGTTAGTTAACCCAAGTCACCAAGTGTTGATGCACTCCAAAGAACTTAATAATACAAGCAGATCCTAGTACAAAGACACCACAGGCATATATTCTAAGGTTCAAGCTATTGGTGTCTAGCTTTGTTTTTTTTATTTTTCTTTTATTCTGTTGCCATTTTTTGCTTTTTCTTTTCTCTTTTTGTTTTTCTTTTTAACCTAGGACTTTTATTTTATTGAGATTCATAGATAGTGAGCTACCTTCTACTTAAAAGGAGACAGTCTAGTTCTTTTATTCACTAAAAGTGAGCTATCATACAATCATGCATTCATACCACCACTCACTATTATTGTACTTCCAGCTAACAAAGAACTATCTCATTTCACATTCCAAACATTTCTTTTATTGAATTAAGGATGCAGGGGACAAAGCATGTATTTAGTTAGGTGAAAATAAACACACAAGCACACACTTAGACTAGCTTTCTTATTGCCAAGAGTGAGTCTGCTTATACTAGATGAACACTTTAGCAAGTCATCAGTCGAAGCATTTTTAAACCGCAAGAGTTAAGTATAGATACAACCTATTGGTTTGCAGTTCTTTTGTTCTTCCTTCTGTTGTACCCCTTTTTAGTTGTGGTGCATGATGTCTTCACTTGGTGGTTAGTTCCCTGCATAATTCTCAAAAGTTGCTTGCTTCTTAAGCCCTTAGGTGACTGGTTAGTATGTATGAATTAAGTGTGGTTTTTGGATTTAATTTGGTGTGGGAACACCAAACTTAATTCCTTGCCACTTCCTCTGATGCAACATGTTAACTATATGTAAAATCTTGTGTCCTCGCTAAAGGTTATGGAGTTAAGACTAGAAAGCATTTAAGTAGTTGAATAATCTGTTTGATTGCTTGGAGCTAGTATTGTGCAGGAGGTGAGAATGTGCTTTTAAATGAGGTTTTAGTGGAACACCAAACTTAGAATCCTTCATTCTCCCTTAAATTGTTTTGGTATGCAACACCAAACTTAGCTCCTTGCAATGCATACCAATTATTCAACATTTTTATTGCAAAGGCTATGAAAAGAAAACTACCTCAGGTTGGGTTGCCTCCCAACAAGCGCTCTTTTAATGTCACTAGCTTGACACCCTTCATTCTTTCTAAGAGGGCTGTAGGCTCTGAACCTCTTTTTCCTTGTCCCACTGTCCTCCTAAGTACAGCTTTGCTCTGTGACCATTTGCTGTGAATTGACTCTTTGTTACTTCGTCCAGCAATTCAATACTCCCATAAAGAAAAACCTTGGTTACCAAATATGGACCAGTCCACTTAGATTTAAGTTTGCCAGGGAACATCTTGAGTCGTGAGTTGTACAAGAGTACTTGCTGCCCAGGTTTGAATTCTTTCTTCAAGATCCTTCTGTCATGCCACCTCTTGGCTTTTTCTTTATATATCTTGGCACTTTCATAGGCTTCTAGCCTAAATTCATCCAGCTCATTTAGCTGCAACAACCTTTTCTCCCCTGCTGCTTCAGAGTCAAGGTTTAGGAGTTTAGTAGCCCAAAACGCTTTGTGTTCAAGCTCTACAGGGAGGTGACAGGATTTGCCATATAATAGCTGAAAGGGAGACTTCCCAATGGGAGTTTTGAAAGCCGTTCTGTATGCCCAGAGTGCATCCTCTAGCTTCCGAGCCCAATCTTTTCTTGTACTTCCTACTGTCTTCTCCAAGATCTTCTTCAATTCCCTATTTGCTAGTTCAGCCTGACCATTGGTCTGGGGGTGATATGGCATGGCTACTTTATGAATGACTCCATATTTGTGGAGGAGTTTCTCCATCTGCTTGTTGCAAAAATGGCTACCACCATCACTCACAAGACCCTTGGAAACTCCATATCTAGTGAAGATATGCTTCTTAAGGAATTGAAGGACAATTTGTGCATCACAAGTGGTTGTGGCTATGGCTTCCACCCACTTTGAGACATACTCTACTGCTACCAAGATATATCTAAAGGAATAGGAAGGGGGAAAGGGTCCCATGAAATCAATTCCCCATAGATCAAATAATTTCAATTCCAAAATGAAGTTTTGAGGCATTTCGTTCCTTCTTGTCAGTCCTCCTGCTCTCTGGCATTCGTTACATTGGTGAACATATTCTCTGGCATCCTTGAAGATAGTTGGCCAATAGAAGCCACTCTACAGTATCTTTGCAGCTGTTCTTTCTGGGTCAAAGTGTCCATCATAAGCTGAGCCATGGCAATGCCACAAGATATCCCTTATTTCACTCTCAGGGACACACCTTCTAATTACTCCATCAGAACATCTCTTGAACAGGAAGGGTTCATCCCACAAGAATTTCCTTGCTTCGTTGATTAACTTCTTCACTTGTTGCTTAGAGAACTCTTGAGGTATCTTCCTTCCCACTTTGTAGTTCGCTATGTCAGCAAACCAAGGTGCTTGCTGAATCTGCAAGAGGTGCTCATCTGGGAAGCTTTCATTCACGGGCTGGGAGACTTTTTGAATTGTTTCTTGTGGTAGCCTCGACAAATGATCAGCAACTCGGTTTTCAGTACCCTTCCTATCCCTTACCTCAATGTCAAACTCTTGTAGGAGCAATATCCACCTGATAAATCTTGGTTTAGCATCCTGTTTTGACATCAAATACTTAAGGGCAGCATGGTCAGTATAAACCACAATTTTGGATCCTATTAAATATGATCTAAACTTATCAAATGCATAAACTACAGCTAGCAATTCCTTCTCTGTTGTGGTGTAATTTTTCTGAGCTTCATTCAACACTTTACTTGCATAATATATGACATGATGCAAGTTTCCCTTCTTTTGTCCAAGCACAGCGCCAATTGCAATGTCACTTGCATCACACATAAGTTCAAAAGGCAGCTCCCAATCTGGGGGTGTGATGATTGGTGCTGTTGTGAGTCTGTTTTTTTAAAAGTTTCAAAGGCATGCTGGTAGTTTTCATCAAAAACAAAGGGGTTATCGATCATTAATAAATTACTCAAAGGTTTGGCTATTTTTGAAAAATCCTTGATAAACCTTCTATAAAATCCTGCATGCCCCAAGAAACTTCTAACAGATTTCACATTAGTTAGTGGAGGGAGTTTTTCTATGATCTCAATCTTTGCCTTGTCAACCTCTATCCCTTTTCTTGAAACTTTATGACCAACAACAATCCCTTCAGGTACCATGAAATGGCATTTCTCCCAGTTCAAAACCAAATTAGTTTCTTGGCACCATTTCAAAACAAGAGTTAGATGGTTCAGGCAAGCGTTGAAATTATCACCAAAAACAGAAAAGTCGTCCATGAAGACCTCTAGAAACTTTTGGACCATATCGGAGAAAATGGAAAGCATATGATGACATGCCAACATGTCATATTTTTCTATACTTTTTCATTTGTTTTCAAAAGGTTTTATGCACTTTCTTGAGCCATAAGCAAGCCAATTGGGTAGATTTTCATGTTTCCTTTGATTCAATTAACCATGGATGAATTAATGCAATTTCATGAGATTTTATACTATAATTGTCATATATTATGAAAGAATAACAAACTCATGATTTTGAGCAAAGCTTTGATGTGTTTGGTTGATTGATGATAGGTGAAAAGAGTTTTGAAGGTTGAAGAAAGAAGGAATGGCTAGGAGCAAGAGAGAACAAAAAGCTTGAGCAAAAGTTTGCCTCAAACTTTAGCTCAAACTTTTGGAAGAATTGAAAACACTCCAGAGGAAAAAAGCTTGAGCAAAAGTTTGCCTCAAACTTTAGCTCAAACTTTTGGGAGAAAAGCTTGAGCCAACATTTGCCTCAAACTTTTTGGCAAACGTTGGCATCACAAAATCAACACCCTGGAGGAGAAAAGCTTGCGCCAATGTTTGCCTCAAGCTTTTTGGCAAACGTTGGCGCCACACGCCACAACAGCCTGAAGGGGTATACTTCCAACAAGAATAACTTGAGCTACAGAGCTCCAAATGAGATGATTCAAAAAGCATTGGAAAGTAGGAATCAAGAGCTTTCCAAGCATATATGGCACTGCATGGTGGACACTAAAATTGAGGGAGAAAAATGCCCCGAAATGTGCATAAGCGAACATAGTGGCAACTTGCAGTGAGGCCAACTGACCTCTGCACTTTCAACAGAGTATAACTCGAGCTGTGGAACTCCAAATGATGCGCTTCCAACGGCATTGGAAAGTAGACATTCAGGGCTTTCCAAAAATTTATAATAGTATGGGGTGGACAATGTGTTTGAGTCTCCAAAATCTGGTGTTTTCGACCACGTTTGAGGCAAACGTCGCCTCAAACGCTGCACACCAAAGCCAGCGACCTTGTCCTCTTCAAAGGAGCATAACTTGAGTTGTAGATGTCCAATTGAAATGATTCTAAGTGGGTTAGAAAGCTGACATTCAGAGCTTTCCAACCATATATAATAGTCTATATTGGGCATAAAATTTGCAACGTGACAAGAGGACAAAGTAGCCCCCAAGAAGCATACAAAAGGGATCCACGTTTGGCTCAAAGTTTGACCTCAAACTTTGGCTCAAACGTGGATGGCAGCAAGGAATGTTAGCTGATATGAAAAGTTTGAGTAAAAGTTTGACCTCAAACTTTTACTCAAGCTTTTCTGGTTCATGGCCTGGTTCACAAATGGGTTTCTCTCCAACTCCAAGAGCAATCAACAGAGGCTATCTTCAACCCAATTCCATCAAGAGCAAGGGCCCAATTGACACCACTCAAAGGCACAAGAGATAGTTAGAATAGAAATTTCATTTTAATTGTAATTTGTTTTGAATTTCATTTTCATTTTGTAAAAAATGCCTATAAATAGGCATCTGTTTCATTTTATTGGGGGGCGAGCTCCACTAGGGAGCATTAGGAATACAGAACTCTCTCTCTTTAGTTTTTCTTTTTGTTTTAAATCTTGGGTTGAGAATTGAAGAAATTCTGTTTCAATCTCACCTTAAGAATTCTCTCTGTTTTCTTCTTCTGCAAACTTTCAAGTGAATTGTGATTTGAATCAAAGTTCGTTTCATCGCTTTCATCTTTAATTCTCCTGCATCTTGTTTGCTAGCGGATCAAGGAAGGAATTGAGATCTAGACTTGTTTTCTAGTCTCATTGATTTCCTGAGATCTTCAACCTCTCATTTAGATTTTGCAATTGAGCTGCATTTCATTTTCTGTTCGGTTCCTCAATTCAATTTACATTAAGCCTGCTGCAAATCTCATTTACATTTCCTGCACAATTTTAAATTCCTCTGCAATTGCTCTAAGTTCTAATTCACTGCAATTTTGCTTCTCTGTTTACATTGCTCCCAATTTACTTTCCTGCAATTTAAGCTTGCTGCAAGAGTTTTGAATTCTGATATATTGCTCTATTTAATTTCCAGCACCCCAGCCCCTTTACTTTTCATGCAATTTACTTTTCTTGCAATTTAAGTTTCAGCTATTTTACTTTCTTGTTCTTTAAGTTACTTGCCAATTTATATTCTGCAACTTTAAATTCATCGTCATTTACCTTCTGTTGGCTACCTCTCATCCAATTTCACTTAAATGTTAGCTTGACTAAACTAATCACCCACTAAAGTTGCTTGATCCATCAATCCCTGTGGGATCGACCTCACTCCCGTGAGTTTTATTACTTGATGCGACCCGGTATACTTGCCGGTTAGTTTTGTGTGTTTGGAATTTGTTTTTCGTTTTCCGAAAATACACATCAAGTTTTTGGCGCCGTTGCCGGGGAATTGATTTAGATCAACAATGATTAAGTGGGTGAGAAGTCTAGATCAAGCATTTTCTTTGTTTTTGTTTTCTGTTTCAAAGTGAAACCAAGGTGTTTGAGTTTTTGCCTCACTAAGAAATTCTCATCTCTGATATGAGTAATTTCAATTTTCATTGATGTTTGCAAAATACAAATGGAGTTCAACTCATCATTTGGTCAAACAAAATTTTATGGGATATTACCCACCATCATCAATCTCTAATGATGGCTGGGAATATCACCAAGAAACTTTAAATTATGGGCACTCCAATTCATGGAGCTATGCCTCAGAACCACAAGATGAGAAAGAAAATCATATGGGATATTTCCCTCCACCACAAAATGCTGCAAGTCATGATTTTAATGGTGGATGGGAAGGAAATTCTAATGCTCCATATGATATTCATCCGAAGATATCATCACTTGACCACGCTTCAACAGAAAGCCTCTGTCAAAACTCACCACCCACACAAACTTCCATGAACCAAAGACTCTCAAAGCTTGAGTCCATGCTCAAAAGAATTGCGGAGGAGAAAGAGAAATACCAGAAAGAACAAGAGAACTCCCTCAAAAACATGGAAGCGCAATTAGGCCAACTGGTGAGTGCAATGAAGAAGAAGGAAAAACAAGAGGAAGAGGCTACTGAGTCAAGTGAATTTTTATTGAAAAAGAAAGAGGTGGTGGAAATAGTTAAAAATAAAACTGCACTTGAGGTGACAAAAGAACCTGAACACTCACAACCTCCTCAAACCCCCCTGGACCAAAAAGTCTTAACAATTGAATCTGAGATTAAAAGATATGAAGAGGAGATGAAGAAATGTTGGGAAGATCAACAAACCTCCTCCATGAAAGAGCTATTAAAACAAATGTTGAGTGTAAAAGAGGAAGTGGAGGAGCAAGAAAGTGAGGAAATCATTCCAAACTCAAGTGAGGCAGAGAAGTACATGAAGGAGGAGTTCATGGAACCACCAGTTCAAAAGGCTCTGGATGAATACAAAACTCCAATAATCACACAGCAACCAAGTCTTGAATCCAAAGAAGTGAAGGCAACTAGCAAGAACACCAATTCTGTCCCTAATCCAGCAAGCAAGATCAATCAAGCCATTTGCAAAAGGAAGCTTGCTGAGGAAAGGCCAAGACAAAGGACACTAGCTGAATCCTTCCCTCCTTTGAGGTCATTCCTCTTAACAAACTGGAAGAAGAGGAAGAAAGTGAAGAACAACATGTCAAGCTAATGACACTAAAAGAGCACTTGTTAGGAGGTAACCCAACCATAGGTAACATTTCTTCTCTGCTTTGTTTTCTTTTTCTTTGCTTTGTTTAAATTCAATAAATTGGCATATGGTTGCATTCTAAGTTTGGTGTTGCTATGCAACAAAATTTGGTTCTAATCCTTACAAGATACTTGCATCAATTCCAAGTGAAAGTGTCACACTAAGTTTGGTGTGCCACTTATCTTTTATGCAATGTATTGTGCACACCTTCTTATCTATGCAATCAAAATGTCTCTGTCTCTTATGCCTTGATATCTTTAATTTTGCTTGTTTAAAACACATGTGTTACTAACATTTCATTGTGTAAGACATTCATAATCCATCTTAAGCCCATAGCCACGGTTCTAATAGTTGCTTGAAGATGAGCAAGCATTCTGAGTTGGTATGGGAAGGAGGAGAATGGGAGGAAAATGACAACAATAGAGAAGATGAACTACAAGGTTGTAAAGTTCCTTTTCCTCTCATTTGTTTCAAGCACTATAAACTGCATGATTGTCTTTACCTTCTCTGTATGCATGTGTGTATGAAAAGGCATAGTTTGATTTCTAAATTGCAACATGGTGCTGTGTCATTATGATTACCAACTTGAGTTTTGTGAATTCAAAAGCAATAAAAGTATCATGATCATAAACAAACAAGGCATTAAAGAAGATTTTAGCATGTGCATAAAAGTATTGGAAAGCTAGTATGTTTAATTGTTGCTTAATTGCATTGGATTTTATTTAATTGAAGTTTTCATCTAGGACATTTTATGAAATCTTTTGAAAATCATGAAAACCTTGAAGAGGCAAATACAATTAAAGCAAGAAAAGAAAAAGGGAAAGAATGAGAAAGCTGAAGGCTCTGAGTACCAATGGCAATTTATTTGTTAAGTACTTGTGGTGTTTATGTATCAAGCCAAATGCTTGAAAACAAAACACTTAGAAGTCAAGGTTAGGCTCAAAGTGCAAAAGCACTCCCTCAATGCTCAAGGCTCTGAGCATCAATGATTAGAGAGTCAAGAAAAGAAAAGAAAAATGAGCTTAATGAAGTCCTCTAATCAAATGCTTGTGGTGCTTATGTATCAAGTGGTAATACTTGAAAACAAAGCATTTAGAAGTCGTAGCTTTGTTATTAACTCATGGGGCAAAGCACCCAAAAGGAGAAGCTAATAAGAAAAGCAAAAAGCTTGTTTCAAGGAAGAAATATAAGGAAAAGATTTCATAAAATGAGCTAGATAGAAGCATCAATCATTTACATTTCTTTTGTGATTGTAGCATGCTTAGAAAACTAGCTTACCATGAACATTAAGTTGCTATTCTTCTTACCTTGGATTGTCAATCTCTATTGCATGATTCTTTTCTTGCTTGGGGACAAGCAAGGTTTAAGTTTGGTGTTGTGATGACATGCCAACATGTCATGTTTTTCTATGCTTTTTCATTTGTTTTCAAAAGGTTTTATGCACTTTCTTGAGCCATAAGCAAGCCAATTGGGTAGATTTTCATGTTTCCTTTGATTCAATCAACCATGGATGAATTAATGCAATTTCATGAGATTTTATGCTATAATTGTCATATATTATGAAAGAATAACAAACTCATGATTTTGAGCAAAGCTTTGATGTGTTTGGTTGATTGATGATAGGTGAAAAGAGTTTTGAAGAAGGTTGAAGAAAGAAGGAATGGCTAGGAGCAAGAGAGAACAAAAAGCTTGAGCAAAAGTTTGCCTCAAACTTTAGCTCAAACTTTTGGAAGAATTGAAAACACTCCAGAGGAAAAAAGCTTGAGCAAAAGTTTGCCTCAAACTTTAGCTCAAACTTTTGGGAGAAAAGCTTGAGCCAACGTTTGCCTCAAACTTTTTGGCAAACGTTGGCATCACAAAATCAACACCCTGGAGGAGAAAAGCTTGCGCCAACGTTTGCCTCAAGCTTTTTGGCAAACGTTGGCGCCACACGCCACAACAGCCTGAAGGGGTATACTTCCAACAAGAATAACTTGAGCTACAGAGCTCCAAATGAGGTGATTCAAAAAGCATTGGAAAGTAGGAATCAAGAGCTTTCCAAGAATATATGGCACTGCATGGTGGACACTAAAATTGAGGGAGAAAACTACCCCGAAATGTGCATAAACGAACATAGTGGCAACTTGCAGTGAGGCCAACTGACCTCTGCACCTTCGACGGAGTATAACTCGAGCTGTGGAACTCCAAATGATGCGCTTCCAACGGCATTGGAAAGTAGACATTCAGGACTTTCCAACAATTTATAATAGTATGGGGTGGACAATGTGTTTGAGTCTCCAAAATCTGGCGTTTTCGACCACGTTTGAGGCAAACGTCGCCTCAAACGCTGCACACCAAAGCCAACGACCTTGTCCTCTTCAAAGGAGCATAACTTGAGTTGTAGATGTCCAATTGAGGTGATTCTAAATGGGTTAGAAAGCTGACATTCAGAGCTTTCCAACCATATATAATAGTCTATATTGGGCATAAAATTTGTAAAGTGACAAGAGGACAAAGTAGCCCCCAAGAAGCATACAAAAGGGATCCACGTTTGGCTCAAAGTTTGACCTCAAACTTTGGCTCAAACGTGGATGGCAGCAAGGAATGTTAGCTGATATGAAAAGTTTGAGTAAAAGTTTGACCTCAAACTTTTACTTAAGCTTTTCTGGTTCATGGCTCGGTTCACAAATGGGTTTCTCTCCAACTCCAAGAGCAATCAACAGAGGCTATCTTCAACCCAATTCCATCAAGAGCAAGGGCCCAATTGACACCACTCAAAGGCACAAGAGATAGTTAGAATAGAAATTTCATTTTAATTGTAATTTGTTTTGAATTTCATTTTCATTTTGTAAAAAATGCCTATAAATAGGCATCTGTTTCATTTTATTGGGGGGCGAGCTCCACTAGGGAGTATTAGGAATACAGAACTCTCTCTCTTTAGTTTTTCTTTTTGTTTTAAATCTTGGGTTGAGAATTGAAGAAATTCTGTTTCAATCTCACCTTGAGAATTCTCTCTGTTTTCTTCTTCTGAAAACTTTCAAGTGAATTGTGATTTGAATCAAAGTTCGTTTCATCGCTTTCATCTTTAATTTTCCTGCATCTTGTTTGCTAGCGGATCAAGGAAGGAATTGAGATCTAGACTTGTTTTCTAGTCTCATTGATTTCCTGAGATCTTCAACCTCTCATTTAGATTTTTCAATTGAGCTGCATTTCATTTTCTGTTCGGTTCCTCAATTTAATTTACATTAAGCCTGCTGCAAATCTCATTTACATTTCCTGCACAATTTTAAATTCCTCTGCAATTGCTCTAAGTTCTAATTCACTGCAATTTTGCTTCTCTGTTTACATTGCTCCCAATTTACTTTCCTGCAATTTAAGCTTGCTGCAAGAGTTTTGAATTCTGATATATTGCTCTATTTAATTTCTAGCACCCCAGCCCCTTTACTTTTCATGCAATTTACTTTTCTTGCAATTTAAGTTTCAGCTATTTTACTTTCTTGTTCTTTAAGTTACTTGCCAATTATATTCTTCAACTTTCAATCCATCGTCATTTACCTTCTGTTGGCTACCTCTCATCCAATTTCACTTAAATGTTAGCTTGACTAAACTAATCACCCACTAAAGTTGCTTGATCCATCAATCCCTGTGGGATCGACCTCACTCCCGTGAGTTTTATTACTTAATGCGACCTGGTATACTTGCCGGTTAGTTTTGTGTGTTTGGAATTTATTTTTCGTTTTCCAAAAATACACATCAGCATACACCTCTGAAATGTGACTGGGGCGTTGCATAGCCCAAATGGCATTCTCATGTATGCAAAAACTCCAAATGGACATGTGAAGGCAATCTTCTCTTGGTTCTTGGGGTCCACCACGATTTGATTGTACCCAGAATATCCGTCCAAAAAGCAATAATAGGCATGGCCGGCCAATCTTTCCAGCATCTGATCAATAAATGGGAGAGGGAAATGATCTTTCCTTGTGGCATCATTCAATCTTCTATAGTCTATGCACATTCTCCACCCAGTCACTATTCTAGTAGGGATTAACTCATTCTTCTCATTAGTGATGATCGTCATTCCTCCTTTCTTTGGTACAACTTGAACCGGGCTCACCCATGAGCTGTCGGATATTGGGAAGATTATCCCTGCATTCCATAACTTCATTACTTCCTTCTGGACAACTTCCTTCATTGTAGGATTTAGCCTTCTTTGAGGTTGAACCACTGGTTTGGAATTGTCCTCCAAGAGGATCTTATGCATACACACTGCAGGGCTGATGCCTTTCAGGTCGTCAATGGTCCATCCCAAAGCATCTTTGTGAGCTTTGAGTACATCAAGAAGTTCTCCTTCTTCTTTTTTTGTCAGGGATGAATTAATGATCATTGGAAAGCTCTCTAATGTGCCAAGGAATGCATATTTGAGATGAGTGGGTAATGGCTTCGGTTCTTGTTTTCGTACTTCTTCCTTCTTCCCTTGTTTTTCTTCTTGTTCAATGGAAATCTCGGCTACTTGTTCCTCTGTTGTCTCTTGACTTCCTTCTTGCTCTTGAGGATTGTCTTCCAACATTTCTTCTACTAAACTCTCTATCATATCCACTCTCATGTAATCCTCTTGCTCAGGAATGTGTTGCATTGACTTGAAAACGTTTATGACCATTTGTTCATTGTGGACCCTGAAGATCATCTCTCCTTTTTCTACATCAATGATGGCTCTTGCTGTGGCTAGAAATGGCCTTCCCAAAATGATTGAATTGTTTCCTTCCTCCTCAGTATCCAAAATCACAAAATCTGCTGGGAAAATAAACTCCCCAACCTTCACCAACAGATTCTCCACGATTCTATTGGGTGTTTTGATTGATCTATCTGCCATGACCAATGACATCCTGGTGGGTTTAAGTTCTTCTATGACAAGCTTTCTCATCATTGAAAGAGGCATTAAGTTGATGCTGGCACCAAGGTCACATAGAACTTTGTTGAGAACTATTCTGCCAATGGTGCATGAGACTACAAAGCTTCCTGGATCCTTGAGTTTTGGTGGAATGCCCCTTTGAATCACAGCACTGTATTCCTCGGTGAGCAACACGGTTTCCTTCTCAAGCCAACTCCTCTTCTTGTTGATAAGTTCTTTTAAGAACTTTGCATACAGGGGCATTTGTTCAAGTGCTTCAGCTAAGGGAATATTGATTTCCAGTTTCTTGAAAGTCTCAAGGAACTTATGAAAATGTTGGTCCTTAGTCTCTTTGCTGAACCTCTGGGGGTATGGCAGTGGAGGTGTAATACTTTTTCCCACTTACTGCTGTCCTTGAATTGCTTCTTCTTCCCCCTTTTGTGAAGTGGTTGGTTGGTCTTCTTTCCTTCTTTGCTTTTCAATGCTCTTGTTTGGTATCACATTTTGATCATTGTCTTCCTCTGCCTGTGTTGGCTTTTCCTCTTCTATGGGCCTTTTGCTATTCTCCACTCGCTTCTTTGTGGTGTCATTGTTGCTCATCAATGTTCTCTCACTTCTTAACTGTATCGCCTTGCACTCTTCCTTAGGATTTGGAATTGTGTCACTTGGCAGGGAACTTGATGGTCTCTTTGTTGCAAGATGTTTAGATAGATGACCAATTTGCCTCTCCATATTCTTTATGGAGGCTTCTTGGTTCTTGGTTGTCATTTCTTGGTGTTTCCACATTTTGTCTATCAAGGTTTCCAGATTAGTGATTCTTTGGGATTCTGGTGATGTTTGTGGTTGGTTGTGAGGTGTGGATGGTGGATGGTAGGCATTTTGGTTGGTGGGTTGGTTATTGGATTGATAATGGTTGGAGTTGGGGTAGTTGTTTTGGGGTTTTCTGTAAGGGTTTTGGTTAGTTTGCTGCTGGTTGTTGTTTTGGTTGTTTCTTGAAGTGTTTTGGTTTGAGTTCCTCTGCCATGGTTGTTGGTTCTGGTTGTGATTATCCCCCCATCTGAGGTTTGGGTGATTCTTCCAGGATGGATTGTAGGTGTCACCATACACCTCATTTGATCCTTGGTTGTGCATATATTGCACTTGCTCTTGTTGTTGTTCTTCTTGGTTCTCCTCATTCTGCCCCCAAGGGGTTGTTGGTTGGCTTGTGGCACTCACTGATGCTACTTGTAGGCCATCAATTCTTTTGGCCATTTGCTCAAATTGTTGTTGAATTTGCTGCTGCATCATTTTGTTTTGAGCCAGGATTGAGTCTACTCCTTCCAACTCCATCACTCTTTTCCTCTGTGATGGTTGGCGTTGCCTTTGGTGAGCAAAGAAATACTGGTTGTTGGCCACCATATCAATGAGATTTTGGGCTTCCTCTGCAGTTTTCATTAGTTGTAAAGAGCCTTCTGCTGAATAATCCAAAGCCTCTTGAGATTTCAATGTCAAGCCTTCATAGAAATTCTACAATCTGTCCCACTCACTAAACATTCCCGGTGGACACTTCCTGATTAGAGCTTTGTATCGTTCCCATGCCTCATACAAGGGTTCAGCATCCATTTGAGTGAATGTTTGCACTTCAGTCTTCAATCTAATAACTCTTTGAGGTGGGTAAAACTTGGCAAGGAACTTGGTTACTAGATCATCCCAATTGTTGATGCTGTCTCTTGGGAAAGATTCCAACCATTGAGTGGCTTTGTCTCTGAGAGAAAATGGAAATAGCAGTAGCTTATAACTGTCAGGGTGCACACCATTGGTTTTGACAGTGTCACAAATCCTCAAGAAAGTGGACAAGTGTTGGTTAGGGTCTTCAAGTGGCCCTCCTCCATAAGAACAATTGTTTTGAACCAAGGTGATGAGTTGTGGCTTTAGTTCAAAGTTATTTGCATTAACACTTGGGGTTAGAATGCTACTCCCACAATGTCTAGGATTTGCACATGTGTAGGAAGCCAAAACTCTCCTCTGTGGTAGATTATTGTTGTTATTGGCTGCTCCTTCAGTTCCATTTGGTGGATTTGTTAGGTGTTCCTCCATATCTTGGAACTCTTCTTCTGATTCTTCTTCTCCAACAATGTTTTCCCTCTTTCAACTCTTCTTAATCTTCTGAGGGTTCTTTCGTCTTGTTCACAAAAAGTGGGTGTAACTCTCCTTGTACCTAACATACAACCAAAGCATAAGGATCACACAATACCAGAAAAGCAATAACACTTCAATCCATGGCTGAAGTGAAATATTAGTTAGCTTAAGTGAAAATTCAAACAGTTAGCGGGTTAGTCAAAAATTAAAGAAACAGAAAAGAAAAAGTGCTTGATCTAGATCTCCACTTCACTTAATCATTGTCAATCTATTTCAATCCCCGGCAACGGCGCCAAAAACTTGATGTGATTTTTGGAAAATGAATTCCAAACACAGAAATCTAACCGGCAAGTGTACCGGGTCGCATCAAGTAATAAAACTCACGGGAGTGAGGTCGATCCCACAGGGATTGAAGGATTGAGCAATTTTTGTTTAGTGGTTGATTTAGTCAAGCGGATCAAGATTTGGTTGAGTGCTTTGTGATTAACAGAAATTAAATTGCATGAAAAGTAAAGGGAATGGGTAATTTGCATGAAATTAAAGAGAACAGAAAATAAAAGTGCTAAATCTTAAAGAACAAGAAATTAAATGGCAAAAACTTAGAACGCAAGAAATGTAAATTGCAGAATCTTAAAGTGCAAGTAATGTAAATTGCTTGAATTATAAAAGGAATTGGGAAGTGGATTTGCAGAAATTAAACAAGGAAAAGTAAAATTTAACAAACAGAAATGTAAAAGATGGATTCAATTAAACCGGATCTCAAATGATAATGAAAATAAGCTTGGTGTAGCGACGAAACAAGGAAATTTAAATTGAAAGATGTAGATCTCAGGACTCAAGAGACTAGATAACTAAGTCTAGATCTCAATGCCTTCTTAGATCCAAAGTGAGAATTCAATTGCAAGAAAATTAAAGATCCAGCAGTAGAAGAAAAGAAGTGAAATCGCGAATTCTCAAAGATGCAGTAAATCAAAACAGAAAGAGATCTCAAGGTGAGATTGAGACAGAATTTCCTCAATTCTTCAACCCAAGATTCACGACAAGTGTAAATGAAATTGAAAACAAGAAAACTAAGAGGAAGAGAATTCAATTCTCCTTCCCCAAGACTCAGAATCTCAAAATAACTCCTAACCAAAAGCCCTCCCAAAATCACTCAGTAAAAACTAAAACGGAAAAGCTCCCAAAAACTTAAATTCTAAGCTATTTATACACTCTCTTCAAATGATCTTCAAGCCTTGAATTGGGCCTTTGCTCTTGATGAAATTGGGTTGACAAAAGCCTCTGTTGATTGCTCTTGGAGTTGGAGAGAAACCCACTTGTGAACCGGGCCAGGAACCAGAAAAGCTTGAGTAAAAGTTTGAGGTCAAAATTTTACTCAAGCTTTTCATATTAGCTAGCCTTCCTTGCTGTCATCCACGTTTGAGCCAAAGTTTGAGGTCAAACTTTGAGCCAAACGTGGATCCCTCTTGTATGCCTCTTGGGGTGCTAGTTTGTCCTCTTGTCAATGTTGCCAATTTTATGCCAACTATAGACTATTATATATGGTTGGAAAGCTCTGAATGTCAGCTTTCTAACCCACTTGGAATCACCTCAATTGGACATCTACAACTCAAGTTATTCTTGTTGGAAGTATACCCCTTCAGGTTGTTGTAGCGCCAACGTTTGCCTAAAAGCTTGAGGTCAAACGTTGGCGCAAGCTTTTGCTCTCCTGGGTGTTTTGTTGTGGCGCCAACGTTTGCCTAAAAGCTTGAGGTCAAACGTTGGCGCAAGCTTTTGCTCTTCTCCAGGGTGAGTTTGTTGTGGCGCCAACGTTTGCCTAAAAGCTTGAGGTCAAACGTTGGCGCAAGCTTTTGCTCTTCTCCAGGGTGAATTCAACTCTTCCAAAAGTTTGAGCTAAAGTTTGAGGCAAGCTTTTGCTCAAGCTTTTTGTTCTCTCTTGCTCCTTGCCATTTCTTCTTTCTTCAACCTTCTTCAAAGCTCTTTTCACCTATCATTAATCAACCAAGCACATCAAAGCTATGCTCAAAATCATGAGATTGTTATTCTTTCATAATATATGACAATTATAGCACAAAATCTCATGAAATTGCATTAATTTATCCATGGTTGATTGAATCAAAGGAAACATGAAATTCTACCCAATTGGCTTACTTATGGCTCAAGAAAGTGCATAAAATCAATTGAAAATAAAAGAAAAAAGCTAGTGAAACTAGGCTAAGATGACTTGTCATCATGCGTGCGTCCCAGCCTTGGTTGAGTGCGTGACACTAGAGCTCAGTTGGAATTTTGAACTGAGCTCTAGGCCGTGTCATGGTGCACTAGGTTTGCTCCTTGTTGCGCCAAATTGCTTGTCACAGCCCCCTTGGTTTGCAAAGTTGTGCGCTAAAGTGTGGGGAGCTTGGGGAGGTAATGCTCAGTTGGAAAAACCAACTGAGCTTTCCTTGGTGGCGCCTTGTTTTTAGCCTCAAGGTCCCAGGTTCAACACTTGGTGGAGGAAGTTTGGAGCAATTTCCTTTGGAAGAGTGGGCGCTCCTTCCTTATGTCTCCAAGAATTCCCAAGTTCGAATCCTAGAGGGAGCAAGTGGAGGCTATTTTTCTTGGAAGGGTTGGACGCTCCTCCCTTGTTTCTCAAAGAGTTCCCAAGTTCGAAACTTGGCCCAAGCATTTTAGCTATTTCTTCTTGATTTCCCTTGCAAGGAGTAGCGTGTGGTTCCAAGTTCGAACCATGGAGGAGGCATTTTGGCTATTTTCTTCTCATTTTTATTGCAAGGAGCGTTCCTTGCTTCCTTTAGCTCATGAGTTCGAAACTTGGTGGCTTCACTCATGGGATTTCATCTTGAATTAATTTGGAGAGGTCCTTGATAAAGCTCACTTAGTTAACTGAGCTTTATGCCATTTCCTTGCTTTCTTTAGTGCTCAGTTAACTATTTGAACTTAGCTTTGTACCTTGCCTTCTCCTTTCATTCCTTCTGAAGCTCAGTTCATTTTTCCAACTTAGCCTTCCTTCTTCCTCAATGTTGGCACATTTTTGCTTCCCTTGGGCACGCTTTTTGCTTCCTTGGGCATGTTTCTTATGTCACGCTTTTCTTCTTTTCTTCTTTCTTCACCTACAAGTAATCAAAACAACCAATCAAAGTATCACTAAATTCACAAGGTTTATAAATCATTAAAATTCAATTAAATTTGGCTTTATCCTCATGATTTATCATCAAATAAATGGTGGTTGTTTGATTCAAAGAAGTTATGCATTTTCATTCCAAATTACTTACTTAGAATGTAAGAAAGTGCATAAAACCTAATAAAATCAAAGAAAAAGGCTAGTGAAACTAGGCCAAGATGACTTGTCATCATGTATATATATGGATGTACTCTTTATGAGTTTCTGTAAGTTGTATGGTATGTATGGATGTACGTTGTATAGCGAAAGTATTTCGGGAACGGTATTGCGGTTTAAAGTTTTAAACAGGCTCATATTTTAGTATTAAATAATATAAGTGTCATCGTAATGTCCGAGTTATCAGAGTCGCACAGCCAGAAGCGTGAGCTTTGGTAGTTAGGGTGTTACATTATACCCGGATAGTTAACTTTTTTTTTGCTCCACTTGTTCACAAATGAAGAATAAATTAATTTAAAAAATTTAAAATTTTAATTTTTTATTTTTTGGATATTGTTGGAATCTTTTATTTTTTACAATCAGAAAAAAATTTATTTTTTTAGTTTAAAAATTAAAAAAAATAAATTTACAGATCTGTTATTTACCAAATATTAATGGACTTTATTTTATTGTTCTAATTTAAATAAAAAAATTAATCATATAATTTTAAAATTCAAAAATAAAAAATTTATTTTTTTAAAATTTTTAATTTTTTTAAAAAATATTTTTTATCTTTTTATTCACCGGATAAGACTACACCCTCAGAGTTGACTTTTTTTGCTGCACTTGTTCACAGAGTAAGAATAGATTAATTTAAAAAATTTAAAATTTTTATTTTTATATTTTTTGGATAATTTGGAATTTTTTATTTTTTTACAATTAGAAAAAAATTTATTTTTTAAGTTTAAAAATTAAAAAAATAAATTTACAACTATGTTATTTAATAGATATTGTTGGACTTTATTTTATTTTTCTAATTGAAATAAAAAAAATTAATCATATAATCTAAAATTTTAAAAATAAAAAATTTAGTTTTCTAAACTTTTTAATTTTTTATTAATATTTTTTATTTTTTTATTCTCCGGATAATGCTGCACTCAGAAAATTGTCTTTTTTTTGCTGTACTTGTTCACAAAATAAGAATAAATTAATTTAAAAAATTTAAAATTTTTTATTTTTAAATTTTTTTAGTTTTAGAATATTGTTGAAATTTTTTATTTTTCTTCTATTAGAAAAAATTTATTTTTTAGTTTAAAATTAAACAAAAATAAAAAATTTACAGATCTTTTGTTTACTGGATATTTCTGAACTTTATTTTATTTTTCTAATTTAAATAAAAAATATTTAATAATATAATTTAAAAATTAAAAAATAAAAAATTTAGTTTTTTAAAATTTTTAAATTTTTTTAAAATATTTTTTTATCTTTTTATTCACCGGATAAGACTACACCCGGACAGTTGACTTTTTTTTGCTACACTTGTTCACAAATTAATAATGGATTAATTTAAAAAATTTAAGATTTTAATTTTTTAATTTTTTTATTTTTTGAATAATTTGGAATTTTTTATTTTTTTACAGTTAGAAAAAAATTATTTTTTAAGTTTAAAAATTAAAAAAATTAATTTACAACTCTGTTATTTAACAGATATTGTTGGACTTTATTTTATTTTTCTAATTGAAATAAAAAAATTAATCATATAATTCAAAATTTCAAAAATAAAAAATTTAGTTTTTTAAAATTTTTAATTTTTTTATTCTCCAGATAATGCTGCACTCAGAAAATTGACTTTTTTTTTGCTGCACTTGTTCACAAAATAAGAATAAATTAATTTAAAAAATTTAAAATTTTTTATTTTTCAATTTTTTTAGTTTTAGAATATTGTTGAAATTTTTTATTTTTCTTCTATTAGAAAAAATTTATTTTTTAGTTTAAAACTTTAAAAAAAAATAAAAAATTTACAGATCTTTTGTTTATTGAATATTGCTGAACTTTATTTTATTTTTCTAATTTAAATAAAAAATATTTAATAATATAATTTAAAAATTAAGAAAATAAACAATTTAGTTTTTTAAAATTTTAATCTTTTTAAAATATTTTTTTATCTTTTTATTCACCGCATAAGACTACACCCGGACAATTGACTTTTTTTTGCTGCACTTGTTCACAAATTAATAATAGATTAATTTAAAAAATTTAAGATTTTAATTTTTTTATTTTTTAAATAATTTGGAATTTTTTATTTTTTTACAGTTAGAAAAATATTATTTTTTAAGTTTAAAAATTAAAAAAATTAATTTACAACTCTGTTATTTAACAGATATTGTTGGACTTTATTTTATTTTTCTAATTGAAATAAAAAAATTAATCAGATAATTTAAAATTTCAAAAATAAAAAATTTAGTTTTTTAAAATTTTTAATTTTTTTATTCTCCAAATAATGCTGCACTCAGAAAATTGACTTTTTTTTGCTGCACTTGTTCACAAAATACGAATAAATTAATTTAAAAAATTTAAAATTTTAATTTTTTTATTTTTTAGATATCATTGGTATTTTTTATTTTTTTAAAATTAGAAAAAATTATTTTTTAGTTTAAAATTAAAAAAAATTAAATTTATTAATCTGTTATTTACCAGATATTGCTGGACTTTATTTTATTTTTTTAATTTATATAAAAAAATTAATCATATAATTTAAAAATTCAGAAATAAAAAATCTATTTTTTTAAAAATTTTAATATCTTTAAAAATATTTTTTTATCTTTTTATTCACCGAATAATGCTACACCCGGATAGTTAACCTTTTTTTTGCTCCACTTGTTCACAAATTAAGAATAAATTAATTTAAAAAATTTAAAATTTTAATTTTTTATTTTTTGGATATTGTTGGAATCTTTTATTTTTTACAATCAGAAAAAGATTTATTTTTTTAGTTTAAAAATTAAAAAGAATAAATTTACAGATCTGTTATTTACAAAATATTGATGGACTTTATTTTATTGTTCTAATTTAAATAAAAACATTAATCATATAATTTTAAAATTCAAAAATAAAAAATTTATTTTTTTAAAATTTTAATTTTTTTAAAAAATATTTTTTTATTTTTTATTCACCGGATAAGACTACACCCTCACAGTTGACTTTTTTTGCTGCACTTGTTCACAAAGTAAGAATAGATTAATTTAAAAAATTAAAAATTTTTATTTTTATATTTTTTTGGATAATTTGGAATTTTTTATTTTTTTACAATTAGAAAAAAATTTATTTTTTAAGTTTAAAAATTAAAAAAATAAATTTACAACTCTGTTATTTAACAGATATTGTTGGACTTTATTTTATTTTTCTAATTGAAATAAAAAAATTAATCATATAATTTTAAATTTCAAATATAAAAAATTTAGTTTTCTAAAATTTTTAATTTTTTAATAATATTTTTTATTTTTTATTCTCCGAATAATGCTGCACTCAGAAAATTGTCTTTTTTTTGCTGCACTTGTTCACAACTTAGCTTACATTCTTCCTTGATTTTTGCCACGCTTTTCTTCTCTTGGCACGCTTGTTGCTTCCTTTGGGCACATTCCTTAGGCCACGCTTTTCTTATTTTCTTCTTTCTTCACCTACAAGCAATCAAAATAACCAATCAAAGTATCACTAAATTCACAAGGTTTATAAATCATTAAAATTCAATTAAATTTAGCTTAAACCTCATGATTTAACATCAATTACATGGTGGTTGATTGATTCAAAGAAGTCATGCATTTTTAATCCAAATTACTTTCTTAGAATGCAAGAAAGTGCATAAAACCTAATAAAAACAAAGAAAAAGGCTAGTGAAACTAGGCTAAGATGACTTGTCATCACAACACCAAACTTAAACCTTGCTTGTCCCCAAGCAAGCAGTAAAACATAAGGAAAATTACTAGAAGCAGAGAAGTGTATAAGCCTTTTATTAGAATACATTGAATACTGGTAAATGGGATTTTTATGCATGGTATCTTAGGGATTTTTATTCTGGGGCTGAGACATCAACATTCTTTTGGATCCTTACTTGAATTACACAAAAAAATGAGACTTGTTATTGCTTGGGATTTTTTTTTTCTTGGTTGAGGCTTAATGCTATGTGGTAAGGCAACTTTTTAGAGTAAGCTTTCAGCCAACATTCCCGCCCCAGTTGGTTCAAAATGCTAGGTGTTGAAACACCCCTATGGGCTTACTTGCTCAAGCCTCTCCTTAGCACACACACATCACAGGCATTTAGCTTATTTTGTTCATCTCTGTTTGTTCTTTGGAAATTGATGCCCAGCACCTCTTTGGGTTACTAAATGCTTTGTCTCAAAGTAGCTCTTGATGGTGGACTTTCGGTTGGCAATCCCGGGTTAGTTAACCCAAGTTACCGGGTGATGAAGCACCCCTTAGAACCTAGTTATCCAAGCTTATCTTTGTACAAGAACATCACAGGCATTTATCCAAATTTGCAGCCATTGGTGCCTAGCCTTGTGTATTTCTTTTTGCTTCTTTCTTTTGCATTTTTCTCTTTCATTTTGGACCTTTTTCATTTGTCAAGTCTCATGAAATGTAACTCAAGTTTATATCACAAAGTCATGCCAGCATTCAGCCTTATTTATAAATCACCTAATGAACCAGCACATATCACCACATAATCTTATTTTGTCTCATATCATACCAGACTTTTACTCTTTCTCTATTTCACAGTTATTTTTCTTTTATTCAAGCATGAGGAACAAAGCATATAATTCAAGTAAGATGAAAGTGAATCAAGCACTTAGACTAGTAAGCCATAACAGCATGAAAACAAACAAACTTGCAGACAGTAAATGAATCTAGAAAGATACTAATCAACAGGGGACATTTGCACTTTCAATTAACATATTTGAACTAGAATCAGTCAGAGAACAATATAACCTCTTGGAGTCTGTTTGTTTCATCTGTGTCATCATCATTGTTGGGTTCCATGTCCTTCCTCTGTCCATGATGATGTACCTTTTCCTCCAAGAGATTGAATGACTTCCTACAAAAGATATTGAAAGTTGCTTGTTCCCCAAGCACTTGAGAGGCAGTTAGCATGCATGTATGCTTGTGATTTTATGAACCTAAGTTGGTGTGGGAACACCAAACTTAGTTCCTTGCCTACTTCTATATGTAGCAGAATAAATACATGCATGAAACATCAAGTACTTTTATTAAGGAGATAAACTATGGACTAGAAAACAAACTATGAACTAGAAAACAACTAAAAACTAGAAACATGACAATTGTTAAGCAGTTTCTCTGATGGTTTGGAGCCGATACTGATCATGCTGAGGGTGCAATGTGTTCTTAATGAAATTTTTGGTGGAACACCAAACTTAGCATCCAACATTCACCCCTTAATTATTTTGGTGTGCAACACCAAACTTAGCTCTTTGCAATACAGAGGAATCTACTCAACTCTTTTATTAAATTAGCTATGAAGAGAAAATTACCTCAGGTTGGGTTGCTAATGAGTATTTTGGTGAAAAATAAATTTCCTCCAAAACACACAAATCTAACCGGCAAGTGTACCGGGTCGTATCAAGTAATAAAAACTCACGGGAGTGAGGTCGATCCCACAGGGATTGAAGGATTGAGAAATTTTAGCTTAGTGGTTAATTTAGTCAAGCGAATCAAGATTTAGTTGAGTGTTTTGTGATTTGCAGAAATTAAATTGCATAGAATTAAAGAGAGCGGGAAATTAAATTGCTGAATCTTAAAGAACAAGAAATTAAATGGCAGAAACTTAGAGTGCAAGAAATGTAAATTGCGGAATCTTAAAGTGCAAGAAATGTAAACGGCTGGAATTGTAAAGGGAACTGGGGGCTTGGATTTGCAAAAATTAAACAAAGGAAAGTAACTTGCATCAAACAAAAGAGTAAAAGAAGGTTTGGGTTGAATCGGATCTTGAAGCAGTAAAGTAAATGAACATTAAAAGCAAGAAACAAAATGTAAATTAGGAATTCAGATCTCAGGGCCCAGAGACTAGAAAACCAAGTCTAAATCTCAATGCCTTCCTAGATCCAACAAGAAATTGTAATTGAAATTCAAAGAAAGTGGATGAAGAGCAATTAACAGAAATTGAAATCCAATCAAGCAGTAAATAAAGCAGTGAGATCCAAGGTTGAGATTGAAACAGAATTTCTTCAATTCTCCAACCCAAAATCCAAGACAATTGTAATTGAAATTGAAAGCAATAAAACTGAGAGGAAGAGAAGTGAATTCTCCTTCCCCAAGACAAAGAAATTAAAGATCACTCAATATCCAAAGCTCTCCGAAAACTATTATGAAAATTCCAAAAGAAAGCTCTCAAAGGGAAAGCTCCCCGAAGAACTTGAATTCTATCCTATTTATACACTTTCTTCAAATGATCTTCAAGCCTTGAGTTGGGCCTTTGCTCTTGGTGGAATTGGGTTGAAAGAGGCCTTGGTTGATTGCTCTTGAAGTTTGGAGAAGAACCAAAGTGAACCAATTGAACCGGTTTGGAGTTTTGCAAAAGTTGGACCAAAAGTTTGAGCAAAAGTTAGGGGGCTAACTTTTGCCCAAACTTTTCATATCAGCAGCTATACCCATCTGATACCAACGTTGGTGCCAAAGTTAGGGGTCTAACTTTGGCCCTAACGTTGGCCTTACCTTGTGCACTTGTGGCGCCAACGTTAGCCACCAAGTTAGGGGGCTAACGTTGGCGCAAACTTTTGGTGCCCAGGGAGGTTTTCTTCATGCCAACGTTAGCCTCAAAGTTAGGGGGCTAACGTTGGCACAAACTTTTGGTGCCCAGGGATGATTTTCATGTGCCAACGTTAGCCTCAAAGTTAGGGGGCTAACGTTGGCACAAACTTTTGGTGCCCAGGGAGGTTTTCTTCATGCCAACGTTAGCCTCAAAGAACGTTGGGGCTAACTTTTCAACCAAAAGTTTGTGCAAAAGTTTGATGCTAACTTTAGGTCCAGCTTTTTGCTTCCTGGTTCAATTTCACTTATTCCTTTGTCTTCTCTTTACTCCTAGCTATTCCTTCTTGCTTCAACCTTTCTCCAAGCTTTCTTCACCTATCATTAATCAACCAAACACATCAAAGCTATGCTTGAAATCATGAGATATTCATTCTTTCATAATATGTGACAATTATAGTATAAAACCTCATGAAATAGCATGAATTCATACATGGTTGATTAAATCAAAGGAATCATGAAAATCTACCTAAGTGGCTTGCCTGTGGCTCAAGAAAGTGCATAATTCTAATGAAAACAAAAGAAAAAGGCTAGTTAAAATAGGCTAAGATGACTTGTCATCACAACACCAAACTTAAAGCTTGCTTGTCCTCAAGCAAGAAATAGATTTCTGCTCCAAGGTTCTTTCAATTGAGATGGCTTGAGGAACATTTGTAAAGTGCAGTGAGTGAAGTAATCAAGTATCAGTGGGGTGAACTCTAAATCATATACTTATGCAAGGGCTTCAGTGCTCACTAGTCCTTACATATTGGGAGTCGTAGGTCTTTAGGATTTTTATCCAAATGGTACCATGGAGATCTCTTTATATGTAGTCACCTTGAAGCAGCTTATAGTTTCTGTGCTTTGGCCTCGACTCTAAGTATCATGTCTCAAAGCGGCTCTTTAGATAAGCTTTCAATCAATACTCCTAAACCAGTTGGTTTTAAGGTATTAGGTGTTAAAGCACCCCTAAGGATTTACTTGCTCAAGCCTCTTTCCTTGACACGCTTCAACCACAAGCATTTACTAGGATAACAACTCTTTGAGTTTTTGTTTCTTTCTTTCTTCTTCTGCCTAGTAATTGATGCTCAGAGCCTTGGGCCATGTTCTTTTTGCTTTTGTATTTTCTTTATTTTCTTTTGTTTTGTTTGCTGCTTCTTGGATCAATAGATTTTTGAGAATCTCCACAATACTTCTTTGAACTTCATGTCCTGCCTATGAGCTCCCATGCAAGTTTTCACAAGCATGCAACCTCAATACATAATCATACAACTAGAACCACCTAATCTTTTGCTTGCCTCAAAATTGTTTAATTCCTCAATCCTTCTTTCCAAAGAACTTTCATGTGATGCATTCTTGAAAATTGAGTGCAAACAAGTTTTGAAGATAAGAATGTTGTGAATGATCAAACATCTTGCTTATTGAATTATAAAGAAAAACTATGCTATGCATGCAGGTAGGGGTAAAAAAAAAACTATACTATGCAGATAGGCAGGGTAAATAAGGATACAATCCAACTTGCAATAGCAGCAATATTTGATGTAAACAATCACTTATCAATACAACCTGTTGGAGTTCACTTGCTTTCCTTCTCATCACCATTGCTGGCCTTTATGTTCATCTTTTGTTTCTTTGGTTGATGATTCTTAATCCCTCCAAAGGCTTGTATGATGCTCTGCAATGATATTGGAAGTTGCTTGTTTCCCAAGCACTTAGAAACAATGGTTAGCATGCAGGATTTATTTGAGGGCCTTTGTACTTACTTTGGTGTGAGAACACCAAACTTAGTACCTTGCCAATGGTTCTTGTGCATCAGATTAACCATGTGAAAAACTCTTTTTCTTTTTCAAAAATGACAAAACTGAAAACTAGGAAACAGCAGAATAGTTAACTAGTTCATCCAACATGCTTGAAGCCAGCATTATGCAGAAAATGAGAATGTGTTTTATGATGGGATTTTGGTGAAACACCAAACTTAGAATCCTTCATTCTCCCTTATATTGTTTTGGTGTGTAACACCAAACTTAGCTTCTTGAAATGTAGATAAACTAATTAACCTTTTTATTGAAATAGCTATGAAAGGAAAACTACCTCAGGTTGGG
Organism: Arachis hypogaea; assembly: GCF_003086295.3. NCBI lineage: Eukaryota > Viridiplantae > Streptophyta > Magnoliopsida > Fabales > Fabaceae > Arachis > Arachis hypogaea. The sequence goes on along the minus strand of NC_092054.1, from coordinate 79,616,570 downwards.
TTGCCTCCCAACAAGCGCTCTTTTATTGTCACTAGCTTGACATCCTCTGTGCTTGCTTAGTTCAGATTCTGGACTTCCTTCTCCTTGTCCCCTTGTCCTCCTAAGTGAGGCTTTGCTTTGTGATGCTCATCCTGGATGAGTGATTCTTTTCCTGTAGCCCTTTTCTCATTCATTTCTGTGAGATTCTTAGCTAGTTGTTCCATTTGCCTCTCAATTCTCCCGAGTGAGACCTCCTGGTGTTTTCTTATCATCCCTTGATGTGTCATCATTTTCTCTATTAAGATCTCCAAATTGGTGATTGATGAGTATTTTGGTGAAAAATAAATTTCCTCCAAAACACACAAATCTAACCGGCAAGTGCACCGGGTCGCATCAAGTAATAATAACTCACGGGAGTGAGGTCGATCCCACAGGGATTGATGGATCAAGCAATTTTAGTGGGTGATTAGTTTAGTCAAGCTGACATTTAGTGAATTGTGTGAAATTGTAGCCAACAGAAAGTAAATGACAATGAATTTAAAGTTGCAGAATGTAAATTGGCAAGTAACTTAAAGAGCAAGAAATTAAAATTGCAAGAATCTTAAATGACAAGAAATATAAATTGCATTAAATGTAAAGGGAATTGGGAATTGGATTTGCAGAAATTCAACAAGGAAAAGTTAAATTGCAACAAGTAGAGAAGTAAAAGATGGATTTGATTGATTCGGAACCAAAACAGAAATGTAAATAAACATGAAAAGCAATAAACAGAGAATGTAAAATTTGAATTAAGATCTCAGAACCCAAGAGACTAGATAACCAAGTCTAGATCTCAATGCCTTCCTAGATCCAACAAGAACAATTGCAAAGGAAATGTAAATTGCAGAGAAAGTAGATGAAGAGCAATTAACAGAAATTTCGATTCAATTAAGCAGTAAAGAAAGCAGCGAGAAATCTCAGAGGGAGAATGAAACAGAACACCTTCAATTCTCCACCCAAGACTCAAAAACAAAGAAAATTTAAAGAGAGCTCTCAAATCCTCGTGCTCCCTCGTGGAGCCAGCCTCTCCACAAATATGAAAATGATGCCTTATATAGGCTTTACAAAATGAAAATGAAATTCAAAACAAATTACAATTAAAATGAAATTTCTATTCTAACTATCTCTTGTGCCTTTGAGTGATGATCATTTGGGCCCTTGCTCTTGATGGAATTGGGTTGATAAAGGCCTTGGTTGATTGCTCTTGGAGTTTGAAGAGGAACCGAATTGAACCGGGTTGAGTTTGCAAAAGTTGGTGCAAAAGTTAGAGCAAAAGTTAGGGGTCTAACTTTTGGTCTAACTTTTCATATCAGCCCACAAAATTTGCTGCTATCCACGTTGGGGCAAAAGTTAGGGGTCTAACTTTTGCTCTAACGTTGGCCTCCCTTATGCACATTTATGGCGCCAACTTTGTCCTCTGGTCATGTTGCCAATTTTATGCCCAATATAGACTATCATATATGGTTGGAAAGCTCTGAATGTCAGCTTTCTAACCCACTTGGAATCACTTCAATTGGACATCTACAACTCAAGTTATGATCATTTGAAGAGGGCATGGTCGCTGGCTTTGGTGTGCAGCGTTTGAGGTAACGTTTGCCTCAAACGTTGGCGAAAACGCCAGTTCTGGAGGCTCAAACGTATTGTCCACCCATACTATTATACATTGTTGGAAAGCCCTGGATGTCTACTTTCCAATGCCGTTGGGAGCACATTATTTGGAGCTCTACAGCTCGAGTTATACTCCGTTGAAGGTGCAGAGGTCAGTTGGCCTCACTGCAGGTTGCCACCATGTTCGTTTATGCACATTGCGGGGCAGTTTTCTCCCTCAATTTTAGTGTCCACCATGCAGTGCCATATATGCTTGGAAAGCTCTTGATTCCTACTTTCCAATGCTTCTTGAATCACCTCATTTGGAGCCCTGTAGCTCAAGTTATTCTTGTTGGAAGTATACCCCTTGTATGCCTTGTGGTGTGTGGCGCCAACGTTAGCCCAAAAGTTAGGGGTCTAACGTTGGCGCAAACTTTTGCTCCTCCCTTTGTATTTTTCATGTGCCAACGTTAGCCCAAAAGTTAGGGGTCTAACGTTGGCGCAAACTTTTGGTGGCCAGGGAGGTTTTTCTCATGCCAACGTTAGCCCAAAAGTTAGGGGTCTAACGTTGGCGCAAACTTTTGGTGCCCAGGGAGTAATTTTCAAGTTCTAACGTTAGCTTCAAAGTTAGGGGTCTAACTTTGAGGCTAACGTTTCACCCAAAAGTTTGTGCAAAAGTTTGAGGTTAACTTTAGGTCCAACTTTTTGCTTCCTGGTTCAATTTCACTTATTCCATTGTCCTCTCTTTACTCCTAGCCATTCCTTCTTGGTTCACCCTTTCTCCAAGCCTTCTTCACCTATCATTAATCAACCAAACACATCAAAGCTATGCTCAAAATCATGAGATATTCATTCTTTCATAATATGTGACAATTTTAGCATAAAACCTCATGAAATAGCATGAATTCATACATGGTTGATTAAATCAAAGGAAGCATGAAAATCTACCCACTTGGCTTGCTTATGGCTCAAGAAAGTGCATAAAACCTATTGAAAACAAAGGAAAAAGCATAGAAAAACATGACATGGTAACATGTTATCAGTGATCCTATGATAGTGTTGTGATATTTGTTGGTTGTGAGGTATCTGAGGTTGGAAGGGTGGGCAGTGTGGTTTTTGCAAGTTTGGGACATGGTTGTTGTAGTTAAAGTTCTTTGGTTCCTGATGTTGAGTTTCCCTCATTCTTAGATAAGAATGTGGCTTCCATGGTGGGAACTGTGCGTTCACTGTAGTGGAGTGGAGAAAATCAAGTTGTCTAGCCATTGACTCCAATTGTTGCTGAGTTTGCTGATGTAGCTGTTTGCTTTGATTCATGACTGCCTTCATTCCTTCAAGATTCATTGTATCTTTCTCTGAAGTTGTATTCTGTGGTGTCTCAAAGGAGTGTTGGTTGTTGGTTCTTTTGTCATTGAACCTTGCAGTTCCTTGACCGGTTGCTGTTGCTTCGAGTAAGTAATCTGAGAAGTGATCCACCGCTCTTCTCGTTTCTGGGGATAATCCTTCATAGAATGCTTGGAAAGCCACTTTGTCATTTGCTTTCTTGTATCTTTCCCATGCTTTGAGCAATGGTTCTTCTTCTCCTTGCATGAATGGATGTGTTCCCTCTTTCATCTTGATGTTTTGTTGGGATGTAGAGAATTTGGCTAGAAATTTGGCAACCAAACCATCCCAACTAATGATACTTCCTTGGGGAAGAGTTTCAAGCCATTGTGCTGCCTCATCCTTTAGTGAGAAAGGGAATAGCAAGAGCTTATAGACATCATTATTGACAACATCACAGATCCTCAGAAACATAGATAGATGCTGTTCAGGATCCTCCAATGGATTTCCACCATAGGAACAATTGTTCTCTATTAGTGTAATGATTTGCGGCTTCATGTTGGCATGTTCTTCTTTCTCAGAAACTTCATTTTCAATGATATCCTTCCCTCTGGCTGCTCTTTTTTCCTGCGACATAAAAATCAACAACGGAACACACAGTGATACTCTTGAAAATTGAGTGTAGTCAGTTGAGACAAATCTTCAAACAGTTAGTGGGTTAGTCAAAAATTAAAGAGAAAATGCTTGATCTAGATCACCACTTCACTTAATCATTGTCAATCTAATCAATCCCCGGCAACGGCGCCAAAAACTTGATGAGTATTTTGGTGAAAAATAAATTTCCTCCAAAACACACAAATCTAACCGGCAAGTGTACCGGGTCGTATCAAGTAATAAAAACTCACGGGAGTGAGGTCGATCCCACAGGGATTGAAGGATTGAGCAATTTTAGTTTAGTGGTTAATTTAGTCAAGCGAATCAAGATTTAGTTGAGTGTTTTGTGATTTGCAGAAATTAAATTGCATGGAATTAAAGAGAGCAGGAAATTAAATTGCTGAATCTTAAAGAACAAGAAATTAAATGGCAGAAACTTAGAGTGCAAGAAATGTAAATTGCGGAATCTTAAAGTGCAAGAAATGAAAACGGCTGGAATTGTAAAGGGAACTGGGGGCTTGGATTTGCAGAAATTAAACAAAGGAAAGTAACTTGCATCAAACAAAAGAGTAAAAGAAGGTTTGGGTTGAATCGGATCTTGAAGCAGTAAAGTAAATGAACATTAAAAGCAAGAAACAAAATGTAAATTAGGAATTCAGATCTCAGGGCCCAGAGACTAGAAAACCAAGTCTAAATCTCAATGCCTTCCTAGATCCAACAAGAAATTGTAATTGAAATTCAAAGAAAGTGGATGAAGAGCAATTAACAGAAATTGAAATCCAATCAAGCAGTAAATAAAGCAGTGAGATCCAAGGTTGGGATTGAAACATAATTTCTTCAATTCTCCAACCCAAAATCCAAGACAATTGTAATTGAAATTGAAAGCAATAAAACTGAGAGGAAGAGAAGTGAATTCTCCTTCCCCAAGACAAAGAAATTAAAGATCACTCAATATCCAAAGCTCTCCGAAAAATATTATGAAAATTTCAAAAGAAAGCTCTCAAAGGGAAAGCTCCCCGAAGAACTTGAATTCTATCCTATTTATACACTTTCTTCAAATGATCTTCAAGCCTTGAGTTGGGCCTTTGCTCTTGGTGGAATTGGGTTGAAAGAGGCCTTGGTTGATTGCTCTTGAAGTTTGGAGAAGAACCAAAGTGAACCAATTGAACCGGTTTGGAGTTTTGCAAAAGTTGGACCAAAAGTTTGAGCAAAAGTTAGGGGGCTAACTTTTGCCCAAACTTTTCATATCAGCAGCTATACCCATCTGATACCAACGTTGGTGCCAAAGTTAGGGGTCTAACTTTGGCCCTAACGTTGGCCTTACCTTGTGCACTTGTGGCGCCAACGTTAGCCACCAAGTTAGGGGGCTAACGTTGGCGCAAACTTTTGCTCCTCCCCTTGTGATTTTCATGTGCCAACGTTAGCCACCAAGTTAGGGGGCTAACGTTGGCGCAAACTTTTGGTGCCCAGGGAGGTTTTCTTCATGCCAACGTTAGCCTCAAAGTTAGGGGGCTAACGTTGGCGCAAACTTTTGGTGCCCAGGGATGATTTTCATGTGCCAACGTTAGCCTCAAAGTTAGGGGGCTAACGTTGGCGCAAAATTTTGGTGCCCAGGGAGGTTTTCTTCATGCCAACGTTAGCCTCAAAGTTAGGGGGCTAACGTTGGGGCTAACTTTTCAACCAAAAGTTTGTGCAAAAGTTTGATGCTAACTTTAGGTCCAGCTTTTTGCTTCCTGGTTCAATTTCACTTATTCCATTGTCTTCTCTTTACTCCTAGCTATTCCTTCTTGCTTCAACCTTTCTCCAAGCTTTCTTCACCTATCATTAATCAACCAAACACATCAAAGCTATGCTTGAAATCATGAGATATTCATTCTTTCATAATATGTGACAATTATAGTATAAAACCTCATGAAATAGCATGAATTCATACATGGTTGATTAAATCAAAGGAATCATGAAAATCTACCTAAGTGGCTTGCCTGTGGCTCAAAAAAGTGCATAATTCTAATGAAAACAAAAGAAAAAGGCTAGTTAAAATAGGCTAAGATGACTTGTCATCAGTTGCCTCCCAACAAGCGCTTCTTTATTGTCACTAGCTTGACATCTTGGTCTTTGATCATGGAGGCTGATAAGCATAGTGCCTTAGCTTTTCTCCTCTTACTGTGAACTTTCTTCCGGTCTCCTCTTTGATGATTTCTAGGTGTTCAAGTGAAAGGATCCGGTTCACAGTATAGTACTCAGATAATTGTGGACACACCTTCATTGGTTGAGTGTTCATCATCACTTTATCCCCTGGTGAGAAGCCTTCAGTGGGGATTTTCTTATTTTTCCACCCTTTTGGCCTCTTCTTCTTCTCTTCTTTCTCAAAAGATACTCCCTGCCTTGGTGGTTCCTTATCTGAGATGTTAAATTTCTCATCTGGAGGTTTTGGATCTAGTTCTTCCTTGATTTCTTTGGTCTGTTGCACCATCTCTACTTCTTTCAAGCATGGATTTGGAAGTCTTGGAGTTAACTCATTGAATGCCTCTTTCAAGTTTTGATCCCTGGATTTATCCTCTATACAATCTTCTTCTTGAGTGGGCTCATGCAGGGTTTTAAAAACATGGAATTCTAGGTGCTCATCATGCACTCTCAGCAACAATTCCCCTTTTTCAACATCTATCAATGCTCTGCCCGTAGCCAGGAAAGGCCTCCCCAGGATGATGGGAGTGTTAGGGTCTTCCTCCATATTCAGGATGACAAAATTAGCTGGGAGAAGAAATTTTCCCACTTTCACCAGCACATTCTCTACAACTCCAAGTGCTTGCTGAATGGACTTGTCAGCCATTTGAAGAGCTATTCGAGTGGGTTTCAGTTCAAAAATTTGAAGCTTCCTCATAAGAGATAGAGGCATCAAGTTTATGCTCGCACCAAGGTCACAGAATGATTTCTCAATAGTTATGTCTCCTATGGTACAAGGTATATAAAACCTTCCAGGATCATCCTTCTTCTCTGGTAGACCTCTTTGGAGAATAGCACTACACTCCATTGTCATTTTAACAATCTGTCCTTCCTTCAAGGGTCTTTTCTTTGTTAGCACTTCTTTCATAAATTTGGCATATAATGGCATCTGTTCAAGTACTTCTAAGAAAGGAATATTGATGCTGAGTGTCTTGAATATGTCCAGGAACTTTGAGTAATGCTTATCCTCGTTTTCTTTTTTGAACCTCTGAGGGTACGGAAGTTTGGGGACATCTGGCTTCACCCTTTCCTTCTTCTCTTGTAGCTTTGTTTCAAGGATGTTCTTATCTCTCTTTGAGCTTTTTGCATTCTCAGTCTTTCTATCCTCTTCACTTCTCTCTTCTGTCTCTTCTTGTGGAACTTGTCTGTTGTGTTCTTCCTGATTGATTGCTTCCTTCTCACTTCCCACTATGATTGCTTTGCACTCTTCCCACTTTGTAGCTTTTCCTTTGTCCCTTGGGTGGTCTTGAGTGGCACTAGGGGATGCATTTGATTGCTTCTCACCCATCTCTGTAATTTGTTTAGCTACTTGTTCCATTTGCATCTCAAGATTTCTGATTGAAGCTTCTTGGTTTTTGCTTGTTATGGCTTGATATTTTCTTGCTGCTTCTTGATCTTTTGTTGCTGTTTCTTGATCTTGTCTAGCCATCTCTTAATTTTTCATGAGTTTTTCCATCATTATCTCTTGGTGCTTCATCATCTTTTCCATCAATATCTCCAAATTGGAGATTCTTTGAGTGTCTTGTGATGCTTGTGGCTGGTTGTGAGATGTTGAAGGTTGATGATAGGTATTTTGGTTAGTGGTTTGGTTATTGGGTGGATAGTAACTAGAATTTTGGTGGTTGTTTTGGGGTTTTCTATATGGATTGGGGTTAGTGTTTTGCTGATTGTGGTTTTGGTTGTTTCTTGAGTTATTTTGGTTTGAATTTCTTTGCCATGGTTGCTGGTTTTGAGTGTGGTTATCTCCCCATCTTATGTTTGGATGGTTCTTCCAGGATGGATTATAGGTGTCACCATAGACTTCATTTTGGCCGGAGCTTTGGTTGTGCATATATTGAGGTTGTTCCTGCTGCTGATCTTCTTGGTTTTCTTCATTTTGTCCCCATTTGGTTGATGATTGGCTTGTGTTGACTGCTGCAACTTGGAGACTATCAATCCTCTTGGCCATTGATGAGATATTTTTGGAGGAAAAATAAATCTCTCCCAAAACACCCAAATCTAACCGGCAAGTGCACCAGGTCGCATCAAGTAATAATAACTCACGGGAGTGAGGTCGATCCCACAGGGATTGAAGGATTGAGCAATTTTAGTTTAGTGGTTGATTTAGTCAAGCGAATCAAGATTTGGTTGATGGTTTTGTGACTTGCAGAATTAAATTGCATAGAATTAAAGAGAACAAGAAATAAATTGCTGAAACTTAAAGAACAAGAAATTAAATGGCAAAAACTTAAAGGGCAAGAAATGTAAATTGCAGAATCTTAAAGTGCAAGGAATGTAAATTGCTTGAAATGTAAAGGGGATTGGGATGTGGATTTGCAGAAATTAAACAAGAAAAAACTAAATTGCATCAAACAGAAGAGGGAAAGGGAATTGGGATTGAACCGGATGTGAAGCAGAAAAGTAAATGAACATATAAAGTAGTAAACAGAGAAGTGAAATGGGAAATTCAGATCTCAGGACCCAGAGACTAGAAAACCAAGTCTAGATCTCAATGCCTTCCTAGATCCAACAAGAACAATTGCAAGGGAATTGTAAATTGCAAAGAGAATAGATGAAGAGAAATGAACTGGAAATGAAATTCAATTAATAGTAAAGAAACAGAGAGATCCAAGATTGAGATTGAAACAGAATTTCTTCAATTCTCCAATCCAAGATTCAAGACAAATGTAAAATGAGATTGAAAGCAATGAAAACAAGAAATTAAAGTTCACTCAAGTTCAAAAGCTCTCTGAAAACTATTATGAAAATTCTAAAAGGAAAGCTCCCCGAAGAACTTGAATTCTATCCTATTTATACACTTTCTTCAAATGATCTTCAAGCCTTGAGTTGAGCCTTTGCTCTTGGTGGAATTGGGTTGAAAGAGGCCTTGGTTGATTGCTCTTGAAGTTTGGAGAAGAACCGAAGTGAACCAATTGAACCGGTTTTGAGGTTAGCAAAAGTTGGACCAAAAGTTTGAGCCAAAGTTAGGGGTCTAACTTTGGCTCCAACTTTTCATATCAGTTGGCACATTTTTCTGGTTTGGACGTTGGTGCCAACGTTAGGGGTCTAACTTTGACCCTAACGTTGGCTTTCCCTTGGTGCTAGTGGCGCCAACGTTAGCCTCCAAGTTAGGGGGCTAACGTTGGCACAAACGTTGGCCCTTCTCCCTTATGTTTTCATATGCCAACGTTAGCCTCCAAGTTAGGGGGCTAACTTTGGCGCAAACGTTGGCTAGCCAGGGAGGAATTCATGTGCCAACGTTAGCCTCCAAGTTAGGGGGTAACGTTGGCGCAAACGTGGGATGGCCAGGGAGGAAATTTCAAGTTCCAACGTTAGCCTCCAAGTTAGGGGGCTAACGTTGGGGCTAACTTCTTGCTTCCTGGTTCAATTTCACTTATTCCATTGTCCTCTCTTCACTCCTAGCCATTCCTCTTTGCTTCAACCTTTCTCCAAGCTTTCTTCACCTATCATTAATCAACCAAACTCATCAAAGCTATGCTCAAAATCATGAGATATTCAATCTTTCATAATATGCAACAAATATAGCATAAAACCTCATGAAATGGCATAAATTCATATATGGTTGGTTCAATCAAGGGAAACATGAAAATCTACTCAATTAGCTTGCTTGTAGCTCAAGAAAGTGCATAATTCTAATGAAAACAAAAGAAAAAGACTAGTTAAAATAGGCTAGGATGACTTGTCATCACAACACCAAACTTAAAGCTTGCTTGTCCCCAAGCAAGAAATGAATTATTGAGAAGAAAGAATGAAATGGAAGAGGAAGTTCATGCTAGCAGAGTATTATTGATAGTTCATGGGGTTTTGTGTGGATATGCAAATACTCACTTCTTATTGACTCCTAGGCCTAGAAAGTCTCCTTCAAGCTTCAAGTGACATACTGCTATGACTTCTCATTATTCCTTTATCCTTGGCTATTACTTTGTTCATAAGCTTTATTTGAGTGTCATGTGTAGCAAGTTCATTTTCTTTTCTTTATACTTGACACATTATTCACCATAGACACTTGGTTCACATTCCTTCTTAAAACATTGATGCCCGGCACCTCTTTGGGCTACTAAATGCCTTGTAGTTAGGTTGCTCTTGATAGTGGACTTTCAGCTGATGATCCCGGGTTAGTTAACCCAAGTCACCAAGTGTTGAGGCACTCCTAAGAGCTTACTAATCCAAGCAGATCCTAGTACAAAGACATCACAGGCATATATTTCAAAGTTCAAGCTATTGGTGTCCAGCTTTGTTTCTTTTTGTTTTTCTTTTGTTCTGCCACTTTTTGGCTATCTTTTTCTTTTTTCCTTCTTTTTGTTTTTCTTTCTAACCAAGGAATTTAATTCAATTGAGATTCCTAGACAGTAGGCCACTTCTTTACTTAGAAGGAGATATCCTAGCTCTTTATTCACTAAAAGTGAGCTATTATACAATCACACATATACCACCACTTACTTTTATTTCACTTCTAACTAACAGAGACTATCTTGCTTCACATTCAAACTGTTCTTTTATTGAATTTAAAGATGCAGGGGACAACACATGCTTCTTGTCAAGTGAAAATAAACACACAAGCACACACATAAACTAGCCTACTTATTTTAAAAGAAACAAACATAATGCAAAGACTTTTAAGAAAAACTACTTAGAAATGCAAAGACAACTTAGAACAGATAGAATGCATGCTTTTTTTCTTTGTAGTGATGAACAAGGAGAAAGTCCACCTTTCATTTGTCATGCCTTTTCTTTCTCCTTTCATACACTTGGCTGCTAGTGTTCCCACCATCCTTGTTTGGTGGCTGTTGATCTTGCCAAAAGCCAGCCTTATTCATAGCCTCCTCTACTCTATCTTCGAGTCTCATAGCCCTGTTCACTTCTACCTCACTTATCATTTTGAAGAATTCATCAAAAGTTGGGAATGCCGGATCCATGTTGTGCAAATGTTCTCCAATATAGTTTAGTTTGATTTGGCTATTGACATTGTAATCGGCTTGCACTTCATACCTTGCTTCTTGGAGTGTTGTGAACTCCTTGAAAGCCTTCAAACTTTCAGCTTGCATTTGTTCCAACTTCCCAAAAGATTCATGAGATTGAAAGGCATGTTCTTCTTGCATTGCAAGAAATCTTGACTCGAATTCATTTTGTTTGTTTATTATTCTTAGCTCTCTTTCTTCTTGTGCTTGTTGGTTTTGCATGTACAGAGAATGGTATTCCTCTTGCCTCTCTTGGATTCTCATGTACTGCTGAGACAATCTCCCTATTGCTTTTTGCATTTGAGTCATATCCATATTGCCATGTGGGAAAAAGTGTGGCTGCTCCTCCTCCTCTTGTGGCTCTTCTTCTATGTGTGGCTCATCTTCTTCCATTGGCTCTTCTCTTTCCCTTCCTCCATGTGGTCTTCGGCCTTGATGTGCTTCAAGGGGCATCATCATTCGTTCAATGGTTATGGGCATGCCTTGGCTTAACCACATTGGATTCTCCTCTTCCAATGGAACTTTAGCCTTTGCACACAACCTCCAAATGGTGCTCGGATAGTACAACCAAGATCCGGCCGAATTCTTTTCAGCTATCTTTTGAATGTCTCTTGCAAGGATTTCATGAACTCTTATCTCTCCACCCACCATGATACAATGCAGCATTAAGGCTCTCTCCCTGTTAACTTCTGAGGTGTTCACTGTCCCCAGAATTGACCTTTTCATCAACTCATACCATCCTTTTGCTTCCGGAATGAGGTTACATCTCTTCAGGAACTTGTATCTATTCTTGTTGTCTCCTTCCCATTCTGAGTTCTCAAAACAAATGTCTCTCGCAATCTCCTCATAATCTTGATCCTCAGTCAATCTTTGTTGGTATCCCGGTTCATCAAAGCGGACTGACTTTAGTTTCAAGACTTTCTTGATTGCATCCGGGCTAAAGTCTACTTCCACCCCACGCACATAGCTCTTGTACGTTGGGAGTTCACGCATGTCAATCCTTGGGACATTTGCATAGAACTCTCTTATGATATTGGTATTAATTCGGGTGGCTGGTGATGTAAGTTCCTCCCATCTCCTCTTCCGGATTTTGTTCTTTATTTCTTGACATCCATCCTCCGACAACATGAATGGGATTTCAGGATAGATTCTTTTCTCGTTCATCCATTGAATTTGCATTTGATGAGACCAAGACTTGAACCTCCATTGGTCATATTCATGTGTTTCTTCCTCCACTATTGGATCTTTTCCTTTTCGTCGTTTGGTTCTTGAGGAGGATGCCATGATCACTTGGTTGGTTGAGAGGGAATGTGAAGAATGTTGGAGAGTTTGATGTGTGTTTGGAGGAAAAAGAGATTAGGTCCGAACTTGCTATGACAAAAAGTTATGAAGAGAAGTTTAAGTGGTTGGAGTTTAAAGTAGAAGAAAGGTTGCACAAGGCTTGTTATGTTGAGGAGTGATTCGGTCATGTGCATGGCTTGAAGGTGGTATGCTTTTAAATGAGCAATGAAGGGCTAGGATGCAATTAGACACTATGGGAATCAAGGGTGTGCATGTATGGATGAATGAAGACAAAATTTGCTCCTTCCCTTGCCTTTGCCGTGATCATTCTCAAGGAGTGGCAGATTTCTTTCTTGAAGCATGTGATGGGATTTTGTCCTTATGCTATGCTTTCCTTTGTCTTGTCTTTTTCTTTGAAGATTCTTTGACTTCCTAGTCACCACAACAAGACAACATACATTAGTCTTATCCAACCGTAGCAAGGGTGTGCTTTTTATTAAAACTTTGTGAACCATCAATCCTTGTCTCATTTGAACCGTGACACTTTCTTTGGAGGACACCAAACTTAATGTTTGGTAATGTATAAAGAAAATGAGTTTCTTCCTCCAATTAGTGAAGTTCAAACGTTAAATGTTCATAAGGATTGTTTCCATTACACTTTCTTTTTTTTTTTTTTTCATGAAGGATTAATTGTATCCTTGAATCGGTGCATCAAGGTTTGATGAACACCAAACTTGTTTCTTGTCAAAGGGTACATCACAATTAATGCCTTCATTACTGAATAAGAATTTTTCTATTTATAGGGTTTTTGAAAATAACAAATGTATGATTATTGATGCATGAGTTTCAAATTTTCATGAAGCTATGTGGACACCAAACTTAGTGTTCGGCCATATGCTCTATCAAAACATTTCAAGCATGTGAAGCAAAATTCTTTGTAACATTGGTTTAGTGTACTTGGAGGCACACCAAACTTAGCATATGTTTCAAAACAGTGCATGCAGTCAATGGACATGTTCATGAAAAGAGAAAAGAATTCATGCTCAAATGATCATAACTTATTGAATTTAAAATGACATGAATCTTAAAGCATGGGTTGCCTCCCATGGAGCTCTCTTTTATTGTCACTAGCTTGACATTGAGACTTTCTTTTATGGTGGTTGGTGCTTGTAGGGCCTCAATTTGTCTCCTCTGACCGTGATCCTCTTTTTTGTTTTCTGGTGTTCTATTTCAGCATGCTCTAATGATAGTATGTTGCTGACAGTGTAGTAATCCTCGGTTTGTTGATTTGCCCCCAGCTGTTGATATATCAGTTGCACTTTGTCACCTTTAGAAAGCCCCTCTGTTGGAATCTTTCTATTCTTCCAGCCCCTTTTTGCTTTGTTTCTGCGTTTCATCTTTCCTTTTGTTGATCTTTCTTTTCTGGCCATAGGCTTTCCTTGGGGGCCTCTCTTTTCAGTGGCTAATACTCTACTACCCTCTTGGGCTTTTTCATCAGTCTGCACAATCCTTAGCATTGGGATATTGCTGTGACTTTCCTGGTCATTTTTCATATAGTCTTTCTCTTCCTTGCTAAATTGTGCTTCTGGCAACACCTTCAGAGTGATGCTCTGGTCATGCATCCTTAGAGTTAATTCCCCTTCCTCTACGTCTATGATAGCTCTAGCAGTGGCCAAGAATGGCCTTCCCAGTATAACAGAGTCACCATCATCATCGTTTGATTCTAGAACCACAAAATCAGCAGGGTAAATAAAACTGTCCACCTTGACCAAAAGATTTTCAATTACACCCCTGGGGTATACCATTGACTTGTCTACCAGCTCCAAAGACATTTGTACTGGTTTGACCTCCTCTATATTCAGCTTTTTCACCAAGGAGGATGGTATTAAGTTAATACTTGCTCCGAGATCGCACATTGCTTTAGTGATGGTCAATTCCCCAATGGTGCAAGGCAACAGGAAGCTCCCTGGGTCCTCAAGCTTGGGAGGAAGCCCCTTTTGAATCAAGGCCCTGCATTCCTCAGTAATCATTATGGTTTCTTTCTCATCCCAGCTTCTTTTCTTGTTGATGAGATCCTTCAGAAACTTAGAGTATAGAGGCATTTGCTCAAGTGCTTCAACCAAGGGAATATTGATTTCCAGCTTCTTAAAAATCTCAAGGAATTTGTGAAAATGTTGGTCTTTAACCTCTTTATTGAACCTCTGGGGATATGGCAATGGAGGTGTGATGCTTTTTCCTATTTGCTGCTGTCCCTGAGCTACTTCCTTTGAGCTATGTGGCTGGTTGTTCTTCTCTTTAAGTTTTTCAGTGCTTTTGTTTGGCATCACAACTTGCTTATTAGCCTCATCTACCTTTGTTTGATTCTCATCCTCCATTGGTTCTTTAATGTTCTCTGCTTGCTTCCTTGTAGTGTCATTGTTGCTTATCAATGCTCTCCCACTCCTTAATTGTATTGCCTTGCATTCTTCCTTGGGATTTGGAATTGTGTCACTGGGCAGTGAGTTTGAAGGTCTCTCAACAGATACTTGCTTGGAGAGTTGCCCCATCTGTCTTTCTAGGCTCTTCATAGAGGCTTCCTGATTCTTGGCTACCATTTCTTGGTGTTTCAACATTTTGTCTATCATGGCCTCCAAGTGAGTGATTCTTTGGGCTTCAGGTGATATTTGAGGTGGGTTATGAGATGTGGGTGGTGGATGGTAGGCATTTTGGTTGGTGGATTGGTTATTAGATTGGTATTGGTTGAGGTTGGGGTAGTTGTTTTGAGGTTTTCTGTAGGGGTTTTGGTTAGTCTGCTGCTGGTTGTGATTTTGGTTGTTCCTTGGGTTGTGTTGGTTTGAGTTCCTCTGCCATGGTTGTTGGTTTTGGGTATGGTTATCTCCCCATCTGAGGTTTGGGTGGTTCTTCCAGGATGGATTGTATGTATCACCATACACTTCATTTGGTCCTTGGTTGTGCATATACTATACTTGCTCTTGTTGTTGTTCTTCTTGAGTTTCTTCACTCTGTCCCCATGTGGTTGATGGTTGGCTAGTGTTGACTGCTGCAACTTGGAGACTATCAATCCTCTTGGCCATTTGCTCAAATTGTTGCTGAATTTGCTGCTGCATCATCTTGTTTTGAGCCAGGATTGAATCCACTCCTTCTAGCTCCATTACTCCTCTCCTTTGTGATGGTTGGCGGCCTCTTTGATGAGCAAAGAAATATTGGTTGTTGGACACCATATCAATGAGTTCTTGAGCCTCTTCTGCAGTTTTCATGAGTTACAAGGAACCTCCAGCTGAATGATCCAAAGCTTCCTGAGATTTCAGTGTTAAGCCTTCATAGAAGTTTTGAAGCTTCTCCCACTCATTAAACATAGCAGGGGGACATTTCCTGATCAGAGCCTTGTACCTCTCCCATGCCTCATAGATGGGTTCGGCCTCCATTTGTGTAAATGTTTGTACCTCAGCCTTTAACCTTATAATCCTCTGAGGTGGATAAAATTTGGCAAGGAATTTAGTTACCAAATCATCCCAATTGTTGATGCTGTCTCTTGGAAAAGATTCTAACCATTGAGTGGCCTTGTCCCTGAGAGAAAATGGGAATAGCATCAGCTTGTAGCTGTCAGGGGGCACTCCATTAGTTTTGACAGTGTTGCATATCCTCAAGAAAGTGGATAAATGTTGGTGTGGGTCCTCAAGTGGTCCTCCACCAAAAGAGCAGTTGTTCTGAACCAAAGTGATGAGTTGTGGCTTGAGTTCAAAGTTGTTAGCATTGACATTTGGAGCCAAGATGCTGCTCCCATAATGTCTAGGATTTGCAAAGGTGTAGGAAGCCAAAACTCTCCTCTGGGGTGGGTTGCCATTGTTGTTGTCTTCCCCACCTGGTGGATTGGTTAAATGTTCCTCCATCTCTTGGAATTCTTCGTCTGATTCCTCTTCTCCAACAATATTTTTCCCTCTTTCAGCTCTTCTTAACCTCCTGAGAGTTCTTTCGTCTTGTTCATGAAAATTGAGTATGGTTCTTCTTGTACCTGACATACAAGCAGAGCATGAGGAATGCACAAAACCAGTGACACTTCAATTTACTGCCAGATTGAAGTGTTAGTTAGTTTAAGCAAAAAATCAAACAGTTAGTGGGTTAATCAAAAATTAAAGAAAAATAAAGAAAAAGTGCTTGATCTAGATCACCACCTCACTTAATCATTGTCAATCTAATCAATCCCCGGCAACGGCGCCAAAAACTTGATGAGATATTTTTGGAGGAAAAATAAATCTCTCCCAAAACACCCAAATCTAACCGGCAAGTGCACCGGGTCGCATCAAGTAATAATAACTCACGGGAGTGAGGTCGATCCCACAGGGATTGAAGGATTGAGCAATTTTAGTTTAGTGGTTGATTTAGTCAAGCGAATCAAGATTTGGTTGATGGTTTTGTGACTTGCAGAATTAAATTGCATTGAAGTAAAGAGAACAAGAAATAAATTGCTGAAACTTAAAGAACAAGAAATTAAATGGCAAAAATTTAAAGGGCAAGAAATGTAAATTGCAGAATCTTAAAGTGCAAGGAATGTAAATTGCTTGAAATGTAAAGGGGATTGGGATGTGGATTTGCAGAAATTAAACAAGGAAAAACTAAATTGCATCAAACAGAAGAGAGAAAGGGAATTGGGATTGAACCGGATGTGAAGCAGAAAAGTAAATGAACATATAAAGCAGTAAACAGAGAAGTGAAATGGGAAATTCAGATCTCAGGACCCAGAGACTAGAAAACCAAGTCTAGATCTCAATGCCTTCCTAGATCCAACAAGAACAATTGCAAGGGAATTGTAAATTGCAAAGAGAATAGATGAAGAGCAATGAACCGGAAATGAAATTCAATTAATAGTAAAGAAACAGAGAGATCCAAGATTGAGATTGAAACAGAATTTCTTCAATTCTCCAATCCAAGATTCAAGACAAATGTAAAATGAGATTGAAAGCAGTGAAAACAAGAAATTAAAGTTCACTCAAGTTCAAAAGCTCTCTGAAAACTATTATGAAAATTCTAAAAGGAAAGCTCCCCGAAGAACTTGAATTCTATCCTATTTATACACTTTCTTCAAATGATCTTCAAGCCTTGAGTTGGGCCTTTGCTCTTGGTGGAATTGGGTTGAAAGAGGCCTTGGTTGATTGCTCTTGAAGTTTGGAGGAGAACCGAAGTGAACCAATTGAACCGGTTTTGAGGTTAGCAAAAGTTGGACCAAAAGTTTGAGCCAAAGTTAGGGGTCTAACTTTGGCTCCAACTTTTCATATCAGTTGGCACATTTTTCTGGTTTGGACGTTGGTGCCAACGTTAGGGGTCTAACTTTGACCCTAACGTTGGCTTTCCCTTGGTGCTAGTGGCGCCAACGTTAGCCTCCAAGTTAGGGGGCTAACGTTGGCGCAAACGTTGGCCCTTCTCCCTTATGTTTTCATGTGCCAACGTTAGCCTCCAAGTTAGGGGGCTAACTTTGGCGCAAACGTTGGCTAGCTAGGGAGGAATTCATGTGCCAACGTTAGCCTCCAAGTTAGGGGGCTAACGTTGGCGCAAACGTGGGATGGCCAGGGAGGAAATTTCAAGTTCCAACGTTAGCCTCCAAGTTAGGGGGCTAACATTGGGGCTAACTTCTTGCTTCCTGGTTCAATTTCACTTATTCCATTGTCCTCTCTTCACTCCTAGCCATTCCTCTTTGCTTCAACCTTTCTCCAAGCTTTCTTCACCTATCATTAATCAACCAAACTCATCAAAGCTATGCTCAAAATCATGAGATATTCAATCTTTCATAATATGCAACAAATATAGCATAAAACCTCATGAAATGGCATAAATTCATATATGGTTGGTTCAATCAAGGGAAACATGAAAATCTACTCAATTAGCTTGCTTGTAGCTCAAGAAAGTGCATAATTCTAATGAAAACAAAAGAAAAAGACTAGTTAAAATAGGCTAGGATGACTTGTCATCAGCCATTTGCTCAAATTGTTGTTGAATTTGCTACTGCATCATTTTGTTTTGAGCCAGAATTGAGTCCACTCCTTCTAACTCCATCACTTCTTTCCTTTGTGATGGTTGGCGTTGCCTTTGGTGAGCAAAGAAATACTGGTTGTTAGACACCATATCAATGAGATTTTGGGCTTCCTCTACAGTTTTCATGAGTTGTAAGGAGCCTCCTGCTGAATAATCCAAAGCCTCTTGAGATTTCAATGTCAAGCCTTCATAGAAATTCTGCAATCTGTCCCACTCACTGAACATTCCAGGTGGGCACTTCCTGATTAGAGCTTTGTATCGTTCCCATGCCTCATACAAGGGTTCAGCATCCATTTGTGTGAATGTCTGCACTTCAGTCTTCAATCTAATAACTCTTTGAGGTGGGTAAAACTTGGCAAGGAACTTGGTTACTAGATCATCCCAATTGTTGATGCTGTCTCTTGGAAAAGATTCTAACCATTGAGTGGCTTTGTCTCTGAGAGAAAATGGAAACAGCAGTAGCTTGTAACTGTCAGGATGCACTCCATTAGTTTTGACAGTGTCACAAATCCTCAAGAAGGTGGATAGGTGCTGGTTTGGATCTTCCAAGGGGCCTCCTCCATAGGAACAATTGTTCTGCACCAAGGTGATGAGTTGGGGCTTCAATTCAAAGTTATTTGCATCGACATTTGGGGTAAGGATGCTACTCCCACAATGCCTTGGATTAGCAAGTGTATATGAAGCCAATACTCTCCTTTGGGGCTGACCATTGTCGTTGGCCACTCCCACTTGTGGATTTGTTGGATTTTCCTCCATTTCTTGGTTCTCTTCTCAACCTCCAAAGTGTTTCAGGATCAAAAGGTATGGATTCATCGCTTCTTCCTCCTGACATAAACACAGAACCAAGAACCAGAATTAAACACTCTATTGCTAGAGTGAAGTTAGTGTTAGCTTAAGCAAAAATTCAAACAGTTAGTATGCTTAGTAAAAAGAAAAAGAAAAAAGTGCTTAATCTAGACCACCACCTTACTTAATCATTGTCAATCTAATCAATCCCCGGCAACGGCGCCAAAAACTTGATGTGCGGAAAACGATCCAACACAAAACTCACCGGCAAGTGTACCGGGTCGCATCAAGTAATAATAACTCACATGAGTGAGGTCGATCCCACAGGGATTGAAGGATTGAGCAATTTTAGTTTAGTGGTTGATTTAGTCAAGCGAATCAAGTATTGGTTGAGTGGTTTGTGCTTTGCAGAAACTAAATTGCATGAAATGTAAAAGGAGAGGGGAAATTTGCAGTAAACTAAAGAGCAGGATAATAAAGGAGCTGAATCTTAAAGTGCAAGTAAATTAAATTGCAGAAACTTAGATTGCAAGTAATGTAAATGGCTAAAGCTTAAAGTTCAAGAAACGTAAATTGCTTGAATTGTAAAAGGGATTGGGAGTTGGGATTGCAAAAATTAAACAAGAACAACTAAATTGCATTAAACATAAAAGAGAAAATCTGAGTGCAGTGAAGTGGATCTTAACAGAAAAGTAAAATGACTTGAAGAATTTAAAAGCAGAGAAAGCAATGCTTAATTTGCAGCAAAGTAAAAGAGGTTGAAGATCTCAGGGTGGAAGAGACTAGATAACAAGTCTAGATCTCAAATCCTTCCTTGATCCAACAAGAACAATTGCAAAAGAAGTAAAGAAAAGTAAATTGCAGAATTGAAGAGAAGATGAGGCAGTAAACAGTAAGTGAAATTCAATTATGCAGAGAAAGTAAACAAGAGATCTCAAGGTGAGATTGAAACAGAAGTTCTTCAATTCTCCACCCAAGATCCAAAGCAAGAAAATAAAAGAGTGCTCAAGCAAGAACCAAGAAGAAGAGAGATCAATTCTCCTTCCAAGTTCTCAGAAAATCAAATTCAAAGCAAAGAGCTCAAAAATGAAAATGACAATTAAAAGGAAAATTCAAAGTAAAATCTAAAAGTGTCAAAAGGTCCTAATTACATCAAACTAACTCCTATTTATACACTTTCTATTCTTGGATTTTGGAATTTGGATGGGCTTTTGATTTGGTGAAGAAATGAATTAAATTGGATTTTTAATCCAATTTGTAGCCCAAAGTGCACCTCCAGGGGAAATCTCAGTTGGAAAATCCAACTTAGCTTTCAAGCATGCTCCATCCGTGTCAAGTGTGGTGTGCCCAGCCTTGTTTGGGTGTCAATTGTCTTAGAGCTAAGTTGGAAAATCCAACTTAGCTTTAGACCGTGTCATGATGCGCACTCAAGGCCCTTTGTTGCGCCAAAATTGCTTGCTTCTTGGTGTCATGACCGTGTCACATTGTGGAGGCTTGGGGGAGAGGCAATGCTCAGTTGGAAAAACCAACTGAGCTTTCCTTGTAGCGCTTAGCTCATGGCCTCAATGTTCCAATTTCGAATCCTGGTGGAGGAAGTGGAGGCCAATTTATTTTGGAAGAGATGGACGCTCCTTCCTTGTGTTTCCAAGAGTTCCTTGGTTCGAAACTTGGCTCAAGCATTTCAGCTTTTTTTCTCTTGATTTTCCTTGCAACCTTGGTGGCACTCCTTCCTTATGTTTCAAGGGATTCCCAAGTTCAAATCCTGGAGGAAGCATTCTAGCTATTTATTCTTGAATTCCCTTGTAAGGAGTAGCGTGTGGTTCCAAGTTTGAACCATGGAGGATGCATTTTGGCTATTTCTTCTTGAATTTCCTTGCAAGGTGAGTTCCTTGCTTCTCCTTGGTCCTTGGTTCGAATCTTGTTGGCTTCATCCCTTGGAATTTCTTCTTGAATTAATATGGAGAGGTCCCGATAAAGTTAACTTAGTTAACTTAGCTTTGCACCATTTCCTTACTTTCTTTAGTGCTCAGTTAACTATTTGAACTTAGCCTTGTACCTTGCCTTCCCCTTTCATTCCTTGTGAAGCTCAGTTTACTTTTCCAACTTAGCTTCCATTCTTCCTTGATTTTTGCCACGCTTTTCTTCTCTTGGAACGCTTGTTGCTTCCTTTGGGCACATTCCTTAGGCCACGCTTTTCTTATTTTCTTCTTTCTTCACCTACAAGCAATCAAAATAACTGATGAGATATTTTGATGAGAAACGAATCTCTCACAAAACATCACAAAACTAACCGGCAAGTGTACCGGGTCGTATCAAGTAATAAAAACTCACGGGAGTGAGGTCGATCCCACAGGGATTGAAGGATTGAGCAATTTTAGTTTGGTGGTTGATTTAGTCAAGCGAATCAAGATTTGGTTGATGATTGTGTGACTTGCAGAATGTAAATTGCATTGAAGTAACGAGAACAAGAAATAAATTGCTAAAACTTAAAGAACAAGAAATTAAATGGCAGAAACTTAAAGTGCAAGAAATGTAAATTGCAGAATCTTAAAGTGCAAGGAATATAAATTGCTTGAAATGTAAAGGGAATTGGGGAATGGATTTGCAGAATTTAAACAAAGAAAAACTAAATTGCATCAAACAGAAGAGGGAAAGGGAATTGGGATTGAACCGGAAATAAAGCAGAAAAGTAAATGAACATAAGAAGCAGTAAACAGGGAATTGAAATGAGAAATTCAGATCTCAGGACCCAGAGACTAGAAAACCAAGTCTAGATCTCAATGCCTTCCTAGATCCAACAAGAACAATAGCAAGGAAATTGTAAATTGCAAAGAAAAGAGATGAAGATCAAGTAACAGAAACAGAAATGCTAATTCAATTAACAGTAAAGGAAACAGAGAGATCCAAGATTGAGATTGAAACAGAATTTCTTCAATTCTCCAATCCAAGATCCAAGACAAAAGTAAAATGGAATTGCAAGTAAAAGGAAACAAAGAAATTCAAGTTCAAAAGCTTCCTAAAAACTATTATGAAAATTCTAAAAGGAAAGCTCTCTTAATAACTTGAATTCTATCCTATTTATACACTTTCCAAAATGATCTTCAAGCCTTGAGTTGTGCCTTTGTTCTTAGTAGAATTGGGTTGAAAGAGGCCTTGGTTGATTGCTCTTGAAGATTGAAGAAGAACCGAAGTGAACCAATTGAACCGGAAATGAAGTTAGCCATAGTTGGATCTAACGTTAGGGCCAAAGTTAGGGGTCTAACTTTGACCCTAACTTTTCATGGCAGCAAGCATGATTTCCTGGTTTGAACGTTGGTGCCAACGTTAGGGGTCTAACTTTGACCCTAACGTTGGCAATGCTTGGTGCTAGTGGCGCCAACGTTAGCCTCCAAGTTAGGGGGCTAACGTTGGCGCAAACGTTGGC
Organism: Arachis hypogaea; assembly: GCF_003086295.3. NCBI lineage: Eukaryota > Viridiplantae > Streptophyta > Magnoliopsida > Fabales > Fabaceae > Arachis > Arachis hypogaea. The sequence goes on along the minus strand of NC_092054.1, from coordinate 79,594,292 downwards.
CTTCCCCCTTTGTGATTAAGGTGCCAACGTTAGCCTCCAAGTTAGGGGGCTAACGTTGGCGCAAACGTTGGCCTTCTCCCCCTTTATAACTCATATGCCAACGTTAGCCTCCAAGTTAGGGGGCTAACGTTGGCGCAAACGTTGGTGGCCCAGGGATGAAGTTTCTCTTGCCAACGTTAGCCTCCAAGTTAGGGGGCTAATGTTGGCTCAAACGTGGGAGCCCAGGGAGTACATCATGCCCAACGTTATCCTCCATGTTAGGGGGCTAACGTTGGGGCTAACTTCATGCATCCAAGTTCACTTTCACTTATCCCTTTCTTCACTTCTAGCCACTCCTCTTTGCTTCAACCTTTTTCCAAGCTTTCTTCACCTATCAAGAATCAACCAAACTCATCAAAGCTATGCTCAAAATCATGAGATATTCAATCTTTCATAATATGCAACAAATATAGCACAAAACCTCATGAAATGGCATGAATTCATATATGGTTGGTTCAATCAAGGGAAACATGAAAATCTACTCAATTAGCTTGCTTGTAGCTCAAGAAAGTGCATAATCCTAATGAAAACTAAAGAAAAAGACTAGCTAAAATAGGCTAGGATGACTTGTCATCAATAACCAATCAAAGTATCACTAAATTCACAAGGTTTATAAATCATTAAAATTCAATTAAATTTAGCTTAAACCTCATGATTTAACATCAATTACATGGTGGTTGATTGATTCAAAGAAGTCATGCATTTTTAATCCAAATTACTTTCTTAGAATGCAAGAAAGTGCATAAAACCTAATAAAAACAAAGAAAAAGGCTAGTGAAACTAGGCTAAGATGACTTGTCATCATTCACCGCATAAGACTACACCCGGACAGTTGACTTTTTTTTTGCTGCACTTGTTCACAAATTAATAATAGATTAATTTAAAAAATTTAAGATTTTAATTTTTTTTATTTTTTAAATAATTTGGAATTTTTTATTTTTTTATAGTTAGAAAAATATTATTTTTTAAGTTTAAAAATTAAAAAAATTAATTTACAACTCTGTTATTTAACAGATATTGTTGGACTTTATTTTATTTTTCTAATTGAAATAAAAAAATTAATCATATAATTTAAAATTTCAAAAATAAAAAATTTAGTTTTTTAAAATTTTTAATTTTTTTATTCTCCAGATAATGCTGCACTCAGAAAATTGACTTTTTTTTGCTGCACTTGTTCACAAAATAAGAATAAATTAATTTAAAAAATTTAAAATTTTATTTTTTTGATTTTTTAGATATCATTGGTATTTTTATTTTTTTTAAAACTAGAAAAAAATTATTTTTTAGTTTAAAATTAAAAAAAATTAAATTTACTAATCTGTTATTTACTAGATATTGCTGGACTTTATTTTATTTTTTTAATTTATATAAAAAAATTAATCATATAATTTAAAAATTCAGAAATAAAAAATTTATTTTTTTAAAAATTTTAATATTTTTAAAAATATTTTTTTATCTTTTTATTCACCGAATAATGCTACACCTGGATAGTTAACCTTTTTTTTGCTCCACTTGTTCACAAATTAAGAATAAATTAATTTAAAAAATTTAAAATTTTAATTTTTTATTTTTTGGATATTTTTGGGATCTTTTATTTTTTACAATCAGAAAAAAATTTACTTTTTTAGTTTAAAAATTAAAAAAAAATAAATTTACAGATCTGTTATTTACAAAATATTGATGGACTTTATTTTATTGTTCTAATTTAAATAAAAACATTAATCATATAATTTTAAAATTCAAAAATAAAAAATTTATTTTTTTAAAATTTTAATTTTTTAAAAAATATTTTTTATTTTTTATTCACCGGATAAAACTACACCCTCACAGTTGACTTTTTTTGCTGCACTTGTTCACAAAGTAAGAATAGATTAATTTAAAAAATTTAAAATTTTTATTTTTATATTTTTTTTGGATAATTTGGAATTTTTTATTTTTTTTACAATTAGAAAAAAATTTATTTTTTAAGTTTAAAAATTAAAAAAATAAATTTACAACTCTGTTATTTAACAGATATTGTTGGACTTTATTTTATTTTTCTAATTGAAATAAAAAAATTAATCATATAATTTTAAATTTAAAAAATAAAAAATTTAGTTTTCTAAACTTTTTAATTTTTTAATAATATTTTTTATTTTTTATTCTCCAAATAATGCTGCACTCAGAAAATTGTCTTTTCTTTACTGCACTTGTTCACAAAATAAGAATAAATTAATTTAAAAAATTTAAAATTTTTTATTTTTCAATTTTTTTAGTTTTAGAATATTTTTGAAATTTTTTAATTTTCTTCTATTAGAAAAGAAATTATTTTTTAGTTTAAAACTTTAAACAAAAATAAAAAATTTACAGATCTTTTGTTTATTGAATATTGCTGAACTTTATTTTATTTTTCTAATTTAAATAAAAAATATTTAATAATATAATTTTAAAATTAAAAAAATAAACAATTTAGTTTTTTAAAATTTTAATCTTTTTAAAATATTTTTTTATCTTTTTATTCACCGCATAAGACTACACCCGGACAGTTGACCTTTTTTTGCTGCACTTGTTCACAAATTAATAATAGATTAATTTAAAAAATTTAAGATTTTAATTTTTTTTATTTTTTAAATAATTTGGAATTTTTTATTTTTTTTACAGTTAGAAAAATATTATTTTTTAAGTTTAAAAATTAAAAAAATTAATTTACAACTCTGTAATTTAACAGATATTGTTGGACTTTATTTTATTTTTCTTATTGAAATAAAAAAATTAGTCATATAATTTAAAATTTCAAAAATAAAAAATTTAGTTTTTTAAAATTTTTAATTTTTTTATTCTTCAGATAATGCTGCACTCAGAAAATTGACTTTTTTTTGCTGCACTTGTTCACAAAATAAGAATAAATTAATTAAAAAAATTTAAAATTTTTTATTTTTCAATTTTTAAGTTTTTGAATATTTTTGGAATTTTTTATTTTTCTACTATTAGAAAAAAATTTATTTGTTAGTTTAAAACTTTAAACAAAAATAAAAAATTTATAGATTTATTGTTTACTAGAAATTGCTAAACTTTATTTTTTTTTCTTATTTAAATAAAAATATTTAATAATATAATTTAAAAATTAAAAAATTTGTTTTTTAAATTTTTTATTTTTTTAAGAATATTTTTTATTTTTTATTCAGTGGATAATGCATCACACGGACAATTGACTTTCTTTTGCTGCACTTGTTCACAAATTAAGAATAAGTTAATAAAAAAATTTAAAATTTTAATTTTTTTTATTCTCCAGATAATGCTGCACTTGTTCACAAAATAAGAATAAATTAATTAAAAAAATTTAAAATTTTTTATTTTTCAATTTTTTTAGTTTTTGAATATTGTTGGAATTTTTTATTTTTCTACTATTAGAAAAAAATTTATGTTTTAGTTTAAAACTTTAAACAAAAATAAAAAATTTACAGATCTTTTGTTTACTGGATATTGCTGAACTTTATTTTATTTTTCTAATTTAAATAAAAAATATTTAATAATATAATTTAAATATTAAAAAATAAACAATTTAGTTTTTTAAAATTTTAATCTTTTTAAATAATTTTTTTATCTTTTTATTCACCGCATAAGACTACACCCGGACAGTTGACTTTTTTTTACTGCACTTGTTCACAAATTAATAATAGATTAATTTAAAAAATTTAAGATTTTAATTTTTTTTATTTTTTAAATAATTTGGAATTTTTTATTTTTTTTACAGTTAGAAAAATATTATTTTTTAAGTTTAAAATTAAAAAAATTAATTTACAACTCTGTAATTTAACAGATATTGTTGGACTTTATTTTATTTTTCTTATTGAAATAAAAAAATTAGTCATATAATTTAAAATTTCAAAAATAAAAAATTTAGTTTTTTAAAATTTTTAATTTTTTTATTCTTCAGATAATGCTGCACTCAGAAAATTGACTTTTTTTTGCTGCACTTGTTCACAAAATAAGAATAAATTAATTAAAAAAATTTAAAATTTTTAATTTTTCAATTTTTAAGTTTTTGAATATTTTTGGAATTTTTTATTTTTCTACTATTAGAAAAAAATTTATTTGTTAGTTTAAAACTTTAAACAAAAATAAAAAATTTATAGATTTATTGTTTACTAGAAATTGCTAAACTTTTTTTTTCTTATTTAAATAAAAACATTTAATAATATAATTTAAAAATTAAAAAATTAAAAAATTAGTTTTTTAAATTTTTTATTTTTTTAAGAATATTTTTTATTTTTTATTCACTGGATAATGCATCACACGGACAATTGACTTTCTTTTGCTGCACTTGTTCACAAATTAAGAATAAGTTAATAAAAAAATTTAAAATTTTAATTTTTTTATTCTCCAGATAATGCTGCACTTGTTCACAAAATAAGAATAAATTAATTAAAAAAATTTAAAATTTTTTATTTTTCAATTTTTTTAGTTTTTGAATATTGTTGGAATTTTTTATTTTTCTACTATTAGAAAAAATTTATGTTTTAGTTTAAAACTTTAAACAAAATAAAAAATTTACAGATTTATTGTTTAATAGATATTGCTAAACTTTATTTTATTTTTATTATTTAAATATAAACATTTAATAATATAATTTAAAAATTAAAAAATAAAAAATTTGTTTTTTAAAATTTTTTATTTTTTTAAGAATATTTTTTTATTTTTTATTCACGGGATAATGCATCACACGGACAGTTGACTTTCTTTTGCTGCACTTGTTCACAAATTAAGAATAAATTAATATAAAAAATTTAAAATTTTAATTTTTTTAATTTTTGGATATTGTTAGAACTTTTTTTTTTACAAATATAAAATAAATTATTTTTTTAGCTTAAAAATAAAAAAAATAAATTTACAGATCTGTTATTTACTAGAATATGCTAGACTTTATTTTATATTTCTAATAAAAATAAAAAAATTAATCATATAATTTAAAAATTCAAAAATAAAAAATTTAGTTTTTTAAAATTTTTAATTTTTAAATTTTTTTATCTTTTTATTCACCGGATAATGCTACAACCAGACAGCTGACTTTTTTTTGCTGTACTTATTCACAAATTAAGAATAAATTAATTTAAAAAATTTAAAATCTTAATTTTTTTATTTTTTAGATATCATTGGAATTTTTTATTTTTTTAAAATTAGAAAAAAATTATTTTTTTAGTTTAAAATTAAAAAAAATTAAATTTACTAATCTGTTATTTACCAGATATTGATGGACTTTATTTTATTTTTCTAATTTATACAAAAAAATTAATCATATAATTTAAAAATTCAGGAATAAAAAATTTATTTTTTTAAATTTTAATATTTTTAAAAATATTTTTTTATCTTTTTATTCACCGAATAATGCTACACTCGGATAGTTAAATTTTTTTTTGCTCCACTTGTTCACAAATTAAGAATAAATCAATTTAAAAAATTTAAAATTTCAATTTTTTATTTTTTGAATATTTTTGGAATCTTTTATTTTTTTACAATCAGAAAAAAATTTATTTTTTTAGTTTAAAAATTAAAAAAAATAAATTTACAGATCTGTTATTTACAAAATATTGATGGACTTTATTTTATTGTTCTAATTTAAATAAAAACATTAATCATATAATTTTAAAATTCAAAAATAAAAAATTTATTTTTTTAAAATTTTAATTTTTTTAAAAAATATTTTTTATTTTTTATTCACCGGATAAAACTACACCCTCACAGTTGACTTTTTTTGCTGCACTTGTTCACAAAGTAAGAATAGATTAATTTAAAAAATTTAAAATTTTTATTTTTATATTTTTTTGGATAATTTGGAATTTTTTATTTTTTTTACAATTAGAAAAAAATTTATTTTTTTAGTTTAAAAATTAAAAAAATAAGTTTACAACTCTGTTATTTAACAGATATTGTTGGACTTTATTTTATTTTTCAAATTGAAATAAAAAAATTAATCATATAATTTTAAATTTCAAAAATAAAAAATTTAGTTTTCTAAACTTTTTAATTTTTTAATAATATTTTTTATTTTTTATTCTCCGAATAATGCTGCACTCAGAAAATTGTCTTTTCTTTACTGCACTTGTTCACAAAATAAGAATAAATTAATTTAAAAAATTTAAAATTTTTTATTTTTCAATTTTTTAGTTTTAGAATATTGTTGAAATTTTTTATTTTTCTTCTATTAGAAAAGAAATTATTTTTTAGTTTAAAACTTTAAACAAAAATAAAAAATTTACAGATCTTTTGTTTATTGAATATTGCTGAACTTTATTTTATTTTTCTAATTTAAATAAAAAATATTTAATAATATAATTTAAAAATTAAAAAAATAAACAATTTAGTTTTTTAAAATTTTAATCTTTTTAAAATATTTTTTTATCTTTTTATTCACCGCATAAGACTACACCCGGACAGTTGACTTTTTTTTTCCTGCACTTGTTCACAAATTAATAATAGATAAATTTAAAAATTTTAAGATTTTTTTTTATTTTTTGAATAATTTGGAATTTTTTATCTTTTTTATAGTTAGAAAAATATTATTTTTTAAGTTTAAAAATTAAAAAAATTAATTTACAACTCTGTTATTTAACAGATATTGTCGGACATTATTTTATTTTTCTAATTGAAATAAAAAAATTAATCATATAATTTAAAATTTCAAAAATAAAAAATTTAGTTTTTTAAAATTTTTAATTTTTTTATTCTCCAGATAATGCTGCACTCAGAAAATTGACTTTTTTTTGCTGCACTTGTTCACAAAATAAGAATAAATTAATTAAAAAAATTTAAAATTTTTTATTTTTCAATTTTTAAGTTTTTGAATATTTTTGGAATTTTTTATTTTTCTACTATTAGAAAAAAATTTATTTGTTAGTTTAAAACTTTAAACAAAAATAAAAAATTTATAGATTTATTGTTTACTAGAAATTGCTAAACTTTTTTTTTCTTATTTAAATAAAAACATTTAATAATATAATTTAAAAATTAAAAAATTAAAAATTAGTTTTTTAAATTTTTTATTTTTTTTAAGAATATTTTTTATTTTTTATTCACTGGATAATGCATCACACGGACAATTGACTTTCTTTTGCTGCACTTGTTCACAAATTAAGAATAAGTTAATAAAAAAATTTAAAATTTTAATTTTTTTATTCTCCAGATAATGCTGCACTTGTTCACAAAATAAGAATAAATTAATTAAAAAAATTTAAAATTTTTTATTTTTCAATTTTTTTAGTTTTTGAATATTGTTGGAATTTTTTATTTTTCTACTATTAGAAAAAAATTTATGTTTTAGTTTAAAACTTTAAACAAAATAAAAAATTTACAGATTTATTGTTTAATAGATATTGCTAAACTTTATTTTATTTTTATTATTTAAATATAAACATTTAATAATATAATTTAAAAATTAAAAAATAAAAAATTAGTTTTTTAAAATTTTTTATTTTTTTAAGAATATTTTTTTATTTTTTATTCACGGGATAATGCATCACACGGACAGTTGACTTTCTTTTGCTGCACTTGTTCACAAATTAAGAATAAATTAATATAAAAAATTTAAAATTTTAATTTTTTTAATTTTTGGATATTGTTAGAACTTTTTTTTTTACAAATATAAAATAAATTATTTTTTTAGCTTAAAAATAAAAAAAATAAATTTACAGATCTGTTATTTACTAGAATATGCTAGACTTTATTTTATATTTCTAATAAAAATAAAAAAATTAATCATATAATTTAAAAATTCAAAAATAAAAAATTTAGTTTTTTAAAATTTTTAATTTTTAAATTTTTTTATCTTTTTATTCACCGGATAATACTACAACCAGACAGCTGACTTTTTTTTGCTGTACTTATTCACAAATTAAGAATAAATTAATTTAAAAAATTTAAAATTTTAATTTTTTTATTTTTTAGATATCATTGGAATTTTTTATTTTTTTAAAATTAGAAAAAAATTATTTTTTTAGTTTAAAATTAAAAAAAATTAAATTTACTAATCTGTTATTTACCAGATATTGATGGACTTTATTTTATTTTTCTAATTTATACAAAAAAATTAATCATATAATTTAAAAATTCAGAAATAAAAAATTATTTTTTTAAAAATTTTAATATTTTTAAAAATATTTTTTTATCTTTTTATTCACCGAATAATGCTACACCCGGATAGTTAACCTTTTTTTTGCTCCACTTGTTCACAAATTAAGAATAAATTAATTTAAAAAATTTAAAATTTTAATTTTTTATTTTTGGATATTGTTGGGAACTTTTATTTTTTACAATCAGAAAAAAATTTATTTTTTTAGTTTAAAAATTAAAAAATATAAATTTACAGATCTGCTATTTACAAAATATTGATGGACTTTATTTTATTGTTCTAATTTAAATAAAAACATTAATCATATAATTTTAAAATTCAAAAATAAAAAATTTATTTTTTTAAAATTTTAAATTTTTTAAAAAATATTTTTTTATTATTTATTCACCGGATAAGACTACACCCTCATAGTTGACTTTTTTTGCTGCACTTGTTCACAAAGTAAGAATAGATTAATTTAAAAAATTTAAAATTTTTATTTTTATATTTTTTTGGATAATTTTGAATTTTTTATTTTTTACAATTAGAAAAAAATTTATTTTTTAAGTTTAAAAATTAAAAAAATAAATTTACAACTCTGTTATTTAACAGATATTGTTGGACTTTATTTTATTTTTCTAATTGAAATAAAAAAATTAATCATATAATTTTAAATTTCAAAAATAAAAAATTTATTTTTCTAAACTTTTTAATTTTTAATAATATTTTTTATTTTTTATTCTCCGAATAATGCTGCACTTAGAAAATTGTCTTTTTTTTGCTGCACTTGTTCACAAAATAAGAATAAATTAATTTAAAAAATTTAAAATTTTTTATTTTTCAGTTTTTTTAGTTTTAGAATATTTTTGAAATTTTTTATTTTTCTTCTATTAGAAAAAAATTTATTTCTTAGTTTAAAACTTTAAACAAAAATAAAAAATTTACAGATCTTTTGTTTATTGAATATTGCTGAACTTTATTATATTTTTCTAATTTAAATAAAAAATATTTAATAATATAATTTAAAAATTAAAAAAATAAACAATTTAGTTTTTTAAAATTTTAATCTTTTTAAATAATTTTTTTATCTTTTTATTCACCGCATAAGACTACACCCGGACAGTTGACTTTTTTTTGCTGCACTTGTTCACAAATTAATAATAGATTAATTTAAAAATTTAAGATTTTAATTTTTTATTTTTTAAATAATTTGGAATTTTTTATTTTTTTACAGTTAGAAAAATATTATTTTTTAAGTTTAAAAATTAAAAAAATTAATTTACAACTCTGTAATTTAACAGATATTGTTGGACTTTATTTTATTTTTCTTATTGAAATAAAAAATTAGTCATATAATTTAAAATTTCAAAAATAAAAAATTTAGTTTTTTAAAATTTTTAATTTTTTTATTCTTCAGATAATGCTGCACTCAGAAAATTGACTTTTTTTTGCTGCACTTGTTCACAAAATAAGAATAAATTAATTAAAAAAATTTAAAATTTTTTATTTTTCAATTTTTAAGTTTTTGAATATTTTTGGAATTTTTTATTTTTCTACTATTAGAAAAAAATTTATTTGTTAGTTTAAAACTTTAAACAAAAATAAAAAATTTATAGATTTATTGTTTACTAGAAATTGCTAAACTTTTTTTTTCTTATTTAATTAAAAAATTAAAAAATTAGTTTTTTAAATTTTTTAATTTTTTAAGAATATTTTTTATTTTTATTCACTGGATAATGCATCACACGGACAATTGACTTTCTTTTGCTGCACTTGTTCACAAATTAAGAATAAGTTAATAAAAAAATTTAAAATTTTAATTTTTTTATTCACCGAATAATGCTACACTCGGATAGTTAAATTTTTTTTTGCTCCACTTGTTCACAAATTAAGAATAAATCAATTTAAAAAATTTAAAATTTCAATTTTTTATTTTTGAATATTTTGGAATCTTTTATTTTTTACAATCAGAAAAAATTTATTTTTTTAGTTTAAAAATTAAAAAAATAAATTTACAGATCTGTTATTTACAAATATTGATGGACTTTATTTTATTGTTCTAATTTAAATAAAAACATTAATCATATAATTTTAAAATTCAAAAATAAAAATTTATTTTTTTAAAATTTTAATTTTTTTAAAAATATTTTTATTTTTTATTCACCGGATAAAACTACACCCTCACAGTTGACTTTTTTTGCTGCACTTGTTCACAAAGTAAGAATAGATTAATTTAAAAAATTTAAAATTTTTTAATTTTTTATTTTTTGATTATTGTTAGAATTTTTTATTTTTTTCTATTGGAAAAAAGTTATTTTTTAGTTAAAAAATTAAAAAATAATAAATTTACAGATCTGTTGTTTAGTAGATATTGCTATACTTTATTTTATTTTTCTAATTTAAATAAAAAAATTTAATCATGTAATTTAAATATTCAAAAATAAAAATTTTATTTTTTGAAAATTTTTTATTTTTTGAAAAAATATTTTTATTTTTTTCACCGGATAATGCCACACCCAAACAGTTGACATTTTTTTGCTGCACTTGTTCACAAATTAAGAATAATTTAATTTAAAAATTTAATTTTTTCCTATTTTTTATTTTTTGGATATTTTTGGAATCATATTTTTTATTAGAAAAAATTATTTTTATTTTAAAAATTAAAAAATAATAAATTCACAGATCTATTGTTAACTAGATATTGCTGGACTTTGTTTTATTTTTCTAGTTTAAATAAAAAATCTAATCATATAATTTAAATATTCAAAAATAAAAAATTTATTTTTAAAATTTTTTTTTGAAAATATTTTTTTATTCACAGGATAATACACACCCGAACAGTTGACTTTTTTTGATGCACTTGTTCCCAAATTAAGAATAAATTAATTTAAAAATTTAAAATTTTTCAATTTTTTATTTTTGGATATTTTTGGAATTTTTTTTACTATTAGAAAAAAATTTATCTTTTTGTTTAAAAATTAAAAAAAATAATAAATTTACAGATCTATTGTTTACTAGATATTGCTGGATTTTATTTTATTTTTAATTTAAATAAAGAAATTTAATCATATAATTTAAGTATTCAAAAATAAAAAATTTATTCTGTTAAAATTTGTAATTTTTTTGAAAATATTTTGTTATTTTTTTATTCACCGGATAATGGCACACATGGACTGTTGACTTTTTTTTGCAGCACTTGTTCACAAATTAAGAATAAATTAATTTAAAAAATTTAAAATTTTTCAATTTTTTTTGGATATTGTTAGAATTTTTTATTTTTTTTCTATTGGAAAAAAATTATTCTTTTAGTTAAAAATTAAAAAAATAATAAATTTACAGATCTGTTGTTTATTTGATATTGCTAGACTTTATTTTATTTTTTTAATTTAAATAAAAAATTTAATCATGTAATTTAAATATTCAAAATAAAAATTTATTTTTTGAAAATTTTTTATTTTTTTGAAAACATTTTTTTATTTTTTTCACCGGATAATGCCACACCCGGACAGTTAACATTTTTTTGCTGCACTTGTTCAAAAATTAAGAATAACTAAATTTAAAAATTTTAATTTTTCTATTTTTTATTTTTTGAATTTTTTTTTTTAGTATTAGAAAAAATTTATATTTTTATTTTAAAAATTAAAAAATAATAAATTTACAGATCTATTGTTTACTAGATATTGCAGGACTTTGTTTTCTTTTTCTAATTTAAATAAAACAATTTAATCATATAATTTAAATATTCAAAAATAAAAAATTTATTCTGTTAAAATTTGTAATTTTTTGAAAATATTTTGTTATTTTCTTATTCACCAGATAATGGCACACATGGACTGTTGACTTTTTTTGCTGCACTTGTTCACAAATTAAGAATAAATTAATTTAAAAAATTTAAAATTTTTAATTTTTAATTTTTTATTTTTTGATTATTGTTAGAATTTTTTATTTTTTTCTATTGGAAAAAAGTTATTTTTTTAGTTAAAAAATTAAAAAAATAATAAATTTACAGATCTGTTGTTTAGTAGATATTGCTATACTTTATTTTAATTTTCTAATTTAAATAAAAAAATTTAATCATGTAATTTAAATATTCAAAAATAAAAATTTTATTTTTTGAAAATTTTTTATTTTTTGAAAAAATATTTTTATTTTTTTCACCGGATAATGCCACACCCAAACAGTTGACATTTTTTTGCTGCACTTGTTCACAAATTAAGAATAATTTAATTTAAAAATTTAATTTTTTCCTATTTTTTTATTTTTTGGATATTTTTGGAATCATATTTTTTATTAGAAAAAAATTATTTTTATTTTAAAAATTAAAAAATAATAAATTCACAGATCTATTGTTAACTAGATATTGCTGGACTTTGTTTTATTTTTCTAGTTTAAATAAAAAAATCTAATCATATAATTTAAATATTCAAAAATAAAAAAATTTATTTTTAAAATTTTTTTTTGAAAATATTTTTTTTATTCACAGGATAATACACACCCGAACAGTTGACTTTTTTTGATGCACTTGTTCCCAAATTAAGAATAAATTAATTTAAAAATTTAAAATTTTTCAATTTTTTATTTTTGGATATTTTGGAATTTTTTTTTACTATTAGAAAAAAATTTATCTTTTTTGTTTAAAAATTAAAAAAATAATAAATTTACAGATCTATTGTTTACTAGATATTGCTGGATTTTATTTTATTTTTAATTTAAATAAAGAAATTTAATCATATAATTTAAGTATTCAAAAATAAAAAATTTATTCTGTTAAAATTTGTAATTTTTTTGAAAATATTTTGTTATTTTTTTATTCACCGGATAATGGCACACATGGACTGTTGACTTTTTTTTGCAGCACTTGTTCACAAATTAAGAATAAATTAATTTAAAAAATTTAAAATTTTTCAATTTTTTTTTATATTGTTAGAATTTTTTATTTTTTTCTATTGGAAAAAAATTATTCTTTTAGTTAAAAAATTAAAAAAATAATAAATTTACAGATCTGTTGTTTATTTGATATTGCTAGACTTTATTTTATTTTTTTAATTTAAATAAAAAATTTAATCATGTAATTTAAATATTCAAAAATAAAAAATTTATTTTTTGAAAATTTTTTATTTTTTTCACCGGATAATGCCACACCCGGACAGTTAACATTTTTTTGCTGCACTTGTTCAAAAATTAAGAATAACTAAATTTAAAAATTTTAATTTTTCTATTTTTTATTTTTTGAATTTTTTTTTTTAGTATTAGAAAAAAATTTATATTTTTATTTTAAAAATTAAAAAATAATAAATTTACAGATCTATTGTTTACTAGATATTGCTAGACTTTGTTTTCTTTTTCTAATTTAAATAAAACAATTTAATCATATAATTTAAATATTCAAAAATAAAAAATTTATTCTGTTAAAATTTGTAATTTTTTTGAAAATATTTTGTTATTTTCTTATTCACCAGATAATGGCACACATGGACTGTTGACTTTTTTTGCTGCACTTGTTCACAAATTAAGAATAAATTAATTTAAAAATTTAAAATTTTTAATTTTTTATTTTTTGATTATTGTTAGAATTTTTTATTTTTTTCTATTGGAAAAAAGTTATTTTTTTAGTTAAAAATTAAAAAAATAATAAATTTACAGATCTGTTGTTTAGTAGATATTGCTATACTTTATTTTATTTTTATAATTTAAATAAAAAAATTTAATCATGTAATTTAAATATTCAAAAATAAAAATTTTATTTTTTGAAAATTTTTTATTTTTTTGAAAAATATTTTTATTTTTTTCACCGGATAATGCCACACCCAAACAGTTGACATTTTTTTGCTGCACTTGTTCACAAATTAAGAATAATTTAATTTAAAAATTTAATTTTTTCCTATTTTTTTATTTTTTGGATATTTTTGGAATCATATTTTTTATTAGAAAAAAATTATTTTTATTTTAAAAAATAATAAATTCACAGATCTATTGTTAACTAGATATTGCTGGACTTTGTTTTATTTTTCTAGTTTAAATAAAAAATTTAATCATATAATTTAAATATTCAAAAATAAAAAATTTATTTTTAAAAATTTTTTTTTGAAAATATTTTTTTATTCACAGGATAATGCACACCCGAATAGTTGACTTTTTTTAATGCACTTGTTCCAAATTAAGAATAAATTAATTTAAAAATTTAAAATTTTTCAAATTTTTTATTTTTGGAATTTTTTTTTACTATTAGAAAAAAATTTATATTTTTTGTTTAAAAATTAAAAAAATAATAAATTTACAGATCTATTGTTTACTAGATATTGTTGGATTTTATTTTATTTTTAATTTAAATAAAAAATTTAATCATATAATTTAAATATTCAAAAATAAAAAATTTATTCTGTTAAAATTTTTAATTTTTTTGAAAATATTTTGTTATTTTTTTATTCACCGGATAATGGCACACATGGACTGTTGACTTTTTTTTGCAGCACTTGTTCACAAATTAAGAATAAATTAATTTAAAAAATTCAAAATTTTTCAATTTTTTTTGGATATTGTTAGAATTTTTTATTTTTTTTATATTGGAAAAAAATTATTCTTTTAGTTAAAAAATTAAAAAAATAATAAATTTAATCATGTAATTTAAATATTCAAAAATAAAAAATTTATTTTTTGAAAATTTTTTATTTTTTTGAAAACATTTTTTTATTTTTTTCACCGGATAATGCCACACCCGGACAGTTGACATTTTTTTGCTGCACTTGTTCAAAATTAAGAATAACTAAATTTAAAAATTTTAATTTTTCTATTTTTTATTTTTTGGAATTTTTATTTTTTTAGTATTAGAAAAAAATTTATATTTTTATTTTAAAAATTAAAAAAATAATAAATTTACAGATCTATTGTTTACTAGATATTGCTGGACTTTGTTTTCTTTTTCTAATTTAAATAAAACAATTTAATCATATAATTTAAATATTCAAAAATAAAAAATTTATTCTGTTAAAATTTGTAATTTTTTTGAAAATATTTTGTTATTTTTTTATTCACCAGAAATGGCACACATGGACTGTTGACTTTTTTTGCTGCACTTGTTCACAAATTAAGAATAAATTAATTTAAAAAATTTAAAATTTTTTAATTTTTTATTTTTGAATATTGTTAGAATTTTTTATTTTTTTCTATTGGAAAAAAGTTATTTTTTAGTTAAAAATTAAAAAAATAATAAATTTACAGATCTGTTGTTTAGTAGATATTGCTATACTTTATTTTATTTTTCTAATTTAAATAAAAAAATTTAATCATGTAATTTAAATATTCAAAAATAAAAATTTTATTTTTTGAAAATTTTTATTTTTTTGAAAAATATTTTTATTTTTTTCACCGGATAATGCCACACCAAACAGTTGACATTTTTTTGCTGCACTTGTTCACAAATTAAGAATAATTTAATTTAAAAATTTAATTTTTTCCTATTTTTTTATTTTTAGGATATTTTTGGAATCATATTTTTTTATTAGAAAAAAATTATTTTTATTTTAAAAATTAAAAAATAATAAATTCACAGATCTATTGTTAACTAGATATTGCTGGACTTTGTTTTATTTTTCTAGTTTAAATAAAAAAATTTAATCATATAATTTAAATATTCAAAAATAAAAAATTTATTTTTAAAATTTTTTTTTGAAAATATTTTTTTATTCACAGGATAATACACACCCGAATAGTTGACTTTTTTTGATGCACTTGTTCCAAATTAAGAATAAATTAATTTAAAAATTTAAAATTTTTCAAATTTTTTATTTTTGGAATTTTTTTTACTATTAGAAAAAAATTTATATTTTTGTTTAAAAATTAAAAAAATAATAAATTTACAGATCTATTGTTTACTAGATATTGTTGGATTTTATTTTATTTTTAATTTATAAAAAATTTAATCATATAATTTAAATATTCAAAAATAAAAAATTTATTCTGTTAAAATTTTAATTTTTTTGAAAATATTTTGTTATTTTTTTATTCACCGGATAATGGCACACATGGACTGTTGACTTTTTTTTGCAGCACTTGTTCACAAATTAAGAATAAATTAATTTAAAAAATTTAAAATTTTTCAATTTTTTTTGGATATTGTTAGAATTTTTTATTTTTTTCTATTGGAAAAAAATTATTCTTTTAGTTAAAAAATTAAAAAAATAATAAATTTACAGATCTGTTGTTTACTTGATATTGCTAGACTTTATTTTATTTTTTTAATTTAAATAAAAAATTTAATCATGTAATTTAAATATTCAAAAATAAAAAATTTATTTTTTGAAAATTTTTTATTTTTTGAAAACATTTTTTTATTTTTTTCACCGGATAATGCCACACCCGGACAGTTGACATTTTTTTGCTGCACTTGTTCAAAAATTAAGAATAACTAAATTTAAAAATTTTAATTTTTCTATTTTTTATTTTTTGGAATTTTTATTTTTTTAGTATTAGAAAAAAATTTATATTTTATTTTAAAAATTAAAAAATAATAAATTTACAGATCTATTGTTTACTAGATATTGCTGGACTTTGTTTTCTTTTTCTAATTTAAATAAAACAATTTAATCATATAATTTAAATATTCAAAAATAAAAAATTTATTCTGTTAAAATTTGTAATTTTTTTGAAAATATTTTGTTATTTTTTATTCACCAGATAATAGCACACATGGACTGTTGACTTTTTTTGCTGCACTTGTTCACAAATTAAGAATAAATTAATTTAAAAAATTTAAAATTTTTTAATTTTTTATTTTTTATATTGTTAGAATTTTTTATTTTTTTCTATTGGAAAAAAGTTATTTTTTAGTTAAAAAATTAAAAAAATAATAAATTTACAGATCTGTTGTTTAGTAGATATTGCTATACTTTATTTTATTTTTCTAATTTAAATAAAAAAATTTAATCATGTAATTTAAATATTCAAAAATAAAAATTTTATTTTTTGAAAATTTTTTATTTTTTTGAAAAAATATTTTTATTTTTTTCACCGGATAATGCCACACCCAAACAGTTGACATTTTTTTGCTGCACTTGTTCACAAATTAAGAATAATTTAATTTAAAAATTTAATTTTTTCCTATTTTTTATTTTTTGGATATTTTTGGAATCATATTTTTTTATTAGAAAAAAATTATTTTTATTTTAAAAATTAAAAAATAATAAATTCACAGATCTATTGTTAACTAGATATTGCTGGACTTTGTTTTATTTTTCTAGTTTAAATAAAAAATTTAATCATATAATTTAAATATTCAAAAATAAAAAATTTTATTTTTAAAATTTTTTTTTGAAAATATTTTTTTATTCACAGGATAATGCACACCCGAATAGTTGACTTTTTTTGATGCACTTGTTCCCAAATTAAGAATAAATTAATTTAAAAATTTAAAATTTTTCAAATTTTTTATTTTTGGAATTTTTTTTTACTATTAGAAAAAAATTTATATTTTTTGTTTAAAAATTAAAAAAAATAATAAATTTACAGATCTATTGTTTACTAGATATTGTTGGATTTTATTTTATTTTTAATTTAAATAAAAAATTTAATCATATAATTTAAATATTCAAAAATAAAAAATTTATTCTGTTAAAATTTTAATTTTTTTGAAAATATTTTGTTATTTTTTTATTCACCGGATAATGGCACACATGGACTGTTGACTTTTTTTTGCAGCACTTGTTCACAAATTAAGAATAAATTAATTTAAAAAATTCAAAATTTTTCAATTTTTTTTGGATATTGTTAGAATTTTTTATTTTTTTATATTGGAAAAAAATTATTCTTTTAGTTAAAAAATTAAAAAAATAATAAATTTACAGATCTGTTGTTTACTTGATATTGCTAGACTTTATTTTATTTTTTTAATTTAAATAAAAAATTTAATCATGTAATTTAAATATTCAAAAATAAAAAATTTATTTTTTGAAAATTTTTTATTTTTTTGAAAACATTTTTTTATTTTTTTCACCGGATAATGCCACACCCGGACAGTTGACATTTTTTTGCTGCACTTGTTCAAAAATTAAGAATAACTAAATTTAAAAATTTTAATTTTTCTATTTTTTATTTTTTGGAATTTTTATTTTTTTAGTATTAGAAAAAAATTTATATTTTTATTTTAAAAATTAAAAAAATAATAAATTTACAGATCTATTGTTTACTAGATATTGCTGGACTTTGTTTTCTTTTTCTAATTTAAATAAAACAATTTAATCATATAATTTAAATATTCAAAAATAAAAAATTTATTCTGTTAAAATTTGTAATTTTTTTGAAAATATTTTGTTATTTTTTATTCACCAGAAAATGGCACACATGGACTGTTGACTTTTTTTGCTGCACTTGTTCACAAATTAAGAATAAATTAATTTAAAAAATTTAAAATTTTTAATTTTTTATTTTTGAATATTGTTAGAATTTTTTATTTTTTTCTATTGGAAAAAAGTTATTTTTTAGTTAAAAATTAAAAAAATAATAAATTTACAGATCTGTTGTTTAGTAGATATTGCTATACTTTATTTCATTTTTCTAATTTAAATAAAAAAATTTAATCATGTAATTTAAATATTCAAAAATAAAAATTTATTTTTTGAAAATTTTTATTTTTTTGAAAAATATTTTTATTTTTTTCACCGGATAATGCCACACCCAACAGTTGACATTTTTTTGCTGCACTTGTTCACAAATTAAGAATAATTTAATTTAAAAATTTAATTTTTTCCTATTTTTTTATTTTTTGGATATTTTTGGAATCATATTTTTTTATTAGAAAAAATTATTTTTATTTTAAAAATTAAAAAATAATAAATTCACAGATCTATTGTTAACTAGATATTGCTGGACTTTGTTTTATTTTTCTAGTTTAAATAAAAAAATTTAATCATATAATTTAAATATTCAAAAATAAAAAATTTTATTTTTAAAATTTTTTTTTGAAAATATTTTTTTATTCACAGGATAATGCACACCCGAATAGTTGACTTTTTTTGATGCACTTGTTCCAAATTAAGAATAAATTAATTTAAAAATTTAAAATTTTTCAAATTTTTTATTTTTGGAATTTTTTTTTACTATTAGAAAAAAATTTATATTTTTTGTTTAAAAATTAAAAAAATAATAAATTTACAGATCTATTGTTTACTAGATATTGTTGGATTTTATTTTATTTTTAATTTAAATAAAAAATTTAATCATATAATTTAAATATTCAAAAATAAAAAATTTATTCTGTTAAAATTTTAATTTTTTTGAAAATATTTTGTTATTTTTTTATTCACCGGATAATGGCACACATGGACTGTTGACTTTTTTTTGCAGCACTTGTTCACAAATTAAGAATAAATTAATTTAAAAATTTAAAATTTTTCAATTTTTTTTGGATATTGTTAGAATTTTTATTTTTTTTATTGGAAAAAAATTATTCTTTTAGTTAAAAATTAAAAAAATAATAAATTTACAGATCTGTTGTTTACTTGATATTGCTAGACTTTATTTTATTTTTTTAATTTAAATAAAAAATTTAATCATGTAATTTAAATATTCAAAAATAAAAAATTTATTTTTTGAAAATTTTTTATTTTTTTGAAAACATTTTTTTATTTTTTTCACCGGATAATGCCACACCCGGACAGTTGACATTTTTTTGCTGCACTTGTTCAAAATTAAGAATAACTAAATTTAAAAATTTTAATTTTTCTATTTTTTATTTTTTGGAATTTTTATTTTTTTAGTATTAGAAAAAAATTTATATTTTTATTTTAAAAATTAAAAAAATAATAAATTTACAGATCTATTGTTTACTAGATATTGCTGGACTTTGTTTTCTTTTTCTAATTTAAATAAAAAATTTAATCATATAATTTAAATATTCAAAATAAAAAATTTATTTTTAAAATTTGTATTTTTTGAAAATATTTTTTATTTTTATTCACCGATAATGCACACATGGACTGTTGACTTTTTTTGCTGCACTTGTTCACAAATTAAGAATAAATTAATTTAAAAATTTAAATTTTTTAATTTTTTATTTTTGATATTTTGAATTTTTATTTTTTTATTGAAAAAATTATTTTTTTTTAAAAATTAAAAAATAATAAATTTACAGATCTATTGTTTATAGATATTGCTACTTTTTTTTTTTCTAATTTAAATAAAAAATTTAATCATTAATTTAAATATTCAAAAATAAAAATTTATTTTTAAATTTTTTTTTTGAAATATTTTTTTTTTTTTAGATAATCACATATTTTTTTTTTGACTTGTTCAAATTAGAATAATTAATTTATTTTTTTTTTTTTTTTTTTTTTTTTTTTTTTTTTATTATTTTTTTAGTTAAAAATTAAAAAATAATAAATTTACAGATCTTTGTTTATAGATATTGCTACTTTATTTTATTTTTTAATTTAAATAAAAAATTTAATCATGTAATTTAAATATTCAAAAATAAAAATTTATTTTTGAAAATTTTTTATTTTTTGAAAATATTTTTTTTTTTTCACCGGATAATGCACACCCAACAGTTGACATTTTTTTGCTGCACTTGTTCACAAATTAAGAATAATTTAATTTAAAAATTTAATTTTTCCTATTTTTTTATTTTTGGATATTTTGGAATCATATTTTTTTATTAGAAAAAAATTATTTTTATTTTAAAAATTAAAAAATAATAAATTCACAGATCTATTGTTAACTAGATATTGCTGGACTTTGTTTTATTTTTCTAGTTTAAATAAAAAAATTTAATCATATAATTTAAATATTCAAAAATAAAAAATTTATTTTTAAAATTTTTTTTTGAAAATATTTTTTTATTCACAGGATAATGCACACCCGAATAGTTGACTTTTTTTGATGCACTTGTTCCAAATTAAGAATAAATTAATTTAAAAATTTAAAATTTTTCAATTTTTTATTTTTGGAATTTTTTTTTACTATTAGAAAAAAATTTATATTTTTTGTTTAAAAATTAAAAAAATAATAAATTTACAGATCTATTGTTTACTAGATATTGTTGGATTTTATTTTATTTTTAATTTAAATAAAAAATTTAATCATATAATTTAAATATTCAAAAATAAAAAATTTATTCTGTTAAAATTTTTAATTTTTTTGAAAATATTTTGTTATTTTTTTATTCACCGGATAATGGCACACATGGACTGTTGACTTTTTTTTGCAGCACTTGTTCACAAATTAAGAATAAATTAATTTAAAAAATTTAAAATTTTTCAATTTTTTTTGGATATTGTTAGAATTTTTTATTTTTTTCTATTGGAAAAAAATTATTCTTTTAGTTAAAAATTAAAAAAATAATAAATTTACAGATCTGTTGTTTACTTGATATTGCTAGACTTTATTTTATTTTTTTAATTTAAATAAAAAATTTAATCATGTAATTTAAATATTCAAAAATAAAAAATTTATTTTTTGAAAATTTTTTATTTTTTTGAAAACATTTTTTTATTTTTTTCACCGGATAATGCCACACCCGGACAGTTGACATTTTTTTGCTGCACTTGTTCAAAAATTAAGAATAACTAAATTTAAAAATTTTAATTTTTCTATTTTTTATTTTTTGGAATTTTTATTTTTTTAGTATTAGAAAAAAATTTATATTTTTATTTTAAAAATTAAAAAATAATAAATTTACAGATCTATTGTTTACTAGATATTGCTGGACTTTGTTTTCTTTTTCTAATTTAAATAAAACAATTTAATCATATAATTTAAATATTCAAAAATAAAAAATTTATTCTGTTAAAATTTGTAATTTTTTTGAAAATATTTTGTTATTTTTTTATTCACCAGATAATGGCACACATGGACTGTTGACTTTTTTTGCTGCACTTGTTCACAAATTAAGAATAAATTAATTTAAAAAATTTAAAATTTTTAATTTTTTTTTTTGATATTGTTAGAATTTTTTATTTTTTTCTATTGGAAAAAAGTTATTTTTTAGTTAAAAATTAAAAAAATAATAAATTTACAGATCTGTTGTTTAGTAGATATTGCTATACTTTATTTTATTTTTCTAATTTAAATAAAAAATTTAATCATGTAATTTAAATATTCAAAAATAAAAATTTATTTTTTGAAAATTTTTATTTTTTTGAAAAATATTTTTATTTTTTTCACCGGATAATGCCACACCCAACAGTTGACATTTTTTTGCTGCACTTGTTCACAAATTAAGAATAATTTAATTTAAAAATTTAATTTTTCCTATTTTTTATTTTTTGGATATTTTTGGAATCATATTTTTTTATTAGAAAAAAATTATTTTTATTTTAAAAATTAAAAAATAATAAATTCACAGATCTATTGTTAACTAGATATTGCTGGACTTTGTTTTATTTTTCTAGTTTAAATAAAAAAATTTAATCATATAATTTAAATATTCAAAAATAAAAAATTTATTTTTAAAATTTTTTTTTGAAAATATTTTTTTATTCACAGGATAATGCACACCCGAATAGTTGACTTTTTTTGATGCACTTGTTCCAAATTAAGAATAAATTAATTTAAAAATTTAAAATTTTTCAATTTTTTATTTTTGGAATTTTTTTTTACTATTAGAAAAAAATTTATATTTTTTGTTTAAAAATTAAAAAAATAATAAATTTACAGATCTATTGTTTACTAGATATTGTTGGATTTTATTTTATTTTTAATTTAAATAAAAAATTTAATCATATAATTTAAATATTCAAAAATAAAAAATTTATTCTGTTAAAATTTTAATTTTTTTGAAAATATTTTGTTATTTTTTTATTCACCGGATAATGGCACACATGGACTGTTGACTTTTTTTTGCAGCACTTGTTCACAAATTAAGAATAAATTAATTTAAAAAATTTAAAATTTTTCAATTTTTTTTGGATATTGTTAGAATTTTTTATTTTTTTTATTGGAAAAAAATTATTCTTTTAGTTAAAAATTAAAAAAATAATAAATTTACAGATCTGTTGTTTACTTGATATTGCTAGACTTTATTTTATTTTTTAATTTAAATAAAAAATTTAATCATGTAATTTAAATATTCAAAAATAAAAAATTTATTTTTTGAAAATTTTTTATTTTTTTGAAAACATTTTTTATTTTTTTCACCGGATAATGCCACACCCGGACAGTTGACATTTTTTTGCTGCACTTGTTCAAAATTAAGAATAACTAAATTTAAAAATTTTAATTTTTCTATTTTTTATTTTTTGGAATTTTTATTTTTTTAGTATTAGAAAAAAATTTATATTTTTATTTTAAAAATTAAAAAATAATAAATTTACAGATCTATTGTTTACTAGATATTGCTGGACTTTGTTTTCTTTTTCTAATTTAAATAAAAAATTTAATCATATAATTTAAATATTCAAAAATAAAAAATTTATTCTGTTAAAATTTGTAATTTTTTTGAAAATATTTTGTTATTTTTTTATTCACCAGATAATGGCACACATGGACTGTTGACTTTTTTTGCTGCACTTGTTCACAAATTAAGAATAAATTAATTTAAAAAATTTAAAATTTTTAATTTTTTATTTTTGATATTGTTAGAATTTTTATTTTTTTCTATTGGAAAAAATTATTTTTTAGTTAAAAAATTAAAAAAATAATAAATTTACAGATCTGTTGTTTATAGATATTGCTATACTTTATTTTATTTTTCTAATTTAAATAAAAAATTTAATCATGTAATTTAAATATTCAAAAATAAAAATTTATTTTTTGAAAATTTTTTATTTTTTGAAAAATATTTTTATTTTTTTCACCGGATAATGCCACACCCAACAGTTGACATTTTTTTGCTGCACTTGTTCACAAATTAAGAATAATTAATTTAAAAATTTAATTTTTCCTATTTTTTATTTTTTGGATATTTTTGAATATTTTTTTTATTAGAAAAAATTATTTTTATTTTAAAAATTAAAAAATAATAAATTACAGATCTATTGTTACTAGATATTGCTGGACTTTGTTTTATTTTTCTAGTTTAAATAAAAAATTTAATCATATAATTTAAATATTCAAAAATAAAAAATTTATTTTTAAAATTTTTTTTTGAAAATATTTTTTTATTCACAGGATAATGCACACCCGAATAGTTGACTTTTTTTGATGCACTTGTTCCAAATTAAGAATAAATTAATTTAAAAATTTAAAATTTTTCAAATTTTTTATTTTTGGAATTTTTTTTTACTATTAGAAAAAAATTTATATTTTTTGTTTAAAAATTAAAAAAATAATAAATTTACAGATCTATTGTTTACTAGATATTGTTGGATTTTATTTTATTTTTAATTTAAATAAAAAATTTAATCATATAATTTAAATATTCAAAAATAAAAAATTTATTCTGTTAAAATTTGTAATTTTTTTGAAAATATTTTGTTATTTTTTTATTCACCGGATAATGGCACACATGGACTGTTGACTTTTTTTTGCAGCACTTGTTCACAAATTAAGAATAAATTAATTTAAAAAATTTAAAATTTTTCAATTTTTTTTGGATATTGTTAGAATTTTTTATTTTTTTCTATTGGAAAAAAATTATTCTTTTAGTTAAAAAATTAAAAAAATAATAAATTTACAGATCTGTTGTTTACTTGATATTGCTAGACTTTATTTTATTTTTTAATTTAAATAAAAAATTTAATCATGTAATTTAAATATTCAAAAATAAAAAATTTATTTTTTGAAAATTTTTTATTTTTTGAAAACATTTTTTATTTTTTTCACCGGATAATGCCACACCCGGACAGTTGACATTTTTTTGCTGCACTTGTTCAAAATTAAGAATAATAAATTTAAAAATTTTAATTTTTCTATTTTTTATTTTTTGGAATTTTTATTTTTTTAGTATTAGAAAAAAATTTATATTTTATTTTAAAAATTAAAAAATAATAAATTTACAGATCTATTGTTTACTAGATATTGCTGGACTTTGTTTTCTTTTTCTAATTTAAATAAAAAATTTAATCATATAATTTAAATATTCAAAAATAAAAAATTTATTCTGTTAAAATTTGTAATTTTTTTGAAAATATTTTGTTATTTTTTTATTCACCAGATAATGGCACACATGGACTGTTGACTTTTTTTGCTGCACTTGTTCACAAATTAAGAATAAATTAATTTAAAAATTTAAAATTTTTAATTTTTTATTT
This sequence comes from Arachis hypogaea, assembly GCF_003086295.3. Classification (NCBI taxonomy): domain Eukaryota; kingdom Viridiplantae; phylum Streptophyta; class Magnoliopsida; order Fabales; family Fabaceae; genus Arachis; species Arachis hypogaea. Next base: position 79,568,990 of record NC_092054.1, on the reverse strand, counting down.
TTGATATTGTTAGAATTTTTATTTTTTTCTATTGGAAAAAATTATTTTTTAGTTAAAAATTAAAAAAATAATAAATTTACAGATCTGTTGTTTAGTAGATATTGCTATACTTTATTTTATTTTTCTAATTTAAATAAAAAAATTTAATCATGTAATTTAAATATTCAAAAATAAAAATTTTATTTTTTGAAAATTTTTTATTTTTTTGAAAAATATTTTTATTTTTTTCACCGGATAATGCCACACCCAAACAGTTGACATTTTTTTGCTGCACTTGTTCACAAATTAAGAATAATTTAATTTAAAAATTTAATTTTTTCCTATTTTTTTATTTTTTGGATATTTTTGGAATCATATTTTTTTATTAGAAAAAAATTATTTTTATTTTAAAAATTAAAAAATAATAAATTCACAGATCTATTGTTAACTAGATATTGCTGGACTTTGTTTTATTTTTCTAGTTTAAATAAAAAAATTTAATCATATAATTTAAATATTCAAAAATAAAAAATTTATTTTTAAAATTTTTTTTTGAAAATATTTTTTTATTCACAGGATAATGCACACCCGAATAGTTGACTTTTTTTGATGCACTTGTTCCAAATTAAGAATAAATTAATTTAAAAATTTAAAATTTTTCAAATTTTTTATTTTTGGAATTTTTTTTTACTATTAGAAAAAAATTTATATTTTTTGTTTAAAAATTAAAAAAATAATAAATTTACAGATCTATTGTTTACTAGATATTGTTGGATTTTATTTTATTTTTAATTTAAATAAAAAATTTAATCATATAATTTAAATATTCAAAAATAAAAAATTTATTCTGTTAAAATTTTAATTTTTTTGAAAATATTTTGTTATTTTTTTATTCACCGGATAATGGCACACATGGACTGTTGACTTTTTTTTGCAGCACTTGTTCACAAATTAAGAATAAATTAATTTAAAAAATTTAAAATTTTTCAATTTTTTTTGGATATTGTTAGAATTTTTTATTTTTTTCTATTGGAAAAAAATTATTCTTTTAGTTAAAAAATTAAAAAAATAATAAATTTACAGATCTGTTGTTTACTTGATATTGCTAGACTTTATTTTATTTTTTTAATTTAAATAAAAAATTTAATCATGTAATTTAAATATTCAAAAATAAAAAATTTATTTTTTGAAAATTTTTTATTTTTTTGAAAACATTTTTTTATTTTTTTCACCGGATAATGCCACACCCGGACAGTTGACATTTTTTTGCTGCACTTGTTCAAAAATTAAGAATAACTAAATTTAAAAATTTTAATTTTTCTATTTTTTATTTTTTGGAATTTTTATTTTTTTAGTATTAGAAAAAAATTTATATTTTTATTTTAAAAATTAAAAAATAATAAATTTACAGATCTATTGTTTACTAGATATTGCTGGACTTTGTTTTCTTTTTCTAATTTAAATAAAACAATTTAATCATATAATTTAAATATTCAAAAATAAAAAATTTATTCTGTTAAAATTTGTAATTTTTTTGAAAATATTTTGTTATTTTTTTATTCACCAGATAATGGCACACATGGACTGTTGACTTTTTTTGCTGCACTTGTTCACAAATTAAGAATAAATTAATTTAAAAAATTTAAAATTTTTAATTTTTTATTTTTTGATATTGTTAGAATTTTTTATTTTTTTCTATTGGAAAAAAGTTATTTTTTAGTTAAAAAATTAAAAAAATAATAAATTTACAGATCTGTTGTTTAGTAGATATTGCTATACTTTATTTTATTTTTCTAATTTAAATAAAAAAATTTAATCATGTAATTTAAATATTCAAAAATAAAAATTTTATTTTTTGAAAATTTTTTATTTTTTTGAAAAATATTTTTATTTTTTTCACCGGATAATGCCACACCCAAACAGTTGACATTTTTTTGCTGCACTTGTTCACAAATTAAGAATAATTTAATTTAAAAATTTAATTTTTTCCTATTTTTTTATTTTTTGGATATTTTTGGAATCATATTTTTTTATTAGAAAAAAATTATTTTTATTTTAAAAATTAAAAAATAATAAATTCACAGATCTATTGTTAACTAGATATTGCTGGACTTTGTTTTATTTTTCTAGTTTAAATAAAAAATTTAATCATATAATTTAAATATTCAAAAATAAAAAATTTATTTTTAAAATTTTTTTTTGAAAATATTTTTTTATTCACAGGATAATGCACACCCGAAAGTTGACTTTTTTTGATGCACTTGTTCCCAAATTAAGAATAAATTAATTTAAAAATTTAAAATTTTTCAAATTTTTTATTTTTGGAATTTTTTTTTACTATTAGAAAAAAATTTATATTTTTTGTTTAAAAATTAAAAAAAATAATAAATTTACAGATCTATTGTTTACTAGATATTGTTGGATTTTATTTTATTTTTAATTTAAATAAAAAATTTAATCATATAATTTAAATATTCAAAAATAAAAAATTTATTCTGTTAAAATTTTAATTTTTTTGAAAATATTTTGTTATTTTTTTATTCACCGGATAATGGCACACATGGACTGTTGACTTTTTTTTGCAGCACTTGTTCACAAATTAAGAATAAATTAATTTAAAAAATTTAAAATTTTTCAATTTTTTTTGGATATTGTTAGAATTTTTTATTTTTTTCTATTGGAAAAAAATTATTCTTTTAGTTAAAAAATTAAAAAAATAATAAATTTACAGATCTGTTGTTTACTTGATATTGCTAGACTTTATTTTATTTTTTAATTTAAATAAAAAATTTAATCATGTAATTTAAATATTCAAAAATAAAAAATTTATTTTTTGAAAATTTTTTATTTTTTTGAAAACATTTTTTTATTTTTTCACCGGATAATGCCACACCCGGACAGTTGACATTTTTTTGCTGCACTTGTTCAAAAATTAAGAATAACTAAATTTAAAAATTTTAATTTTTCTATTTTTTATTTTTTGGAATTTTTATTTTTTTAGTATTAGAAAAAAATTTATATTTTTATTTTAAAAATTAAAAAATAATAAATTTACAGATCTATTGTTTACTAGATATTGCTGGACTTTGTTTTCTTTTTCTAATTTAAATAAAACAATTTAATCATATAATTTAAATATTCAAAAATAAAAAATTTATTCTGTTAAAATTTGTAATTTTTTTGAAAATATTTTGTTATTTTTTTATTCACCAGATAATGGCACACATGGACTGTTGACTTTTTTTGCTGCACTTGTTCACAAATTAAGAATAAATTAATTTAAAAAATTTAAAATTTTTAATTTTTTATTTTTTGATATTGTTAGAATTTTTATTTTTTTCTATTGGAAAAAAGTTATTTTTTAGTTAAAAAATTAAAAAAATAATAAATTTACAGATCTATTGTTTAGTAGATATTGCTATACTTTATTTTATTTTTCTAATTTAAATAAAAAAATTTAATCATGTAATTTAAATATTCAAAAATAAAAATTTTATTTTTTGAAAATTTTTTATTTTTTTGAAAAATATTTTTATTTTTTTCACCGGATAATGCCACACCCAAACAGTTGACATTTTTTTGCTGCACTTGTTCACAAATTAAGAATAATTTAATTTAAAAATTTAATTTTTTCCTATTTTTTTATTTTTTGGATATTTTTGGAATCATATTTTTTTATTAGAAAAAAATTATTTTTATTTTAAAAATTAAAAAATAATAAATTCACAGATCTATTGTTAACTAGATATTGCTGGACTTTGTTTTATTTTTCTAGTTTAAATAAAAAAATTTAATCATATAATTTAAATATTCAAAAATAAAAAATTTATTTTTAAAATTTTTTTTTGAAAATATTTTTTTATTCACAGGATAATGCACACCCGAATAGTTGACTTTTTTTGATGCACTTGTTCCCAAATTAAGAATAAATTAATTTAAAAATTTAAAATTTTTCAAATTTTTTATTTTTGGAATTTTTTTTTACTATTAGAAAAAAATTTATATTTTTTGTTTAAAAATTAAAAAAAATAATAAATTTACAGATCTATTGTTTACTAGATATTGTTGGATTTTATTTTATTTTTAATTTAAATAAAAAATTTAATCATATAATTTAAATATTCAAAAATAAAAAATTTATTCTGTTAAAATTTGTAATTTTTTTGAAAATATTTTGTTATTTTTTTATTCACCGGATAATGGCACACATGGACTGTTGACTTTTTTTTGCAGCACTTGTTCACAAATTAAGAATAAATTAATTTAAAAAATTTAAAATTTTTCAATTTTTTTTGGATATTGTTAGAATTTTTTATTTTTTTCTATTGGAAAAAAATTATTCTTTTAGTTAAAAAATTAAAAAAATAATAAATTTACAGATCTGTTGTTTACTTGATATTGCTAGACTTTATTTTATTTTTTTAATTTAAATAAAAAATTTAATCATGTAATTTAAATATTCAAAAATAAAAAATTTATTTTTTGAAAATTTTTTATTTTTTTGAAAACATTTTTTTATTTTTTCACCGGATAATGCCACACCCGGACAGTTGACATTTTTTTGCTGCACTTGTTCAAAAATTAAGAATAACTAAATTTAAAAATTTTAATTTTTCTATTTTTTATTTTTTGGAATTTTTATTTTTTTAGTATTAGAAAAAAATTTATATTTTTATTTTAAAAATTAAAAAATAATAAATTTACAGATCTATTGTTTACTAGATATTGCTGGACTTTGTTTTCTTTTTCTAATTTAAATAAAACAATTTAATCATATAATTTAAATATTCAAAAATAAAAAATTTATTCTGTTAAAATTTGTAATTTTTTTGAAAATATTTTGTTATTTTTTTATTCACCAGATAATGGCACACATGGACTGTTGACTTTTTTTGCTGCACTTGTTCACAAATTAAGAATAAATTAATTTAAAAAATTTAAAATTTTTAATTTTTTATTTTTGATATTGTTAGAATTTTTTATTTTTTTCTATTGGAAAAAAGTTATTTTTTAGTTAAAAAATTAAAAAAATAATAAATTTACAGATCTGTTGTTTAGTAGATATTGCTATACTTTATTTTATTTTTCTAATTTAAATAAAAAAATTTAATCATGTAATTTAAATATTCAAAAATAAAAATTTTATTTTTTGAAAATTTTTTATTTTTTTGAAAAATATTTTTATTTTTTTCACCGGATAATGCCACACCCAAACAGTTGACATTTTTTTGCTGCACTTGTTCACAAATTAAGAATAATTAATTTAAAAATTTAATTTTTTCCTATTTTTTTATTTTTTGGATATTTTTGGAATCATATTTTTTTATTAGAAAAAATTATTTTTATTTTAAAAATTAAAAAATAATAAATTCACAGATCTATTGTTAACTAGATATTGCTGGACTTTGTTTTATTTTTCTAGTTTAAATAAAAAAATTTAATCATATAATTTAAATATTCAAAAATAAAAAATTTTATTTTTAAAATTTTTTTTTGAAAATATTTTTTTATTCACAGGATAATGCACACCCGAATAGTTGACTTTTTTTGATGCACTTGTTCCCAAATTAAGAATAAATTAATTTAAAAATTTAAAATTTTTCAAATTTTTTATTTTTGGAATTTTTTTTACTATTAGAAAAAAATTTATATTTTTTGTTTAAAAATTAAAAAAATAATAAATTTACAGATCTATTGTTTACTAGATATTGTGGATTTTATTTTATTTTTAATTTAAATAAAAAATTTAATCATATAATTTAAATATTCAAAAATAAAAAATTTATTCTGTTAAAATTTGTAATTTTTTTGAAAATATTTTGTTATTTTTTTATTCACCGGATAATGGCACACATGGACTGTTGACTTTTTTTTGCAGCACTTGTTCACAAATTAAGAATAAATTAATTTAAAAAATTTAAAATTTTTCAATTTTTTTGGATATTGTTAGAATTTTTTATTTTTTTCTATTGGAAAAAAATTATTCTTTTAGTTAAAAAATTAAAAAAATAATAAATTTACAGATCTGTTGTTTACTTGATATTGCTAGACTTTATTTTATTTTTTTAATTTAAATAAAAAATTTAATCATGTAATTTAAATATTCAAAAATAAAAAATTTATTTTTTGAAAATTTTTTATTTTTTTGAAAACATTTTTTTATTTTTTTCACCGGATAATGCCACACCCGGACAGTTGACATTTTTTTGCTGCACTTGTTCAAAATTAAGAATAACTAAATTTAAAAATTTTAATTTTTCTATTTTTTATTTTTTGGAATTTTTATTTTTTTAGTATTAGAAAAAAATTTATATTTTTATTTTAAAAATTAAAAAATAATAAATTTACAGATCTATTGTTTACTAGATATTGCTGGACTTTGTTTTCTTTTTCTAATTTAAATAAAACAATTTAATCATATAATTTAAATATTCAAAAATAAAAAATTTATTCTGTTAAAATTTGTAATTTTTTTGAAAATATTTTGTTATTTTTTTATTCACCAGATAATGGCACACATGGACTGTTGACTTTTTTTGCTGCACTTGTTCACAAATTAAGAATAAATTAATTTAAAAAATTTAAAATTTTTTAATTTTTTATTTTTTGATATTGTTAGAATTTTTTATTTTTTTCTATTGGAAAAAAGTTATTTTTTAGTTAAAAAATTAAAAAAATAATAAATTTACAGATCTGTTGTTTAGTAGATATTGCTATACTTTATTTTATTTTTCTAATTTAAATAAAAAAATTTAATCATGTAATTTAAATATTCAAAAATAAAAATTTTATTTTTTGAAAATTTTTTATTTTTTTGAAAAATATTTTTATTTTTTTCACCGGATAATGCCACACCCAAACAGTTGACATTTTTTTGCTGCACTTGTTCACAAATTAAGAATAATTTAATTTAAAAATTTAATTTTTTCCTATTTTTTATTTTTTGGATATTTTTGGAATCATATTTTTTTATTAGAAAAAAATTATTTTTATTTTAAAAATTAAAAAATAATAAATTCACAGATCTATTGTTAACTAGATATTGCTGGACTTTGTTTTATTTTTCTAGTTTAAATAAAAAAATTTAATCATATAATTTAAATATTCAAAAATAAAAAATTTTATTTTTAAAATTTTTTTTTGAAAATATTTTTTTATTCACAGGATAATGCACACCCGAATAGTTGACTTTTTTTGATGCACTTGTTCCCAAATTAAGAATAAATTAATTTAAAAATTTAAAATTTTTCAAATTTTTTATTTTTGGAATTTTTTTTTACTATTAGAAAAAAATTTATATTTTTTGTTTAAAAATTAAAAAAAATAATAAATTTACAGATCTATTGTTTACTAGATATTGCTGGATTTTATTTTATTTTTAATTTAAATAAAAAATTTAATCATATAATTTAAATATTCAAAAATAAAAAATTTATTCTGTTAAAATTTGTAATTTTTTTGAAAATATTTTGTTATTTTTTTATTCACCGGATAATGGCACACATGGACTGTTGACTTTTTTTTGCAGCACTTGTTCACAAATTAAGAATAAATTAATTTAAAAAATTTAAAATTTTTCAATTTTTTTTGGATATTGTTAGAATTTTTTATTTTTTTCTATTGGAAAAAAATTATTCTTTTAGTTAAAAAATTAAAAAAATAATAAATTTACAGATCTGTTGTTTACTTGATATTGCTAGACTTTATTTTATTTTTTTAATTTAAATAAAAAATTTAATCATGTAATTTAAATATTCAAAAATAAAAAATTTATTTTTTGAAAATTTTTTATTTTTTTGAAAACATTTTTTTATTTTTTTCACCGGATAATGCCACACCCGGACAGTTGACATTTTTTTGCTGCACTTGTTCAAAAATTAAGAATAACTAAATTTAAAAATTTTAATTTTTCTATTTTTTATTTTTTGGAATTTTTATTTTTTTAGTATTAGAAAAAAATTTATATTTTTATTTTAAAAATTAAAAAATAATAAATTTACAGATCTATTGTTTACTAGATATTGCTGGACTTTGTTTTCTTTTTCTAATTTAAATAAAACAATTTAATCATATAATTTAAATATTCAAAAATAAAAAATTTATTCTGTTAAAATTTGTAATTTTTTTGAAAATATTTTGTTATTTTTTTATTCACCAGATAATGGCACACATGGACTGTTGACTTTTTTTGCTGCACTTGTTCACAAATTAAGAATAAATTAATTTAAAAAATTTAAAATTTTTAATTTTTTATTTTTTGATATTGTTAGAATTTTTTATTTTTTTCTATTGGAAAAAAGTTATTTTTTAGTTAAAAAATTAAAAAAATAATAAATTTACAGATCTGTTGTTTAGTAGATATTGCTATACTTTATTTTATTTTTCTAATTTAAATAAAAAAATTTAATCATGTAATTTAAATATTCAAAAATAAAAATTTTATTTTTTGAAAATTTTTTATTTTTTTGAAAAATATTTTTATTTTTTTCACCGGATAATGCCACACCCAAACAGTTGACATTTTTTTGCTGCACTTGTTCACAAATTAAGAATAATTTAATTTAAAAATTTAATTTTTTCCTATTTTTTATTTTTTGGATATTTTTGGAATCATATTTTTTTATTAGAAAAAAATTATTTTTATTTTAAAAATTAAAAAATAATAAATTCACAGATCTATTGTTAACTAGATATTGCTGGACTTTGTTTTATTTTTCTAGTTTAAATAAAAAAATTTAATCATATAATTTAAATATTCAAAAATAAAAAATTTTATTTTTAAAATTTTTTTTGAAAATATTTTTTTATTCACAGGATAATGCACACCCGAATAGTTGACTTTTTTTGATGCACTTGTTCCCAAATTAAGAATAAATTAATTTAAAAATTTAAAATTTTTCAAATTTTTTATTTTTGGAATTTTTTTTTACTATTAGAAAAAAATTTATATTTTTTGTTTAAAAATTAAAAAAAATAATAAATTTACAGATCTATTGTTTACTAGATATTGTTGGATTTTATTTTATTTTTAATTTAAATAAAAAATTTAATCATATAATTTAAATATTCAAAAATAAAAAATTTATTCTGTTAAAATTTTAATTTTTTTGAAAATATTTTGTTATTTTTTTATTCACCGGATAATGGCACACATGGACTGTTGACTTTTTTTTGCAGCACTTGTTCACAAATTAAGAATAAATTAATTTAAAAAATTTAAAATTTTTCAATTTTTTTTGGATATTGTTAGAATTTTTTATTTTTTTTCTATTGGAAAAAAATTATTCTTTTAGTTAAAAAATTAAAAAAATAATAAATTTACAGATCTGTTGTTTACTTGATATTGCTAGACTTTATTTTATTTTTTTAATTTAAATAAAAAATTTAATCATGTAATTTAAATATTCAAAAATAAAAAATTTATTTTTTGAAAATTTTTATTTTTTTGAAAACATTTTTTTATTTTTTTCACCGGATAATGCCACACCCGGACAGTTGACATTTTTTTGCTGCACTTGTTCAAAAATTAAGAATAACTAAATTTAAAAATTTTAATTTTTCTATTTTTTATTTTTTGGAATTTTTATTTTTTTAGTATTAGAAAAAAATTTATATTTTTATTTTAAAAATTAAAAAATAATAAATTTACAGATCTATTGTTTACTAGATATTGCTGGACTTTGTTTTCTTTTTCTAATTTAAATAAAACAATTTAATCATATAATTTAAATATTCAAAAATAAAAAATTTATTCTGTTAAAATTTGTAATTTTTTTGAAAATATTTTGTTATTTTTTTATTCACCAGATAATGGCACACATGGACTGTTGACTTTTTTTGCTGCACTTGTTCACAAATTAAGAATAAATTAATTTAAAAAATTTAAAATTTTTTAATTTTTTATTTTTGATATTGTTAGAATTTTTTATTTTTTTCTATTGGAAAAAAGTTATTTTTTAGTTAAAAAATTAAAAAATAATAAATTTACAGATCTATTGTTTAGTAGATATTGCTATACTTTATTTTATTTTTCTAATTTAAATAAAAAAATTTAATCATGTAATTTAAATATTCAAAAATAAAAATTTTATTTTTTGAAAATTTTTATTTTTTTGAAAAATATTTTTATTTTTTTCACCGGATAATGCCACACCCAAACAGTTGACATTTTTTTGCTGCACTTGTTCACAAATTAAGAATAATTTAATTTAAAAATTTAATTTTTTCCTATTTTTTTATTTTTTGGATATTTTTGGAATCATATTTTTTTATTAGAAAAAAATTATTTTTATTTTAAAAATTAAAAAATAATAAATTCACAGATCTATTGTTAACTAGATATTGCTGGACTTTGTTTTATTTTTCTAGTTTAAATAAAAAAATTTAATCATATAATTTAAATATTCAAAAATAAAAAATTTTATTTTTAAAATTTTTTTTTGAAAATATTTTTTTATTCACAGGATAATGCACACCCGAATAGTTGACTTTTTTTGATGCACTTGTTCCCAAATTAAGAATAAATTAATTTAAAAATTTAAAATTTTTCAAATTTTTTATTTTTGGAATTTTTTTTTACTATTAGAAAAAAATTTATATTTTTTGTTTAAAAATTAAAAAAAATAATAAATTTACAGATCTATTGTTTACTAGATATTGCTGGATTTTATTTTATTTTTAATTTAAATAAAAAATTTAATCATATAATTTAAATATTCAAAAATAAAAAATTTATTCTGTTAAAATTTGTAATTTTTTTGAAAATATTTTGTTATTTTTTTATTCACCGGATAATGGCACACATGGACTGTTGACTTTTTTTTGCAGCACTTGTTCACAAATTAAGAATAAATTAATTTAAAAAATTTAAAATTTTTCAATTTTTTTTGGATATTGTTAGAATTTTTTATTTTTTTCTATTGGAAAAAAATTATTCTTTTAGTTAAAAAATTAAAAAAATAATAAATTTACAGATCTGTTGTTTACTTGATATTGCTAGACTTTATTTTATTTTTTTAATTTAAATAAAAAATTTAATCATGTAATTTAAATATTCAAAAATAAAAAATTTATTTTTTGAAAATTTTTTATTTTTTTGAAAACATTTTTTTATTTTTTTCACCGGATAATGCCACACCCGGACAGTTGACATTTTTTTGCTGCACTTGTTCAAAAATTAAGAATAACTAAATTTAAAAATTTTAATTTTTCTATTTTTTATTTTTTGGAATTTTTATTTTTTTAGTATTAGAAAAAAATTTATATTTTTATTTTAAAAATTAAAAAATAATAAATTTACAGATCTATTGTTTACTAGATATTGCTGGACTTTGTTTTCTTTTTCTAATTTAAATAAAACAATTTAATCATATAATTTAAATATTCAAAAATAAAAAATTTATTCTGTTAAAATTTGTAATTTTTTTGAAAATATTTTGTTATTTTTTTATTCACCAGATAATGGCACACATGGACTGTTGACTTTTTTTGCTGCACTTGTTCACAAATTAAGAATAAATTAATTTAAAAAATTTAAAATTTTTAATTTTTTATTTTTTGATATTGTTAGAATTTTTTATTTTTTTCTATTGGAAAAAAGTTATTTTTTAGTTAAAAAATTAAAAAAATAATAAATTTACAGATCTGTTGTTTAGTAGATATTGCTATACTTTATTTTATTTTTCTAATTTAAATAAAAAAATTTAATCATGTAATTTAAATATTCAAAAATAAAAATTTATTTTTTGAAAATTTTTTATTTTTTTGAAAAATATTTTTATTTTTTTCACCGGATAATGCCACACCCAAACAGTTGACATTTTTTTGCTGCACTTGTTCACAAATTAAGAATAATTTAATTTAAAAATTTAATTTTTCCTATTTTTTTATTTTTTGGATATTTTTGAATCATATTTTTTTATTAGAAAAAAATTATTTTTATTTTAAAAATTAAAAAATAATAAATTCACAGATCTATTGTTAACTAGATATTGCTGGACTTTGTTTTATTTTTCTAGTTTAAATAAAAAAATTTAATCATATAATTTAAATATTCAAAAATAAAAAATTTTATTTTTAAAATTTTTTTTTGAAAATATTTTTTTATTCACAGGATAATGCACACCCGAATAGTTGACTTTTTTTGATGCACTTGTTCCCAAATTAAGAATAAATTAATTTAAAAATTTAAAATTTTTCAAATTTTTTATTTTTGGAATTTTTTTTTACTATTAGAAAAAAATTTATATTTTTTGTTTAAAAATTAAAAAAAATAATAAATTTACAGATCTATTGTTTACTAGATATTGCTGGATTTTATTTTATTTTTAATTTAAATAAAAAATTTAATCATATAATTTAAATATTCAAAAATAAAAAATTTATTCTGTTAAAATTTGTAATTTTTTTGAAAATATTTTGTTATTTTTTTATTCACCGGATAATGGCACACATGGACTGTTGACTTTTTTTTGCAGCACTTGTTCACAAATTAAGAATAAATTAATTTAAAAAATTTAAAATTTTTCAATTTTTTTTGGATATTGTTAGAATTTTTTATTTTTTTCTATTGGAAAAAAATTATTCTTTTAGTTAAAAAATTAAAAAAATAATAAATTTACAGATCTGTTGTTTACTTGATATTGCTAGACTTTATTTTATTTTTTAATTTAAATAAAAAATTTAATCATGTAATTTAAATATTCAAAAATAAAAAATTTATTTTTTGAAAATTTTTTATTTTTTGAAAACATTTTTTATTTTTTCACCGGATAATGCCACACCCGGACAGTTGACATTTTTTTGCTGCACTTGTTCAAAATTAAGAATAATAAATTTAAAAATTTTAATTTTTCTATTTTTTATTTTTGGAATTTTTATTTTTTTTAGTATTAGAAAAAAATTTATATTTTTATTTTAAAAATTAAAAAATAATAAATTTACAGATCTATTGTTTACTAGATATTGCTGGACTTTGTTTTCTTTTTCTAATTTAAATAAAAAATTTAATCATATAATTTAAATATTCAAAAATAAAAAATTTATTCTGTTAAAATTTGTAATTTTTTTGAAAATATTTTGTTATTTTTTATTCACCAGATAATGGCACACATGGACTGTTGACTTTTTTTTGCAGCACTTGTTCACAAATTAAGAATAAATTAATTTAAAAAATTTAAAATTTTTCAATTTTTTTTGGATATTGTTAGAATTTTTATTTTTTTCTATTGGAAAAAAATTATTCTTTTAGTTAAAAATTAAAAAAATAATAAATTTACAGATCTGTTGTTTACTTGATATTGCTAGACTTTATTTTATTTTTTTAATTTAAATAAAAAATTTAATCATGTAATTTAAATATTCAAAAATAAAAAATTTATTTTTTGAAAATTTTTTATTTTTTTGAAAACATTTTTTATTTTTTTCACCGGATAATGCCACACCCGGACAGTTGACATTTTTTTGCTGCACTTGTTCAAAAATTAAGAATAACTAAATTTAAAAATTTAATTTTTCTATTTTTTATTTTTTGGAATTTTTATTTTTTTTAGTATTAGAAAAAAATTTATATTTTTATTTTAAAAATTAAAAAATAATAAATTTACAGATCTATTGTTTACTAGATATTGCTGGACTTTGTTTTCTTTTTCTAATTTAAATAAAACAATTTAATCATATAATTTAAATATTCAAAAATAAAAAATTTATTCTGTTAAAATTTGTAATTTTTTGAAAATATTTTGTTATTTTTTATTCACCAGATAATGGCACACATGAACTGTTGACTTTTTTTGCTGCACTTGTTCACAAATTAAGAATAAATTAATTTAAAAAATTTAAAATTTTTAATTTTTTATTTTTGATTATTGTTAGAATTTTTATTTTTTTCTATTGGAAAAAAGTTATTTTTTTAGTTAAAAAATTAAAAAAATAATAAATTTACAGATCTGTTGTTTAGTAGATATTGCTATACTTTATTTTATTTTTCTAATTTAAATAAAAAAATTTAATCATGTAATTTAAATATTCAAAAATAAAAATTTTATTTTTTGAAAATTTTTATTTTTTTGAAAAATATTTTTATTTTTTTCACCGGATAATGCCACACCCAAACAGTTGACATTTTTTTGCTGCACTTGTTCACAAATTAAGAATAATTTAATTTAAAAATTTAATTTTTTCCTATTTTTTTATTTTTTGGATATTTTTGGAATCATATTTTTTTATTAGAAAAAAATTATTTTTATTTTAAAAATTAAAAAATAATAAATTCACAGATCTATTGTTAACTAGATATTGCTGGACTTTGTTTTATTTTTCTAGTTTAAATAAAAAATTTAATCATATAATTTAAATATTCAAAAATAAAAAATTTATTTTTAAAATTTTTTTTTGAAAATATTTTTTTATTCACAGGATAATGCACACCCGAACAGTTGACTTTTTTTGATGCACTTGTTCCCAAATTAAGAATAAATTAATTTAAAAATTTAAAATTTTTCAATTTTTTATTTTTGGAATTTTTTTTTACTATTAGAAAAAAATTTATATTTTTTGTTTAAAAATTAAAAAAAATAATAAATTTACAGATCTATTGTTTACTAGATATTGTTGGATTTTATTTTATTTTTAATTTAAATAAAAAATTTAATCATATAATTTAAATATTCAAAAATAAAAAATTTATTCTGTTAAAATTTTATTTTTTTGAAAATATTTTGTTATTTTTTTATTCACCGGATAATGGCACACATGGACTGTTGACTTTTTTTTGCAGCACTTGTTCACAAATTAAGAATAAATTAATTTAAAAAATTTAAAATTTTTCAATTTTTTTTGGATATTGTTAGAATTTTTTATTTTTTTCTATTGGAAAAAAATTATTCTTTTAGTTAAAAAATTAAAAAAATAATAAATTTACAGATCTGTTGTTTACTTGATATTGCTAGACTTTATTTTATTTTTTTAATTTAAATAAAAAATTTAATCATGTAATTTAAATATTCAAAAATAAAAAATTTATTTTTTGAAAATTTTTTATTTTTTGAAAACATTTTTTTATTTTTTTCACCGGATAATGCCACACCCGGACAGTTGACATTTTTTTGCTGCACTTGTTCAAAAATTAAGAATAACTAAATTTAAAAATTTTAATTTTTCTATTTTTATTTTTTGGAATTTTTATTTTTTTAGTATTAGAAAAAAATTTATATTTTTATTTTAAAAATTAAAAAATAATAAATTTACAGATCTATTGTTTACTAGATATTGCTGGACTTTGTTTTCTTTTTCTAATTTAAATAAAACAATTTAATCATATAATTTAAATATTCAAAAATAAAAAATTTATTCTGTTAAAATTTGTAATTTTTTTGAAAATATTTTGTTATTTTTTTATTCACCAGATAATGGCACACATGGACTGTTGACTTTTTTTGCTGCACTTGTTCACAAATTAAGAATAAATTAATTTAAAAAATTTAAAATTTTTAATTTTTTATTTTTTGATTATTGTTAGAATTTTTTATTTTTTTCTATTGGAAAAAAGTTATTTTTTAGTTAAAAAATTAAAAAATAATAAATTTACAGATCTATTGTTTAGTAGATATTGCTATACTTTATTTTATTTTTCTAATTTAAATAAAAAAATTTAATCATGTAATTTAAATATTCAAAAATAAAAATTTTATTTTTTGAAAATTTTTTATTTTTTTGAAAAATATTTTTATTTTTTTCACCGGATAATGCCACACCCAAACAGTTGACATTTTTTGCTGCACTTGTTCACAAATTAAGAATAATTTAATTTAAAAATTTAATTTTTCCTATTTTTTTATTTTTTGGATATTTTTGAATCATATTTTTTTATTAGAAAAAAATTATTTTTATTTTAAAAATTAAAAAATAATAAATTCACAGATCTATTGTTAACTAGATATTGCTGGACTTTGTTTTATTTTTCTAGTTTAAATAAAAAAATTTAATCATATAATTTAAATATTCAAAAATAAAAAATTTATTTTTTAAAATTTTTTTTTGAAAATATTTTTTATTCACAGGATAATGCACACCCGAATAGTTGACTTTTTTTGATGCACTTGTTCCCAAATTAAGAATAAATTAATTTAAAAATTTAAAATTTTTCAAATTTTTATTTTTGGAATTTTTTTTTACTATTAGAAAAAAATTTATATTTTTTGTTTAAAAATTAAAAAAAATAATAAATTTACAGATCTATTGTTTACTAGATATTGCTGGATTTTATTTTATTTTTAATTTAAATAAAAAATTTAATCATATAATTTAAATATTCAAAAATAAAAAATTTATTCTGTTAAAATTTGTAATTTTTTTGAAAATATTTTGTTATTTTTTTATTCACCGGATAATGGCACTCATGGACTGTTGACTTTTTTTTGCAGCACTTGTTCACAAATTAAGAATAAATTAATTTAAAAAATTTAAAATTTTTCAATTTTTTTTGGATATTGTTAGAATTTTTTATTTTTTTCTATTGGAAAAAAATTATTCTTTTAGTTAAAAAATTAAAAAAATAATAAATTTACAGATCTGTTGTTCACTTGATATTGCTAGACTTTATTTTATTTTTTTAATTTAAATAAAAAATTTAATCATGTAATTTAAATATTCAAAAATAAAAAATTTATTTTTTGAAAATTTTTATTTTTTTGAAAACATTTTTTTATTTTTTTCACCGGATAATGCCACACCCGGACAGTTGACATTTTTTTGCTGCACTTGTTCAAAAATTAAGAATAACTAAATTTAAAAATTTTAATTTTTTATTTTTTATTTTTTGGAATTTTTATTTTTTTAGTATTAGAAAAAAATTTATATTTTTATTTTAAAAATTAAAAAAATAATAAATTTACAGATCTATTGTTTACTAGATATTGCTGGACTTTGTTTTCTTTTTCTAATTTAAATAAAACAATTTAATCATATAATTTAAATATTCAAAAATAAAAAATTTATTCTGTTAAAATTTGTAATTTTTTTGAAAATATTTTGTTATTTTTTTATTCACCAGATAATGGCACACATGGACTGTTGACTTTTTTTGCTGCACTTGTTCACAAATTAAGAATAAATTAATTTAAAAAATTTAAAATTTTTTAATTTTTTATTTTTTGATTATTGTTAGAATTTTTTATTTTTTTCTATTGGAAAAAAGTTATTTTTTTAGTTAAAAAATTAAAAAAATAATAAATTTACAGATCTGTTGTTTAGTAGATATTGCTATACTTTATTTTATTTTTCTAATTTAAATAAAAAAATTTAATCATGTAATTTAAATATTCAAAAATAAAAATTTTATTTTTTGAAAATTTTTTATTTTTTTGAAAAAATATTTTTATTTTTTTCACGGATAATGCCACACCCAAACAGTTGACATTTTTTTGCTGCACTTGTTCACAAATTAAGAATAATTTAATTTAAAAATTTAATTTTTTCCTATTTTTTATTTTTTGGATATTTTTGGAATCATATTTTTTTATTAGAAAAAAATTATTTTTATTTTAAAAATTTAAAAATAATAAATTCACAGATCTATTGTTAACTAGATATTGCTGGACTTTGTTTTATTTTTCTAGTTTAAATAAAAAAATTTAATCATATAATTTAAATATTCAAAAATAAAAAAATTTATTTTTAAAATTTTTTTTTGAAAATATTTTTTTTATTCACAGGATAATGCACACCCGAACAGTTGACTTTTTTGATGCACTTGTTCCCAAATTAAGAATAAATTAATTTAAAAATTTAAAATTTTTCAATTTTTTATTTTTGGAATTTTTTTTTACTATTAGAAAAAAATTTATATTTTTTGTTTAAAAATTAAAAAAAATAATAAATTTACAGATCTATTGTTTACTAGATATTGCTGGATTTTATTTTATTTTTAATTTAAATAAAAAATTTAATCATATAATTTAAATATTCAAAAATAAAAAATTTATTCTGTTAAAATTTGTAATTTTTTTGAAAATATTTTTTTATTTTTTTATTCACCGGATAATGGCACACATGGACTGTTGACTTTTTTTTGCAGCACTTGTTCACAAATTAAGAATAAATTAATTTAAAAAATTTAAAATTTTTCAATTTTTTTGGATATTGTTAGAATTTTTTATTTTTTTCTATTGGAAAAAAATTATTCTTTTAGTTAAAAAATTAAAAAAATAATAAATTTACAGATCTGTTGTTTACTTGATATTGCTAGACTTTATTTTATTTTTTTAATTTAAATAAAAAAATTTAATCATGTAATTTAAATATTCAAAAATAAAAAATTTATTTTTTGAAAATTTTTTATTTTTTTAAAAACATTTTTTTATTTTTTTCACCGGATAATGCCACACCCGGACAGTTGACATTTTTTTGCTGCACTTGTTCAAAAATTAAGAATAACTAAATTTAAAAATTTTAATTTTTCTATTTTTTATTTTTTGGAATTTTTATTTTTTTAGTATTAGAAAAAAATTTATATTTTTATTTTAAAAATTAAAAAAATAATAAATTTACAGATCTATTGTTTAGTAGATATTCTGGACTTTGTTTTCTTTTCTAATTTAAATAAAACAATTTAATCATATAATTTAAATATTCAAAAATAAAAAATTTATTTTTTGAAAATATTTTTTTTATTCACCGAATAATGCCACACCCAAACAGTTGACTTTTTTATGCTGCACTTGTTCATTTAAGAATAAATTAATTAAAAAATTTAAAATTTTTCAATTTTTTTATTTTTTGGATATTTTTGGAATTTTTATTTTTTTACTATTAGAAAAAAATTATATATTTTGTTTAAAAATTAAAAAAATAATAAATTTACAGATCTATGGTTTACTAGATATTGCTTGACTTTATTTTATTTTTTAATTTAAATAAAAAATTTAATCATATAATTTAAATATTCAAAAATAAAAAATTTATTTTTTTGAAATTTGTAATTTTTTTGAAATATTATTTTTGTTTTTTTATTCACCGGATAATGGCACACCTGTACAGTTGACTTTTTTTGCTGCACTTGTTCATAAATTAAGAATAAATTAATTTAAAAAATTTAAAATTTTTCAATTTTTTATTTTTTGATTATTGTTAGAATTTTTTATTTTTTTCTATTGGAAAAAAAGTTATTTTTTAGTTAAAAAATTAAAAAAATAATAAATTTACAGATCTGTTGTTTAGTAGATATTGCTATACTTTATTTTATTTTTCTAATTTAAATAAAAAAATTTAATCATGTAATTTAAATATTCAAAAATAAAAATTTTATTTTTTGAAAATTTTTTATTTTTTGAAAAAATATTTTTATTTTTTTCACCGGATAATGCCACACCCAAACAGTTGATATTTTTTTGCTGCACTTGTTCACAAATTAAGAATAATTTAATTTAAAAAATTAATTTTTTCCTATTTTTTTATTTTTTGGATATTTTTGGAAACATATTTTTTTTTTAGAAAAAAATTATTTTTTTTTAAAAATTAAAAAATAATAAATTTACAGATCTATTGTTAGCTAGATATTGCTGGACTTTGTTTTATTTTTCTAGTTTAAATAAAAAAATTTAATCATATAATTTAAATATTCAAAAATAAAAAAATTTATTTTTAAAATTTTTTTTTGAAAATATTTTTTTTATTCACCGGATAATGCACACCCGAACAGTTGACTTTTTTTGATGCACTTGTTCCCAAATTAGGAATAAATTAATTTAAAAATTTAAAATTTTTCAATTTTTTATTTTTGGATATTTTTGGAATTTTTTTTTACTATTAGAAAAAAATTTATATTTTTTGTTTAAAAATAAAAAAAATATTAAATTTACAGATCTATTGTTTACTAGATATTGCTGGATTTTATTTTATTTTTTAATTTAAATAAAAAATTTAATCATATATTTTAAATATTAAAAAATAAACAATTTATTCTGTTAAAATTTGTAATTTTTTTGAAAATATTTTGTTATTTTTTTATTCACCGGATAATGGCACACATGGACTGTTGACTTTTTTTTGCAGCACTTGTTCACAAATTAAGAATAAATTAATTTAAAAAATTTAAAATTTTTCAATTTTTTTGGATATTGTTAGAATTTTTTATTTTTTTCTATTGGAAAAAAATTATTCTTTTAGTTAGAAAATTAAAAAAATAATAAATTTACAAATCTGTTGTTTACTTGATATTGCTAGACTTTATTTTATTTTTTTAATTTAAATAAAAAATTTAATCATGTAATTTAAATATTCAAAAATAAAAAATTTATTTTTTGAAAATTTTTTATTTTTTTGAAAACATTTTTTTATTTTTTTCACCGGATAATGCCACACCCGGATAGTTGACATTTTTTTGCTGCACTTGTTCAAAAATTAAGAATAACTAAATTTAAAAATTTTAATTTTTCTATTTTTTTATTTTTTGGAATTTTTATTTTTTTTAGTATTAGAAAAAAATTTATATTTTTATTTTAAAAATTAAAAAAATAATAAATTTACAGATCTATTTAAAATGCAGAGCACTTGCAGGAGAATTAAATTGCTTGAAAATAAATTGAATTTACTGGGAACAGAAAGCAATGAGAACCAAAGATCAAAATCAAATTCCTTCTCCCCTCAATCCAAGATTCAAATTCAAAGAAAGAAAATCAAAAAGAGAGCTCTGTATTCCTCGTGCTCCCTTATGGAGCCAGCCTCCTCACAAATATGAAAATGATGCCTTATATAGGCTTTACAAAATGGAAATGAAAATGAAATTAAAAAAAATTACAATTAAATGAAATTCCTATTTTATCTATTTCTTGTGCCTTTGAGTGATGATCATTTGGGCCCTTGCTCTTGATGGAATTGGGTTGATAAAGGCCTTGGTTGATTGCTCTTGGAGTTTGAAGAGGAACCGAATTGAACCGGGTTGAGTTTGCAAAAGTTGGTGCAAAAGTTAGAGCAAAAGTTAGGGGTCTAACTTTTGGTCTAACTTTTCATATCAGCCCACAAAATTTGCTGCTATCCACGTTGGGGCAAAAGTTAGGGGTCTAACTTTTGCTCCAACGTTGGCCTCCCTTATGCACATTTATGGCGCCAACTTTGTCCTCTTGTCATGTTATCAATTTTATGCCCAATATAGACTATCATATATGGTTGGAAAGCTCTGAATGTCAGCTTTCTAACCCACTTGGAATCACTTCAATTGGACATCTACAACTCAAGTTATGATCATTTGAATAGGGCATGGTCGCTGGCTTTGGTGTGCAGCGTTTGAGGTAACGTTAGCCCTCAAACGTTGGCGAAAACGCCAGTTCTGGAGGCTCAAATGTATTGTCCACCCCATACTATTATACATTGTTGGAAAGCCCTGGATGTCTACTTTCCAATGCCGTTGGGAGCACATTATTTGGAGCTCTACAGCTCGAGTTATACTCCGTTGAAGGTGCAGAGGTCAGTTGGCCTCACTGCAGGTTGCCACCATGTTCGTTTATACACATTGCGGGGCAGTTTTCTCCCTCAATTTTAGTGTCCACCATGCAGTGCCATATATGCTTGGAAAGCTCTTGATTCCTACTTTCCAATGCTTCTTGAATCACCTCATTTGGAGCTCTGTAGCTCAAGTTATTCTTGTTGGAAGTATACCCCTTGTATGCCTTGTGGTGTGTGGCGCCAACGTTAGCCTCCAAGTTAGGGGGCTAACGTTGGCGCAAACTTTTGCTCCTCCTTGTGATGTTCATGAGCCAACGTTAGCCTCAAAGTTAGGGGGCTAATGATGTGTGGAAAACGATCCAACACAAATCTCACCGGCAAGTGTACCGGGTCGCATCAAGTAATAATAACTCACATGAGTGAGGTCGATCCCACAGGGATTGAAGGATTGAGCAATTTTAGTTTAGTGGTTGATTTAGTCAAGCGAATCAAGATTTGGTTGAGTGATTTGTAAATTGCAGAAGCTAAATTGCATGGAAAGTAAAGGGAAAGGGGAAATTGCAGTAAATGAAAGAGTAGGAAAATAAATGTGCTGAATCTTAAAGAACAAGTAAAGTAAATTGCAGAAACTTAGATTGCAAGAAATGTAAATGACTGAATCTTAAAGTGCAAGAAATGTAAATTGCTTGAATTGTAAAAGGGATTGGGAGTTGGAATTGCAGAAATTAAACAAGCAGAATTAAATTGCATCAAACAGCAAAGTAAAAGATGAATTAAATTGGAATGGATCTCAAACAGAAGAGTAAAAGTGCTTTGAGAATTATAAAGACAGAAAGGCAGTGCTTAATTTGCAGCAAAGTAAAAGAGATTGAAGATCTCAGGGTGGAAGAGACTAGATAACAAGTCTAGATCTCAAATCCTTCCTTGATCCAACAAGAATAAATGCAAAAGAAGTAAAGAAAAGTAAATTGCAGAATTGAAGAGAAGATGAAGCAGTAAACAGAAAGTGAAATTCAATTATGCAGAGAAAGTAAACAAGAGATCTCAAGGTGAGATTGAAACAGAAGTTCTTCAATTCTTCACCCAAGATCCAAAGCAAGAAAATAAAAGAGTGCTCAGGCAAGAACCAAGAAGAAGAGAAAGCAATTCCCCTTCCAAGTTCTCAGAGAATTCAAAAGTAAAAACTCAAAAATAAAAATGACAATTAAAAGGAAAATTCGAAGTAAAAAGTAGCTCCCCAATTACATCAAACTAACTCCTATTTATACACTTTCTATTCTTGGATTTTGGAATTTGGGTGGGCTTTTGATTTGGTGAAGAAATAAATTAAATTGGATTTTTAATCCAATTCCTAGCCCAATTTGCACCTCCAGGAAAAAGCTCAGTTGGAAAATCCAACTTAGCTTTCAAGCATGCTCCATCCGTGTCAAGTGTGGTGTGCATGGCAAGCTTGGTGCGCTTCAATTGTTGCTGGGCCGTGTCATGATGCCTTGGTGTGCTAGGATTGTGCGCCAAAGTGTGGAGGCTTGGGGGAGAGGCAATGCTCAGTTGGAAAATCCAACTGAGCTTTCCTTGTAGCGTCTTGCCCTTGGCCTCAAGGTCCCAGGTTCAAATCCTGGTGGGAGCAAGTGGAGGACACCTTTGGAGCTAATTTCCTTGGTTGAGTGGGCACTCCTCCTTATGTTTCCAAGAATACCCAAGTTCGAAACTTGGAGGAAGCAATAAAGCTATTTTCCTTGTATTTCCTTGCAAGCTTGGTGGCACTCCTTCCTTATGTTTCAAAGAATAC
This sequence comes from Arachis hypogaea, assembly GCF_003086295.3. Lineage (NCBI taxonomy): Eukaryota > Viridiplantae > Streptophyta > Magnoliopsida > Fabales > Fabaceae > Arachis > Arachis hypogaea. The sequence goes on along the minus strand of NC_092054.1, from coordinate 79,545,784 downwards.
CCAAGTTCAAGTCCTGGAGGAAGCATTCTAGCTATTTATTCTCAAATTCCCTTGCAAGGAGTAGCGTGTGGTTCCAAGTTCGAACCATGGAGGATGCATTTTGGCTATTTCTTCTTGAATTCTTTTGTGAGGAGCGTTCCTTGCCTTCTCCTTGGTCCTTGGTTCGAATCTTGGTGGCTTCACTCATGGAATTTCATCTTGAATTAATTCGAAGAGGTCCCCGATAAAGTTAACTTAGTTAACTTAGCTTTGCACCCATTCCTTGCTTTTTTTAATGCTAAGTTAACTATTTTAACTTAGCTTTGTAGCTTCCTTCTCCTTCCATTCCTTATGAAGTTCAGTTAACTTTTTCAACTTAGCTTCCCATTCTTCCTCAATGTGATCATGCTTTTTCTTTCCTTTGGGCACACTTCTTGTGCCACGCTTTTCTTCTTTTCTTCTTTCTTCACCTACAATTAACCAAATCAACCAATCAAAGTATCACTAAATTCACAAGGTTTATAAATCATTAAAATTCAATTAAATTTGGCTTCAATCTCATGATTTAGCATCAAATAATTAGTGGTTGTTTGATTCAAAGAAGTCATGCATTTTCATTCCAATTTTCTTACTTAGAGTGCAAGAAAGTGCATAAAACCTAATAAAAACTAAGAAAAATGCTAGTGAAACTAGGCTAAGATGACTTGTCATCAGCTAACGTTGGCGCAAACTTTTGCTCCTCCTTTTGATGTTCATGTGCCAACGTTAGCCTCAAAGTTAGGGGGCTAACGTTGGCGCAAACTTTTGGTGCCCAGGGGAGAAATTCATGTGCCAACGTTAGCCTCCAAGTTAGGGGTCTAACTTTGAGGCTAACTTTTCACCCAAAAGATTTTGCTTCCTGGTTCAACTTATTCCATTGTCCTCTCTTTACTCCTAGCCATTCCTTCTTGCTTCACCCTTTCTCCAAGCCTTCTTCACCTATCATTAATCAACCAAATACATCAAAGCTATGCTCAAAATCATGAGATATTCATTCTTTCATAATATGTGACAATTTTAGCATAAAACCTCATGAAATAGCATGAATTCATACATGGTTGATTAAATCAAAGGAAGCATGAAAATCTACCCACTTGGCTTGCTTATGGCTCAAGAAAGTGCATAAAACCTATTGAAAACAAAGGAAAAAGGCATAGAAAAACATGACATGATGACATGTCATCACAACACCAAACTTAAACCTTGCTTGTTCCCAAGCAAGAAAAGAATCATGCAATAAAGATTGACAATCCAAGGTAAGAAGAATATCAACTCAATGTTCATGGTAAGCTAGTTTTCTAAGCATGCTACAATCACAAAAGAAATGTAAATGATTGATGCTTCCATCTAGCTCAATTTATGAAATCTTTCTTTTATATTTCTTCCTTGAAACAAGCTTTTGATTTTTTTATTTAGCTTCTCCTTTTGGGTGCTTTGCCCCATGAGTTGATAACAAAGCTACGACTTCTAAATGCTTTGTTTTCAAGTATTACCACTTGATACATAAGCACCACAAGCATTTGATTAGAGGACTTCATTAAGCTCATTTTTCTTTTCTTTCTTAACTCTCTAATCATTGATGCTCAGAGCCTTGAGCTTTGAGGGAGTGCTTTTGCACTTTGAGCCTAGCCTTGACTTCTAAGTGTTTTGTTTTCAAGCATTTGGCTTGATACATAAACACCACAAGCACTTAACAAATAAATTGCCATTGGTACTCAGAGCCTTCAGCTTTCTCACTCTTTCCCTTTTTCTTTTCTTGCTTTATTTTTGCATTTGCTTCTTCAAGGTTTTCATGATTTTCAAAAGATTTCACAAAACGTACTAGATGAAAACTTCAATTAAATAAAATCCAATGCAATTGAGCAACAATTAATCATACTAGCTTTCCAATATTTTTATGCACATGCTAAAATCTTCTTTAATGCCTTGTTTGTTTATGATCATGATACTTTACTGCTTTTGAATTCACAAAACTCAAGTTGGTAGTCATAATGGCATGGCAACATGTTATAAATCAATATTCAAGCTATGCTTTATTCATACACACATGTAAACAGAAAAGATAAAGACAATCATGCAAGTTATAGTGCTTGAAACAAATGAGAGGAAAAGGGACTTTACAACCTTGTAGTTCATCTTCTCTATTGTTGTCCTTTTTCCTCTATTCTTCCTCCTTCCCTTGCCAAACTCAAAATACTTGCTCATCCTCAAGCAATAATTAGAACAATGGCTATGGGGCTAAGATGTATCATGAATGTCTTACATAATGAAATGTTAGTAGCACATGTGTTTTAAGCAAGCAAAATTAAAGATAATAATCAAGGCACAAGAGACAGAGACATTGTGATTGCAAGTTTAAGAAGGTGAGCATAATACTTTGCATAAAGAATAAGTGGCACACCAAACTTAATGTGACACTTTCGCTTGGAATCAATGCAAGTATCCAGTAAAGATTTGAAGCAAATTGTGTTGCATAGCAATACCAAACTTAGAATGCAATCCTATGTCAATTTTATTTGAACTAAAACTAAGCAAAAGAAACTGTTATATGTTAAGTACAATCACCAAATGAAGAATCTATTATGAATAAGGATGTCTTGGTGATGTATTAACAAAAACAGTTAATGGAGGAAAGCATTAAAAACAAGTAAATAAATGAAACAAAGAGAAAACAAAAATTATCCAACTAAGAAGAAAAATAACACTGTAAAAGGCAATATGATTATGCAGACAAGTGATGTTGCTGGATTGATTTGCATAGAAAAATAGGTGGCACACCAAACTTAGAATCTTGGGGTGTCACTTTCATGTAAAATTGATGCAATCATCCATGAAGATGGAAAACAGTTTGTTGCAGGGCAACACCAAACTTAGAATGTAACCATATGCCAATTTATTGAAATTTAAACAAAGCAAGGAAAAGAAATGTACCTACTGTCTACCTGTTCTTTACTTTCTTCCTCTTCTTCCAATTTGTTAAGAGAAATGACTTCAAAGGAGGAGAAGTGTCAGCTACTGTCCCTTGCCTTGGCTTTTCCTCAGCAAGCTTCCTTTTGCAAATGGCTTGATTGCTCTTGCTTACTGGATTAGGGACAGGATTGGTGCTTTTGTTAGTTGCCTTCACTTCTTTGAATCCAAGTCTTGGTTGCTGTGTGATTATTGGAGTTTTGTATTCATCCAGAGCCTTTTGTATTGGTGGTTCCATGAACTCCTCCTTTATGTACTTCTCTGCCTCACTTGAGTTTGGAATGACTTCTTCACTTTCTTGCTCCTCCACTTCCTCTTTTACACCCAACATTTGTTTCAATCGCTCTATCATAGGGGAGGTTTATCGATCTTCCCAACATTTCTTCATCTCCTCGTCATACCTTTCAATCATGGATTCAAATGTTGAGGCGTTTTGGTCCAGGGAGGTTTGTGAGAGTTGTGAGTCTTCATGTTCTCTTGTCATCTCAAGTGCAGTTTCAGGTTCAACCACCTCATTCTTCATTGAAAGTTCACTTGATGCAGTGGCCTCCTTATCTTGCTCTTCCACTTTATCCTTCACATCCATCAATTGGTCTTCATTTTCCTTGCTTAGTAGTTCTAAGCGTTTATCTGTGTCCTCCAATTGCTTATCTGTCTCCTGAGAAAGGATTTCTAGTTCCCTCCGGGATTGTTGATATTCCTCCGCCATTCTGTTGAACCTAGACTCAAATTCTGAAAACCATGAGTGGTTCATGGAAGTTTGTGTGGGTGGTGAGTTTTGAAAGGGGCTTTCGGTTGAAGTATGGTCAAGTGATGATATCTCTGGATGAATATCATATGGAGCACTAGAATTCCCTTCCCAGCCACCATTAGAATCATGACTTGCATTATTTTGTGGTGGAGAGAAATATCCCATATGATTTTCTTTCTCATCTTGTGGTTCTGAAGCATAGCTCCATGAATTGGAGTGCCCAGAATTTGAAGTTTCTTGGTGATATCCCCAGCCATCATTAGAGATTGGTGATGGTGGGTGATATCCCATAGAATTTGTTTGATCATAAGATGAGTTGAACTCCATTTGAGTTTTGTAAAACACACAACCAAGGAAAATTGAAATTACTCATATCAGAGATGAGAATTTCTTAGTGAGGCAAAAACTCAAACACCTTGGTTTCACTTTGAAACAGAAAACAAAAATAAAGAAAATGCTTGATCTAGACTTCTCACCCACATAATCATTGTTGATCTAATCAATCCCCGGCAACGGCGCCAAAAACTTGATGAGATATTTTAGAGGAAAAATAAATTTCTCCCAAAACACACAAATCTAACCGGCAAGTGTACCGGGTCGCATCAAGTAATAATAACTCACGGGAGTGAGGTCGATCCCACAGGGATTGATGGATCAAGCAACTTTAGTGAGTGATTAGTTTAGTCAAGCTAACATTGAGTGATTTGAGTGACAATTGAAGCCAACAGAATGTAAATTTGCAGGAATTATAAAGTGCAGAAAGTAAATTGCATTGAAGCTTAAAGAGCAAGAAATGCAAATTGCAAGAATCTTAAATTGCAAGAAATGTAAATTGCATTAAATGTAAAGGGGAGTGGGTGCTGGAAATTAAAGAGAGCAATAGATCAAAGTTTAGAGAAAATTAAACTTGCAAGAAAAGTAAATCAGATCATGAACAGAAATGTAAAATGCAGAGCACTTGCAAGAGAATTAAATTGCTTGAAAATAAATTGAATTTACTGGGAACAGAAAGCAATGAGAACCAAAGATCAAAATCAAATTCCTTCTCCCCTCAATCCAAGATTCAAATTCAAAGAAAGAAAATCAAAAAGAGAGCTCTGTATTCCTCGTGCTCCCTTATGGAGCCAGCCTCCTCACAAATATGAAAATGATGCCTTATATAGGCTTTACAAAATGGAAATGAAAATGAAATTAAAAAAAATTACAATTAAATGAATTTCCTATTTTATCTATTTCTTGTGCCTTTGAGTGATGATCATTTGGGCCCTTGCTCTTGATGGAATTGGGTTGATAAAGGCCTTGGTTGATTGCTCTTGGAGTTTGAAGAGGAACCGAATTGAACCGGGTTGAGTTTGCAAAAGTTGGTGCAAAAGTTAGAGCAAAAGTTAGGGGTCTAACTTTTGGTCTAACTTTTCATATCAGCCCACAAAATTTTCTGCTATCCACGTTGGGGCAAAAGTTAGGGGTCTAACTTTTGCTCCAACGTTGGCCTCCCTTATGCACATTTTTGGCGCCAACTTTGTCCTCTTGTCATGTTGCTAATTTTATGCCCAATATAGACTATCATATATGGTTGGAAAGCTCTGAATGTCAGCTTTCTAACCCACTTGGAATCACTTCAATTGGACATCTACAACTCAAGTTATGATCATTTGAAGAGGGCATGGTCGCTGGCTTTGGTGTGCAGCGTTTGAGGTAACGTTAGCCCTCAAACGTTGGCAAAAACGCCAGTTCTGGAGGCTCAAATGTATTGTCCACCCCATACTATTATACATTGTTGGAAAGCCCTGGATGTCTACTTTCCAATGCCGTTGGGAGCACATTATTTGGAGCTCTACAGCTCGAGTTATACTCCTTTGAAGGTGCAGAGGTCAGTTGGCCTCATTGCAGGTTGCCACCATGTTCGTTTATGCACATTGCGTGGCAGTTTTCTCCCTCAATTTTAGTGTCCATGATGACATGTCATCATGTCATGTTTTTCTATGCCTTTTTCCTTTGTTTTCAATAGGTTTTATGCACTTTCTTGAGCCATAAGCAAGCCAAGTGGGTAGATTTTCATGCTTCCTTTGATTTAATCAACCATGTATGAATTCATGCTATTTCATGAGGTTTTATGCTAAAATTGTCACATATTATGAAAGAATGAATATCTCATGATTTTGAGCATAGCTTTGATGTGTTTGGTTGATTAATGATAGGTGAAGAAGGCTTGGAGAAAGGGTGAAGCAAGAAGGAATGGCTAGGAGTAAAAAGAGGACAATGGAATAAGTTGAACCAGGAAGCAAAATCTTTTGGGTGAAAAGTTAGCCTCAAAGTTAGACCCCTAACTTGGAGGCTAACGTTGGCACATGAATTTCTCCCCTGGGCACCAAAAGTTTGCGCCAACGTTAGCCCCCTAACTTTGAGGCTAACGTTGGCACATGAACATCACAAGGAGGAGCAAAAGTTTGCGCCAACGTTAGCCCCCTAACTTTGAGGCTAACGTTGGCTCATGAACATCACAAGGAGGAGCAAAAGTTTGCGCCAACGTTAGCCCCCTAACTTGGAGGCTAACGTTGGCGCCACACACCACAAGGCATACAAGGGGTATACTTCCAACAAGAATAACTTGAGCTACAGAGCTCCAAATGAGGTGATTCAAGAAGCATTGGAAAGTAGGAATCAAGAGCTTTCCAAGCATATATGGCACTGCATGGTGGACACTAAAATTGAGGGAGAAAACTGCCCCGCAATGTGCATAAACGAACATGGTGGCAACCTGCAGTGAGGCCAACTGACCTCTGCACCTTCAAAGGAGTATAACTCGAGCTGTAGAGCTCCAAATAATGCGCTCCCAACGGCATTGGAAAGTAGACATCCAGGGATTTCCAAAAATGTATAATAGTATGGGGTGGACAATACATTTGAGCCTCCAGAACTGGCGTTTTCGCCAACGTTTGAGGGCTAACGTTACCTCAAACGCTGCACACCAAAGCCAGCGACCATGCCCTCTTCAAATGATCATAACTTGAGTTGTAGATGTCTAATTAAAGTGATTCCAAGTGGGTTAGAAAGCTGACATTCAGAGCTTTCCAACCATATATGATAGTCTATATTGGGCATAAAATTGGCAACATGACAAGAGGACAAAGTTGGCGCCATAAATGTGCATAAGGGAGGCCAACGTTGGAGCAAAAGTTAGACCCCTAACTTTTGCCCCAACGTGGATAGCAGCAAATTTTGTGGGCTGATATGAAAAGTTAGACCAAAAGTTAGACCCCTAGCTTGTGCTCTAACTTTTGCACCAACTTTTGCAAACTCAACCCGGTTCAATTCGGTTCCTCTTCAAACTCCAAGAGCAATCAACCAAGGCCTTTATCAACCCAATTCCATCAAGAGCAAGGGCCCAAATGATCATCACTCAAAGGCACAAGAAATAGATAAAATAGGAATTTCATTTAATTGTAATTTGTTTTTAATTTCATTTTCATTTCCATTTTGTAAAGCCTATATAAGGCATCATTTTCATATTTGTGAGGAGGCTGGCTCCATAAGGGAGCACGAGGAATACAGAGCTCTCTTTTTGATTTTCTTTCTTTGAATTTGAATCTTGGATTGAGGGGAGAAGGAATTTAATTTTGATCTTTGGTTCTCATTGCTTTCTGTTCCCAGTAAATTCAATTTATTTTCAAGCAATTTAATTCTCCTGCAAGTGCTCTGCATTTTACATTTCTGTTCATGATCTGATTTACTTTTCTTGCAAGTTTAATTTTCTCTAAACTTTGATCTATTGCTCTCTTTAATTTCCAGCACCCACTCCCCTTTACATTTAATGCAATTTACATTTCTTGCAATTTAAGATTCTTGCAATTTGCATTTCTTGCTCTTTAAGCTTCAATGCAATTTACTTTCTGCACTTTATAATTCCTGCAAATTTACATTCTGTTGGCTTCAATTGTCACTCAAATCACTCAATGTTAGCTTGACTAAACTAATCACTCACTAAAGTTGCTTGATCCATCAATCCCTGTGGGATTGACCTTACTCCCGTGAGTTATTATTACTTGATGCGACCCGGTACACTTGCCGGTTAGATTTGTGTGTTTTGGGAGAAATTTATTTTTCCTCCAAAATATCTCATCAAGTTTTTGGCGCCGTTGCCGGGGATTGATTAGATCAACAATGATTATGTGGGTGAGAAGTCTAGATCAAGCATTTTCTTTATTTTTGTTTTCTGTTTCAAAGTGAAACCAAGGTGTTTGAGTTTTTGCCTCACTAAGAAATTCTCATCTCTGATATGAGTAATTTCAATTTTCCTTGGTTGTGTGTTTTACAAAACTCAAATGGAGTTCAACTCATCTTATGATCAAACAAATTCTATGGGATATCACCCACCATCACCAATCTCTAATGATGGCTGGGGATATCACCAAGAAACTTCAAATTCTGGGCACTCCAATTCATGGAGCTATGCTTCAGAACCACAAGATGAGAAAGAAAATCATATGGGATATTTCTCTCCACCACAAAATAATGCAAGTCATGATTCTAATGGTGGCTGGGAAGGGAATTCTAGTGCTCCATATGATATTCATCCAGAGATATCATCACTTGACCATACTTCAACCGAAAGCCCCTTTCAAAACTCACCACCCACACAAACTTCCATGAACCACTCATGGTTTTCAGAATTTGAGTCTAGGTTCAACAGAATGGCGGAGGAATATCAACAATCCCGGAGGGAACTAGAAATCCTTTCTCAGGAGACAGATAAGCAATTGGAGGACACAGATAAACGCTTAGAACTACTAAGCAAGGAAAATGAAGACCAATTGATGGATGTGAAGGATAAAGTGGAAGAGCAAGATAAGGAGGCCACTGCATCAAGTGAACTTTCAATGAAGAATGAGGTGGTTGAACCTGAAACTGCACTTGAGATGACAAGAGAACATGAAGACTCACAACTCTCACAAACCTCCCTGGACCAAAACGCCTCAACATTTGAATCCATGATTGAAAGGTATGACGAGGAGATGAAGAAATGTTGGGAAGATCGACAAACCTCCCCCATGATAGAGCGATTGAAACAAATGTTGGGTGTAAAAGAGGAAGTGGAGGAGCAAGAAAGTGAAGAAGTCATTCCAAACTCAAGTGAGGCAGAGAAGTACATAAAGGAGGAGTTCATGGAACCACCAATACAAAAGGCTCTGGATGAATACAAAACTCCAATAATCACACAGCAACCAAGACTTGGATTCAAAGAAGTGAAGGCAACTAACAAAAGCACCAATCCTGTCCCTAATCCAGTAAGCAAGAGCAATCAAGCCATTTGCAAAAGGAAGCTTGCTGAGGAAAAGCCAAGGCAAGGGACAGTAGCTGACACTTCTCCTCCTTTGAAGTCATTTCTCTTAACAAATTGGAAGAAGAGGAAGAAAGTAAAGAACAGGTAGACAGTAGGTACATTTCTTTTCCTTGCTTTGTTTAAATTTCAATAAATTGGCATATGGTTACATTCTAAGTTTGGTGTTGCCCTGCAACAAACTGTTTTCCATCTTCATGGATGATTGCATCAATTTTACATGAAAGTGACACCCCAAGATTCTAAGTTTGGTGTGCCACCTATTTTTCTATGCAAATCAATCCAGCAACATCACTTGTCTGCATAATCATATTGCCTTTTACAGTGTTATTTTTCTTCTTAGTTGGATAATTTTTGTTTTCTCTTTGTTTCATTTATTTACTTGTTTTTAATGCTTTCCTCCATTAACTGTTTTTGTTAATACATCACCAAGACATCCTTATTCATAACAGATTCTTCATTTGGTGATTGTACTTAACATATAACAGTTTCTTTTGCTTAGTTTTAGTTCAAATAAAATTGACATAGGATTGCATTCTAAGTTTGGTGTTGCTATGCAACACAATTTGCTTCAAATCTTTACTGGATACTTGCATTGATTCCAAGCGAAAGTGTCACATTAAGTTTGGTGTGCCACTTATTCTTTATGCAAAGTATTATGCTCACCTTCTTAAACTTGCAATCACAATGTCTCTGTCTCTTGTGCCTTGATTATTATCTTTAATTTTGCTTGCTTAAAACACATGTGCTACTAACATTTCATTATGTAAGACATTCATGATACATCTTAGCCCCATAGCCATTGTTCTAATTATTGCTTGAGGATGATCAAGTATTTTGAGTTTGGCAAGGGAAGGAGGAAGAATAGAGGAAAAAGGACAACAATAGAGAAGATGAACTACAAGGTTGTAAAGTCCCTTTTCCTCTCATTTGTTTCAAGCACTATAACCTGCATGATTGTCTTTATCTTTTCTGTTTACATGTGTGTATGAATAAAGCATAGCTTGAATATTGATTTATAACATGTTGCCATGCCATTATGACTACCAACTTGAGTTTTGTGAATTCAAAAGCAGTAAAGTATCATGATCATAAACAAACAAGGCATTAAAGAAGATTTTAGCATGTGCATAAAAATATTGGAAAGCTAGTATGATTAATTGTTGCTCAATTGCATTGGATTTTATTTAATTGAAGTTTTCATCTAGTACGTTTTGTGAAATCTTTTGAAAATCATGAAAACCTTGAAGAAGCAAATGCAAAAATAAAGCAAGAAAAGAAAAAGGGAAAGAGTGAGAAAGCTGAAGGCTCTGAGTACCAATGGCAATTTATTTGTTAAGTGCTTGTGGTGTTTATGTATCAAGCCAAATGCTTGAAAACAAAACACTTAGAAGTCAAGGCTAGGCTCAAAGTGCAAAAGCACTCCCTCAAAGCTCAAGGCTCTGAGCATCAATGATTAGAGAGTTAAGAAAAGAAAAGAAAAATGAGCTTAATGAAGTCCTCTAATCAAATGCTTGTGGTGCTTATGTATCAAGTGGTAATACTTGAAAACAAAGCATTTAGAAGTCGTAGCTTTGTTATCAACTCATGGGGCAAAGCACCCAAAAGGAGAAGCTAAATAAAAAAATCAAAAGCTTGTTTCAAGGAAGAAATATAAAAGAAAGATTTCATAAATTGAGCTAGATGGAAGCATCAATCATTTACATTTATTTTGTGATTGTAGCATGCTTAGAAAACTAGCTTACCATGAACATTGAGTTGATATTCTTCTTACCTTGGATTGTCAATCTTTATTGCATGATTCTTTTCTTGCTTGGGGACAAGCAAGGTTTAAGTTTGGTGTTGTGATGACATGTCATCATGTCATATTTTTCTATGCCTTTTTCCTTTGTTTTCAATAGGTTTTATGCACTTTCTTGAGCCATAAGCAAGCCAAGTGGGTAGATTTTCATGCTTCCTTTGATTTAATCAACCATGTATGAATTCATGCTATTTCATGAGGTTTTATGCTAAAATTGTCACATATTATGAAAGAATGAATATCTCATGATTTTGAGCATAGCTTTGATGTGTTTGGTTGATTAATGATAGGTGAAGAAGGCTTGGAGAAAGGGTGAAGCAAGAAGGAATGGCTAGGAGTAAAGAGAGGACAATGGAATAAGTTGAACCAGGAAGCAAAATCTTTTGGGTGAAAAGTTAGCCTCAAAGTTAGACCCCTAACTTGGAGGCTAACGTTGGCACATGAATTTCTCCCCTGGGCACCAAAAGTTTGCGCCAACGTTAGCCCCCTAACTTTGAGGCTAACGTTGGCACATGAACATCACAAGGAGGAGCAAAAGTTTGCGCCAACGTTAGCTGATGACAAGTCATCTTAGCCTAGTTTCACTAGCATTTTTCTTAGTTTTTATTAGGTTTTATGCACTTTCTTGCACTCTAAGTAAGAAAATTGGAATGAAAATGCATGACTTCTTTGAATCAAACAACCACTAATTATTTGATGCTAAATCATGAGATTGAAGCCAAATTTAATTGAATTTTAATGATTTATAAACCTTGTGAATTTAGTGATACTTTGATTGGTTGATTTGGTTAATTGTAGGTGAAGAAAGAAGAAAAGAAGAAAAGCGTGGCACAAGAAGTGTGCCCAAAGGAAAGAAAAAGCATGATCACATTGAGGAAGAATGGGAAGCTAAGTTGAAAAAGTTAACTGAACTTCATAAGGAATGGAAGGAGAAGGAAGCTACAAAGCTAAGTTAAAATAGTTAACTTAGCATTAAAAAAAGCAAGGAATGGGTGCAAAGCTAAGTTAACTAAGTTAACTTTATCGGGGACCTCTTCGAATTAATTCAAGATGAAATTCCATGAGTGAAGCCACCAAGATTCGAACCAAGGACCAAGGAGAAGGCAAGGAACGCTCCTCACAAAAGAATTCAAGAAGAAATAGCCAAAATGCATCCTCCATGGTTCGAACTTGGAACCACACGCTACTCCTTGCAAGGGAATTTGAGAATAAATAGCTAGAATGCTTCCTCCAGGACTTGAACTTGGGTATTCTTTGAAACATAAGGAAGGAGTGCCACCAAGCTTGCAAGGAAATACAAGGAAAATAGCTTTATTGCTTCCTCCAAGTTTCGAACTTGGGTATTCTTGGAAACATAAGGAGGAGTGCCCACTCAACCAAGGAAATTAGCTCCAAAGGTGTCCTCCACTTGCTCCCACCAGGATTTGAACCTGGGACCTTGAGGCCAAGGGCAAGACGCTACAAGGAAAGCTCAGTTGGATTTTCCAACTGAGCATTGCCTCTCCCCCAAGCCTCCACACTTTGGTGCACAATCCTAGCACACCAAGGCATCATGACACGGCCCAGCAACAATTGAAGCGCACCAAGCTTGCCATGCACACCACACTTGACACGGATGGAGCATGCTTGAAAGCTAAGTTGAATTTTCCAACTGAGCTTTCCCCTGGAGGTGCAAATTGGGCTAGGAATTGGATTAAAAATCCAATTTAATTCATTTCTTCACCAAATCAAAAGCCCACCCAAATTCCAAAATCCAAGAATAGAAAGTGTATAAATAGGAGTTAGTTTGATGTAATTGGGGAGCTACTTTTTACTTCGAATTTTCCTTTTAATTGTCATTTTTATTTTTGAGTTTTTACTTTTGAATTCTCTGAGAACTTGGAAGGGGAATTGCTTTCTCTTCTTCTTGGTTCTTGCCTGAGCACTCTTTTATTTTCTTGCTTTGGATCTTGGGTGAAGAATTGAAGAACTTCTGTTTCAATCTCACCTTGAGATCTCTTGTTTACTTTCTCTGCATAATTGAATTTCACTTTCTGTTTACTGCTTCATCTTCTCTTCAATTCTGCAATTTACTTTTCTTTACTTCTTTTGCATTTATTTTTGTTGGATCAAGGAAGGATTTGAGATCTAGACTTGTTATCTAGTCTCTTCCACCCTGAGATCTTCAATCTCTTTTACTTTGCTGCAAATTAAGCACTGCCTTTCTGTCTTTATAATTCTCAAAGCACTTTTACTCTTCTGTTTGAGATCCATTCCAATTTAATTCATCTTTTACTTTGCTGTTTGATGCAATTTAATTCTGCTTGTTTAATTTCTGCAATTCCAACTCCCAATCCCTTTTACAATTCAAGCAATTTACATTTCTTGCACTTTAAGATTTAGTCATTTACATTTCTTGCAATCAAAGTTTCTGCAATTTACTTTACTTGTTCTTTAAGATTCAGCACATTTACTTTCCTGCTCTTTCATTTACTGCAATTTCCCCTTTCCCTTTACTTTCCATGCAATTTAGCTTCTGCAATTTACAAATCACTCAACCAAATCTTGATTCGCTTGACTAAATCAACCACTAAACTAAAATTGCTCAATCCTTCAATCCCTGTGGGATCGACCTCACTCATGTGAGTTATTATTACTTGATGCGACCCGGTACACTTGCCGGTGAGATTTGTGTTGGATCGTTTTCCACACATCATTAGCCCCCTAACTTTGAGGCTAACGTTGGCTCATGAACATCACAAGGAGGAGCAAAAGTTTGCGCCAACGTTAGCCCCCTAACTTGGAGGCTAACGTTGGCGCCACACACCACAAGGCATACAAGGGGTATACTTCCAACAAGAATAACTTGAGCTACAGAGCTCCAAATGAGGTGATTCAAGAAGCATTGGAAAGTAGGAATCAAGAGCTTTCCAAGCATATATGGCACTGCATGGTGGACACTAAAATTGAGGGAGAAAACTGCCCCGCAATGTGCATAAACGAACATGGTGGCAACCTGCAGTGAGGCCAACTGACCTCTGCACCTTCAAAGGAGTATAACTCGAGCTGTAGAGCTCCAAATAATGTGCTCCCAACGGCATTGGAAAGTAGACATCCAGGGCTTTCCAACAATGTATAATAGTATGGGGTGGACAATACATTTGAGCCTCCAGAACTGGCGTTTTCGCCAACGTTTGAGGGCTAACGTTACCTCAAACGCTGCACACCAAAGCCAGCGACCATGCCCTCTTCAAATGATCATAACTTGAGTTGTAGATGTCCAATTGAAGTGATTCCAAGTGGGTTAGAAAGCTGACATTCAGAGCTTTCCAACCATATATGATAGTCTATATTGGGCATAAAATTGGCAACATGACAAGAGGACAAAGTTGGCGCCATAAATGTGCATAAGGGAGGCCAACGTTGGAGCAAAAGTTAGACCCCTAACTTTTGCCCCAACGTGGATAGCAGCAAATTTTGTGGGCTGATATGAAAAGTTAGACCAAAAGTTAGACCCCTAACTTTTGCTCTAACTTTTGCACCAACTTTTGCAAACTCAACCCGGTTCAATTCGGTTCCTCTTCAAACTCCAAGAGCAATCAACCAAGGCCTTTATCAACCCAATTCCATCAAGAGCAAGGGCCCAAATGATCATCACTCAAAGGCACAAGAAATAGATAAAATAGGAATTTCATTTAATTGTAATTTGTTTTTAATTTCATTTTCATTTCCATTTTGTAAAGCCTATATAAGGCATCATTTTCATATTTGTGAGGAGGCTGGCTCCATAAGGGAGCACGAGGAATACAGAGCTCTCTTTTTGATTTTCTTTCTTTGAATTTGAATCTTGGATTGAGGGGAGAAGGAATTTGATTTTGATCTTTGGTTCTCATTGCTTTCTGTTCCCAGTAAATTCAATTTATTTTCAAGCAATTTAATTCTCCTGCAAGTGCTCTGCATTTTACATTTCTGTTCATGATCTGATTTACTTTTCTTGCAAGTTTAATTTTCTCTAAACTTTGATCTATTGCTCTCTTTAATTTCCAGCACCCACTCCCCTTTACATTTAATGCAATTTACATTTCTTGCAATTTAAGATTCTTGCAATTTGCATTTCTTGCTCTTTAAGCTTCAATGCAATTTACTTTCTGCACTTTATAATTCCTGCAAATTTACATTCTGTTGGCTTCAATTGTCACTCAAATCACTCAATGTTAGCTTGACTAAACTAATCACTCACTAAAGTTGCTTGATTCATCAATCCCTGTGGGATCGACCTCACTCCCGTGAGTTATTATTACTTGATGCGACCCGGTACACTTGCCGGTTAGATTTGTGTGTTTTGGGAGAAATTTATTTTTCCTCCAAAATATCTCATTAGTCCACCATGTAGTGCCATATATGCTTGGAAAGCTCTTGATTCCTACTTTCCAATGCTTCTTGAATCACCTCATTTGGAGCTCTGTAGCTCAAGTTATTCTTGTTGGAAGTATACCCCTTGTATGCCTTGTGGTGTGTGGCGCCAACGTTAGCCTCCAAGTTAGGGGGCTAACGTTGGCGCAAACTTTTGCTCCTCCTTGTGATGTTCATGAGCCAACATTAGCCTCAAAGTTAGGGGGCTAACGTTGGCGCAAACTTTTGCTCCTCCTTGTGATGTTCATGTGCCAACGTTAGCCTCAAAGTTAGGGGGCTAACGTTGGCGCAAACTTTTGGTGCCCAGGGGAGAAATTCATGTGCCAACGTTAGCCTCCAAGTTAGGGGTCTAACTTTGAGGCTAACTTTTCACCCAAAAGATTTTGCTTCCTGGTTCAACTTATTCCATTGTCCTCTCTTTACTCCTAGCCATTCCTTCTTGCTTCACCCTTTCTCCAAGCCTTCTTCACCTATCATTAATCAACCAAACACATCAAAGCTATGCTCAAAATCATGAGATATTCATTCTTTCATAATATGTGACAATTTTAGCATAAAACCTCATGAAATAGCATGAATTCATACATGGTTGATTAAATCAAAGGAAGCATGAAAATCTACCCACTTGGCTTGCTTATGGCTCAAGAAAGTGCATAAAACCTATTGAAAACAAAGGAAAAAGGCATAGAAAAACATGACATGATGACATGTCATCACACACCCGAACAGTTGACTTTTTTTGATGCACTTGTTCCCAAATTAAGAATAAATTAATTTAAAAATTTAAAATTTTTCAATTTTTTATTTTTGAATATTTTGGGAATTTTTTTTTACTATTAGAAAAAAATTTATATTTTTTGTTTAAAAATTAAAAAAAATAATAAATTTACAGATCTATTGTTTACTAGATATTGCTGGATTTTATTTTATTTTTTAATTTAAATAAAAAAATTTAATCATATAATTTAAATATTCAAAAATAAAAAATTTATTCTGTTAAAATTTGTAATTTTTTTGAAAATATTTTGTTATTTTTTTATTCACCGGATAATGGCACACATGGACTGTTGACTTTTTTTTGCAGCACTTGTTCACAAATTAAGAATAAATTAATTTAAAAAATTTAAAATTTTTCAATTTTTTTTGGATATTGTTAGAATTTTTTATTTTTTTTCTATTGGAAAAAAATTATTCTTTTAGTTAAAAAATTAAAAAAAATAATAAATTTACAGATCTGTTGTTTACTTGATATTTCTAGACTTTATTTTATTTTTTTAATTTAAATAAAAAATTTAATCATGTAATTTAAATATTCAAAAATAAAAAATTTATTTTTTGAAAATTTTTTATTTTTTTGAAAACATTTTTTTATTTTTTTCACCGGATAATGCCACACCCGGACAGTTGACATTTTTTTGCTGCACTTGTTCAAAAATTAAGAATAAGTAAATTTAAAAATTTTAATTTTTCTATTTTTTTATTTTATGGAATTTTTATTTTTTTAAGTATTAGAAAAAAATTTATATTTTTATTTTAAAAATTAAAAAAATAATAAATTTACAGATCTATTGTTTATTAGATATTGCTGGACTTTGTTTTCTTTTTCTAATTTAAATAAAACAATTTAATCATATAATTTAAATATTCAAAAAAAAATTATTTTTTGAAAATATTTTTTTTATTCACCGAATAATGCCACACCCAAACAGTTGACTTTTTTATGCTGCACTTGTTCATAAATTAAGAATAAATTAATTTAAAAATTTAAAATTTTTCAATTTTTTTATTTTTTCGATATTTTTGGAATTTTTATTTTTTTACTATTAGAAAAAAAATTATATATTTTGTTTAAAAATTAAAAAAATAATAAATTTACAGATCTATGGGTTTACTAGAAATTGCTTGACTTTATTTTATTTTTTTAATTTAAATAAAAAAATTTAATCATATAATTTAAATATTCAAAAATAAAAAATTTATTTTTTTGAAATTTGTAATTTTTTTGAAATTTTTTTTTTTGTTTTTTTATTCACCGGATAATGGCACACCTGTACAGTTGACTTTTTTTGCTGCACTTGTTCACAAATTAAGAATAAATTAATTTAAAAAATTTAAAATTTTTCAATTTTTTATTTTTTGATTATTGTTAGAATTTTTTATTTTTTTCTATTGGAAAAAACGTTATTTTTTTAGTTAAAAAATTAAAAAAATAATAAATTTACAGATCTATTGTTTAGTAGATATTGCTATACTTTATTTTATTTTTCTAATTTAAATAAAAAAATTTAATCATGTAATTTAAATATTCAAAAATAAAAATTTTATATTTTGAAAATTTTATATTTTTTTGAAAAAATATTTTTATTTTTTTCACCGGATAATGCCACACCCGGACAGTTGACATTTTTTTGCTGCACTTGTTCAAAAATTAAGAATAACTAAATTTAAAAATTTTAATTTTTCTATTTTTTTATTTTTTGGAATTTTTATTTTTTTAGTATTAGAAAAAAATTTATATTTTTATTTTAAAAATTAAAAAAATAATAAATTTACAGATCTATTGTTTACTAGATGTTGCTGGACTTTGTTTTCTTTTTCTAATTTAAATAAAATAATTTAATCATATAATTTAAATATTCAAAAAAAAATTTATTTTTTGAAAATATTTTTTTTATTCACCGAATAATGCCACACCCAAACAGTTGACTTTTTTATGCTGCACTTGTTCATAAATTAAGAATAAATTAATTTAAAAATTTAAAATTTTTCAATTTTTTTATTTTTTTCTATATTTTTGGAATTTTTATTTTTTTACTATTAGAAAAAAAATTATATATTTTGTTTAAAATTAAAAAAAATAATAAATTTACAGATCTATGGTTTACTAGATATTGCTTGACTTTATTTTATTTTTTAATTTAAATAAAAAAATTTAATCATATAATTTAAATATTCAAAAATAAAAAATTTGCTTTTTTGAAATTTGTAATTTTTTTGAAAATATTTTTTTTATTCACCGGATAATGCACACCCGAACAGTTGACTTTTTTTGATGCACTTGTTCCCAAATTAAGAATAAATTAATTTAAAAATTTAAAATTTTTCAATTTTTTATTTTTGGATATTTTTGGAATTTTTTTTTACTATTAGAAAAAAATTTATATTTTTTTGTTTAAAAATTAAAAAAAAATAATAAATTTACAGATCTATTGTTTACTAGATATTGCTGGATTTTATTTTATTTTTTAATTTAAATAAAAAAATTTAATCATATAATTTAAATATTCAAAAATAAAAAATTTATTCTGTTAAAATTTGTAATTTTTTTGAAAATATTTTGTTATTTTTTTATTCACCGGATAATGGCACACATGGACTGTTGACTTTTTTTTGCAGCACTGGTTCACAAATTAAGAATAAATTAATTTAAAAAATTTAAAATTTTTCAATTTTTTTTGGATATTGTTAGAATTTTTTATTTTTTTTCTATTGGAAAAAATTATTCTTTTAGTTAAAAAATTAAAAAAATAATAAATTTACAGATCTGTTGTTTACTTGATATTTCTAGACTTTATTTTATTTTTTTAATTTAAATAAAAAATTTAATCATGTAATTTAAATATTCAAAAATAAAAAATTTATTTTTTGAAAATTTTTTATTTTTTTGAAAACATTTTTTTATTTTTTTCACCGGATAATGCCACACCCGGACAGTTGACATTTTTTTGCTGCACTTGTTCAAAAATTAAAAATAACTAAATTTAAAAATTTTAATTTTTCTATTTTTTTATTTTTTGGAATTTTTATTTTTTTTAGTATTAGAAAAAAATTTATATTTTTATTTTAAAAATTAAAAAAATAATAAATTTACAGATCTATTGTTTACTAGATATTGCTGGACTTTGTTTTCTTTTTATAATTTAAATAAAACAATTTAATCATATAATTTAAATATTCAAAAATAGAAAATTTATTCTGTTAAAATTTGTAATATTTTTGAAAATATTTTGTTATTTTTTTATTCACCAGATAATGGCACAAATGGACTGTTGACTTTTTTTGCTGCACTTGTTCACAAATTAAGAATAAATTAATTTAAAAAATTTAAAATTTTTTAATTTTTTATTATTGTTAGAATTTTTTATTTTTTTTCTATTGGAAAAAATTTATTTTTTTAGTTAAAAAATTAAAAAAATAATAAATTTACAGATCTGTTGTTTAGTAGATATTGCTATACTTTATTTTATTTTTTTAATTTAAATAAAAAAATTTAATCATGTAATTTAAATATTCAAAAATAAAAATTTTATATTTTGAAAATTTTTTATTTTTTTGAAAAAATATTTTTATTTTTTTCACCGGATAATGCCACACCCGGACAGTTGACATTTTTTTGCTGCACTTGTTCAAAAATTAAGAATAACTAAATATAAAAATTTTAATTTTTCTATTTTTTATTTTTTGGAATTTATATTTTTTTTAGTATTAGAAAAAATTTATATTTTAAAAATTAAAAAAAATAATAAATTTATAGATCTATTGTTTACTAGATATTGCTGGACTTTGTTTTCTTTTTCTAATTTAAATAAAACAATTTAATCATATAATTTAAATATTCAAAAATAAAAAATTTATTCTGTTAAAATTTGTAATTTTTTTGAAAATATTTTGTTATTTTTTTATTCACCAGATAATGGCACACATGGACTGTTGACTTTTTTTGCTGCACTTGTTCACAAATTAAGAATAAATTAATTTAAAAAAAATTAAAATTTTTTAATTTTTTATTTTTTGATTATTGTTAGAATTTTTTATTTTTTTCTATTGGAAAAAAGTTATTTTTTTAGTTAAAAAATTAAAAAAATAATAAATTTACAGATCTGTTGTTTAGTAGATATTGCTATACTTTATTTTATTTTTCTAATTTAAATAAAAAAATTTAATCATGTAATTTAAATATTCAAAAATAAAAATTTTATATTTTGAAAATTTTTTATTTTTTTGAAAAAATATTTTTATTTTTTTCACCGGATAATGCCACACCGAAACAGTTGACATTTTTTTGCTGCACTTGTTCACAAATTAAGAATAATTTAATTTAAAAATTTAATTTTTTCCTATTTTTTTATTTTTTGGATATTTTTGGAATCATATTTTTTTATTAGAAAAAAATTATTTTTATTTTAAAAATTAAAAAATAATAAATTCACAGATCTATTGTTAACTAGATATTGCTGGACTTTGTTTTATTTTTCTAGTTTAAATAAAAAAATTTAATCATATAATTTAAATATTCAAAAATAAAAAAATTTATTTTTAAAATTTTTTTTTTGAAAATATTTTTTTAATTCACCGGATAATGCACACCCGAACAGTTGACTTTTTTTGATGCACTTGTTCCCAAATTAAGAATAAATTAATTTAAAAATTTAAAATTTTTCAATTTTTTATTTTTGGATATTTTGGGAATTTTTTTTTACTATTAGAAAAAATTTATATTTTTTGTTTAAAAATTAAAAAAAATAATAAATTTACAGATCTATTGTTTACTAGATATTGCTGGATTTTATTTTATTTTTTAATTTAAATAAAAAAATTTAATCATATAATTTAAATATTAAAAAATAAAAAATTTATTCTGTTAAAATTTGTAATTTTTTTGAAAATATTTTGTTATTTTTTTATTCACCGGATAATGGCACACATGGACTGTTGACTTTTTTTTGCAGCACTTGTTCACAAATTAAGAATAAATTAATTTAAAAAATTTAAAATTTTTCAATTTTTTTTGGATATTGTTCGAATTTTTTATTTTTTTTCTATTGGAAAAAAATTATTCTTTTAGTTAAAAAATTAAAAAAATAATAAATTTACAGATCTGTTGTTTACTTGATATTGCTAGACTTTATTTTATTTTTTTAATTTAAATAAAAAATTTAATCATGTAATTTAAATATTCAAAAATAAAAAATTTATTTTTTGAAATTTTTTTATTTTTTTGAAAACATTTTTTTATTTTTTTCACCGGATAATGCCACACCCGGACGGTTGACATTTTTTTGCTGCACTTGTTCAAAAATTAAGAATAACTAAATTTAAAAATTTTAATTTTTCTATTTTTTTATTTTTTGGAATTTTTATTTTTTTTAGTATTAGAAAAAAATTTATATTTTTATTTTAAAAATTAAAAAAATAATAAATTTACAGATCTATTGTTTATTAGATATTGCTGGACTTTGTTTTCTTTTTCTAATTTAAATAAAACAATTTAATCATATAATTTAAATATTCAAAAAAAATTTATTTTTTGAAAATATTTTTTTTATTCACCGAATAATGCCACACCCAAACAGTTGACTTTTTTATGCTGCACTTGTTCATAAATTAAGAATAAATTAATTTAAAAATTTAAAATTTTTCAATTTTTTTATTTTTTCGATATTTTTGGAATTTTTATTTTTTTTACTATTAGAAAAAAAATTATATATTTTGTTTAAAAATTAAAAAAATAATAAATTTACAGATCTATGGTTTACTAGATATTGCTTGACTTTATTTTATTTTTTTAATTTAAATAAAAAAATTTAATCATATAATTTAAATATTCAAAAATAAAAAATTTATTTTTTTGAAATTTGTAATTTTTTTGAAATTATTTTTTTTGTTTTTTTATTCACCGGATAATGGCACACCTGTACAGTTGACTTTTTTTGCTGCACTTGTTCACAAATTAAGAATAAATTAATTTAAAAAATTTAAAATTTTTCAATTTTTTATTTTTTGATTATTGTTAGAATTTTTTATTTTTTTCTATTGGAAAAAAGGTTATTTTTTTAGTTAAAAAATTAAAAAAATAATAAATTTACAGATCTGTTGTTTAGTAGATATTGCTATACTTTATTTTATTTTTCTAATTTAAATAAAAAAATTTAATCATGTAATTCAAATATTCAAAGATAAAAAATTTATTTTTTGAAAAATTTTTATTTTTTTGAAAAAATATTTTTATTTTTTTCACCGGATAATGCCACACCCAAACAGTTGACATTTTTTGCTGCACTTGTTCACAAATTAATAATAATTTAATTTAAAAATTTAATTTTTTCCTATTTTTTTATTTTTTTGATATTTTTGGAATCATATTTTTTTATTAGAAAAAAATTATTTTTATTTTAAAAATTAAAAAATAATAAATTTACAGATCTATTGTTAACTAGATATTGCTGGACTTTGTTTTATTTTTCTAGTTTAAATAAAAAATTTAATCATATAATTTAAATATTCAAAAATAAAAAAATTTATTTTTAAAATTTTTTTTTTGAAAATATTTTTTTTATTCACCGGATAATGCACACCTGAACAGTTGACTTTTTTTGATGCACTTGTTCCCAAATTAAGAATAAATTAATTTAAAAATTTAAAATTTTTCAATTTTTTATTTTTGGATATTTTTGGAATTTTTTTTTACTATTAGAAAAAAATTTATATTTTTTGTTTAAAAATTAAAAAAAAATAATAAATTTACAGATCTATTGTTTACTAGATATTGCTGGATTTTATTTTATTTTTTAATTTAAATAAAAAAATTTAATCATATAATTTAAATATTCAAAAATAAAAAATTTATTCTGTTAAAATTTGTAATTTTTTTGAAAATATTTTGTTATTTTTTTATTCACTGGATAATGGCACACATGGACTGTTGACTTTTTTTTGCAGCACTTGTTCACAAATTAAGAATAAATTAATTTAAAAAATTTAAAATTTTTCAATTTTTTTTGGATATTGTTTGAATTTTTTATTTTTTTCTATTGGAAAAAAATTATTCTTTTAGTTAAAAAATTAAAAAAATAATAAATTTACAGATCTGTTGTTTACTTGATATTGCTAGACTTTATTTTATTTTTTTAATTTAAATAAAAAATTTAATCATGTAATTTAAATATTCAAAAATAAAAAATTTATTTTTTGAAAATTTTTTATTTTTTTGAAAACATTTTTTTATTTTTTTCACCGGATAATGCCACACCCGGACAGTTGACATTTTTTTGCTGCACTTGTTCAAAAATTAAGAATAACTAAATTTAAAAATTTTAATTTTTCTATTTTTTTATTTTTTGGAATTTTTATTTTTTTTTAGTATTAGAAAAAAATTTATATTTTTATTTTAAAAATTAAAAAAATAATAAATTTACAGATCTATTGTTTACTAGATATTGCTGGACTTTGTTTTCTTTTTATAATTTAAATAAAACAATTTAATCATTGATGACAAGTCATCTGAGCCTATTTTAGCTAGTCTTTTTCTTTAGTTTTCATTAGAATTATGCACTTTCTTGAGCTACAAGCAAGCTAATTGAGTAGATTTTCATGTTTCCCTTGATTGAACCAACCATATATGAATTTATGCCATTTCATGAGGTTTTATGCTATATTTGTTGCATATTATGAAAGAATGAATATCTCATGATTTTGAGCATAGCTTTGATGAGTTTGGTTGATTAATGATAGGTGAAGAAAGCTTGGAGAAAGGTTGAAGCAAGAAGGAATGGCTAGGAGTGAAGAGAGAACAATGGAATAAGTGAAATTGAACCATGAAGCAAAAGGTTGGACCTAAAGTTAGCCTCAAAGTTAGACCCCTAACTTGAAGGCTAACGTTAGGCATGAAGAGTACTCCCTGGGCTCCCCACGTTTGAGCCAACGTTAGCCCCCTAACTTGGAGGCTAACGTTGGCAAGAGAAACTTCTTCCCTGGGCACTAACGTTGGCACATGAATCACAAGGGAGGGGCACCAACGTTTGCGCCAACGTTAGCCCCCTAACTTGGAGGCTAACGTTGGCGCCACTAGCACAAAGCATTGCCAACGTTAGGGTCAAAGTTAGACCCCTAACGTTGGCACCAACGTCCAAACCAGAGAATTATGCTTGCTGCTATGAAAAGTTAGGGTCAAAGTTAGACCCCTAACTTTGGCTCTAACGTTAGGTCCAACTTTGGCTAACTTCAAAACCGGTTCAATTGGTTCACTTCGGTTCTTCTTCAAACTTCAAGAGCAATCAACCAAGGCCTCTTTCAACCCAATTCCACCAAGAACAAAGGCCCAACTCAAGGCTTGAAGATCATTTTGGAAAGTGTATAAATAGGATAGAATTCAAGTTATTTGGGGAGCTTTCCTTTTAGAATTTCCATAATAGTTTTGGGAGAGCTTTTGCACTGGAGTGAACTTTAATTTCTTTGTTTCTATTGCTTTTAATTTCATATTACTTTTGTCTTAGATCTTGGATTGGAGAATTGAAGAAATTCTGTTTCAATCTCAATCTTGGATCTCTCTGTTTCTTTACTGTTAATTGAATTCCATTTCCGGTTCATTGTTCTTCCTCTTTTCTTTGCAATTTACATCTTCCTTGCAATTGTTCTTGTTGGATCTAGGAAGGCATTGAGATCTAGACTTGGTTTTCTAGTCTCTGGGCCCTGAGATCTCAATTTTATATTCTCTGTTTCTTGCTTTTAATGTTCATTTACTTTACTGCTTCAATATCCGGTTCAATCCCAATTCCCTTTCCCTCTTCTGTTTGATGCAATTTAATTTTCCCTTGTTTAATTTCTGCAAATCCACATCCCGATCCCCTTTACATTTCAAGCAATTTACATTCCTTGCACTTTAAGATTCCGCAATTTACATTTCTTGCACTTTAAGTTTCTGCCATTTAATTTCTTGTTCTTTAAGTTTCAGCAATTTATTTCTTGTTCTCTTTACTTCAATGCAATTTAATTCTGCAAGTTACAAAACCATCAACCAAATCTTGATTCGCTTGACTAAATCAACCACTAAACTAAAATTGCTCAATCCTTCAATCCCTGTGGGATCGACCTCACTCCCGTGAGTTTTTATTACTTGATACGACCCGGTACACTTGCCGGTTGGATTTGTATGTTTTGGGAGAGATTTATTTTTCCTCCAAAATATCTCATCAAGTTTTTGGCGCCGTTGCTGGGGATTGATTAGATTGACAATGATTAAGTGAGGTGGTGATCTAGATCAAGCATTTTTTCTTTTCTGTTTCTTTAATTTTTGACTTGCACACTAACTGTTTGAGACTTTGTCTCTACTAACCCCCACTGCACTCAAGCTACAGAATGCTCTGTGCATCTTTACTGTTTTGGTTGTATGACATGAACCAGGAGAGAGTTCTCCACCTCTGGAATTTCTGAAGAAGGACACCAAGAAATGGAGGAGACAGTAAGGAAGTCCAAAGTGAGAGGAGGAAAGCTGAGGCACTATGATTTTCAGCCTCCATGGTCAAGGAATAAAGGATGTCAAGCTAGTGACAATAAAAGAGCGCTTGTTGGGAGGCAACCCAACCTGAGGTAACTATCTTTTCATATCTATTTTAATAAAAAGGTTAATTAGTTCTATCTATAATGCAAGAAGCTAAGTTTGGTGTTGCACACCAAAACAATCTAAAGGAGAATGCAGGATTCTAAGTTTGGTGTTTCACCAAAATCTCATTATAAAACACGTTCTCACTCTCTGCATAATGCTGGCTTCAAGCATGTTGGATAAACTAGTTAACTATTCTGCTGTTCCTTAGTTTTCAGTTTTATTGCTTTTGAAAAAGAAGAAAAAGAGTTTCACACATGGTTAATCTGATGCATTGGCAAGGTACTAAGTTTGGTGTTCCCACACCAAAGTAAGTACAAAGGCCCACAAATAAATCATGCAAGCTAACCATTTTTCAAGTGCTTGGGGAACAAGCAACTTTCAATATCATTGCAGAGGTCCATACAAGCTGTTGGAAGGATTGAGCATCATCAACCAAAGAACAAAAGATGAACCTAAAGGCCAGCAATGATGATAATGAGAAAAAGAAAAGCAATTGAACTCCAACAGGTTGTATTGTTAAGTGATTGTTCTACATCAAATATTGCTGTGATTGAAAGTTGGATTGTATCCTTAATTGACCTGCCTGTCTGCATAGTATAATTTCTTTCTATATACCCTGCCTGCATACATAGTATAATTTCTTTCTTTATAATTCAATAAGCAAGATGCTTGATCATTCACAACATTCTTATCTTTAAAACTTGTTTGCACTCAATTTTCAAGAAATGCATCACATGAAAGTTCTTTGAAAAGAAGGATTGAGGAATTAAACAATTTTGAGGCAAGCAAAAGATTAGGAGAAGTGGTGGTTCTAGTTGTATGATCATGTATTGAGGTTGCATGCTTGTGAAAACTTGCATGGGAGCTCATAGGCGGGACATGAAGTTCAAAGAAGTATTGTGGAGATTCTCAAAAATCTATTGATCCAAGAAGCAGCAAACAAAACAAAAAGAAAGAAAAGAAAATGCAAAAACAAAAAGAACATGGCCCAAGGCTCTGAGCATCAATTACTAGGCAGA
The DNA here is from genome assembly GCF_003086295.3 of Arachis hypogaea. NCBI lineage: Eukaryota > Viridiplantae > Streptophyta > Magnoliopsida > Fabales > Fabaceae > Arachis > Arachis hypogaea. The sequence goes on along the minus strand of NC_092054.1, from coordinate 79,519,117 downwards.
AAAGAAAGAAGAAACAATGACTCAAAGAGTTGGTAGCCTAGTAAAATGCTTGTGGTTGAGTTGTGTCAAAGAAAGAGGCTTGAGCAAGTAAATCCTTAGGGGTGCTTTAACACCTAATACCTTAAAACCAACTGGTTTAGGAGTATTAATTGAAAGCTTATCTAAAGAGCCGCTTTGAGACATGATACTTAGAGTCGAGGCCAAAGCACAGAAATTATAAGCTGCTTCAAGGTGATTACATATAAAGAGATCTCCATGATACCATTTGGATGAAAATCCTAAGACCTACGACTCCCAATATATAAGGACTAGTGAGCTGATGAGATATTTTGGTGAGAAACGAATCTCTCACTAAACATCACAATCCAACCGGCAAGTGTACCGGGTCGTATCAAGTAATAAAAACTCACGGGAGTGAGGTCGATCCCACAGGGATTGAAGGATTGAGCAATTTTAGTTTAGTGGTTGATTTAGTCAAGCGAATCAAGATTTGGTTGATGATTGTGTGACTTGCAGAATGTAAATTGCATTGAAGTAAAGAGAACAAGAAATAAATTGCTGAAACTTAAAGAACAAGAAATTAAATGGCAGAAACTTAAAGTGCAAGAAATATAAATTGCGGAATCTTAAAGTGCAAGGAATATAAATTGCTTGAAATGTAAAGGGAATTGGGGAATGGATTTGCAGAATTTAAACAAGGAAAAATTAAATTGCATCAAACAGAAGAGGGCAAGGGAATTGGGATTGAACCGGATCTTGAAGCAATAAAGTAAATGAACAATGAAAGCATTAAACAGAGAATTGAAATGAGAATTTAGATCTCAGGACCCAGAGACTAGAAAACCAAGTCTAGATCTCAATGCCTTCCTAGATCCAATAAGAACAATAGCAAGGAAATTGTAAATTGCAAAGAAGAGCGATGAAGAACAATGAACCGGAAATGAAATTCAATTAACAGTAAAGTAAAGAAACAGAGAGATCCAAGATTGAGATTGAAACAGAATTTCTTCAATTCTCCAATCCAAGATTCAAGACAAAAGTAAAATGAAATTTCAAGTAAAAGGAAACAAAGAAATTCAAGTTCACTCAGTAACAAAAGCTTTCCAAAAACTCCTCTCAAAAATCTAAAAGAAAAGCTCTCAAAGGAAAACTCTCCCGGAAAGCTCTCTAAACAAATTGAATTCTATCCTCTTTATACACTTTCCAAAATGATCTTCAAGCCTTGAGTTGGGCCTTTGTTCTTGGTGGAATTGGGTTGAAAGAGGCCTTGGTTGATTGCTCTTGAAGATTGAAGAAGAACCGAAGTGAACCAATTGAACCGGTTTTTGAAGTTGGCCAAAGATGATCTCAACGTTAGGGTCAAAGTTAGGGGTCTAACTTTGACCCTAACTTTTTATGGCAGCAAGCATGGTTTCCTGGTTTGAACGTTGGTGCCAACGTTAGGGGTCTAACTTTGACCCTAACGTTGGCAATGCTTGGTGTGAGTGGCGCCAACGTTAGCCTCCAAGTTAGGGGGCTAACGTTGGCGCAAACGTTGGCCTTCCCCCTTTGTGATTTAAGTGCCAACGTTAGCCTCCAAGTTAGGGGGCTAACGTTGGCGCAAACGTTGGTGCCCAGGGGAGAAATTCTCAAGTTCCAACGTTAGCCTCCAAGTTAGGGGGCTAACGTTGGAGCTAACGTTGGCCACTTCCAGGGAGTGATTTACATGCCCAACGTTAGCCTCCAAGTTAGGGGGCTAACGTTGGGGCTAACTTCATGCAACCCGGTTCAATTTTCACTTATTCCATTGTCCTCTCTTCACTCCTAGCCATTCCTCTTTGCTTCAACCTTTCTCCAAGCCTTCTTCACCTATCATTGATCAACCAAACTAATCAAAGCTTTGCTCAAAATCATGAGGTATTCAATCTTCCACAATATGCAACAATTATAGCTCAAAACCTCATGAAATGGCATGAATTCACATATGGTTGGTTCAATCAAGGGAAACATGAAAATCTACTCAATTAGCTTGCTTGTAGCTCAAGAAAGTGCATAATTCTAATGAAAACTAAAGAAAAAGACTAGCTAAAATGGGCTCAGATGACTTGTCATCACAACACCAAACTTAAAGCTTGCTTGTCCCCAAGCAAGAAATGAATTATTAAGAAGAAAGAATGAAATGGAAAAGGAAGTTCATGCTAGCAAAGTGTTATTGATAGTTCATGGGGTTTTATGTGGATATGCAAATGCTCACTTCTTATTGACTCTTAGGCCTAGAAAGTCTCCTTCAAGCTTCAAGTGACATACTGCTATGACCTCTCATTATTCATTTATCCTTGGTCATTACTTTATTCAAAAGCTTTATTTGAGTGTCATGTGTAGCAAGTTCATTTTCTTTTCTTTATACTTGACACATTATTCACCATAGACACTTGGCTCACATTCCTTCTTAAAACATTGATGCCCAGCACCTCTTTGGGCTACTAAATGCTTTGTAGTTAGGTTGCTCTTGATAGTGGATTTTCAGCTGATGATCCCGGGTTAGTTAACCCAAGTCACCAAGTGTTGAGGCACTCCTAAGAGCTTACTAATCCAAGCAGATCCTAGTACAAAAACATCACAGGCATATATTTCAGAGTTCAAGCTATTGGTGTCCAGCTTTGTTTCTTTTTGTTTTTCTTTTGTTTTGCCACTTTTTGGCTTTCTTTGTTCTTTCTTTCTTTTTGTTTTTCTTTCTAACCAAGGAGTTTTATTCAATTGAGATTCATAGACAGTATCCACTCTCTACTTAGAAGGAGATTTCCTAGCTCTTTATTCACTAAAAGTGAGTTATTATACAATCACACACATACCACCACTTACTTTTATTCCACTTCTATCTAACAGAGACCATTTCACTTCACATTCAAACTGTTCTTTTATTGAATTAAAAGATGCAGGGGACAACATATGCTTCTTGTTAAGTGAAAATGAACACACAAGCCAACATAAAAACCAGCCTACTTAAAAAAAACAAAAACATAATTGATGCATACTACACTAACAGTTTCTGTTAAAATGGGCATATTCATACTTCCAAATTAGAGCAATTCAATACTGATGGAGTTAAGTGACAATACAACCTCTTGGTGGCTTCTTCTTCTTTCATCTCAGCTAATGGTGAGTAGTCCTCCCAGAAGAGTGATTGATTTTCTGCAGTGTTAATGGAAGTTGCTTGTTTCTCAAGCCTTTATGTGATTTGTTAGTGTGCAAGACTTTCTGGTAGGTGTTTGAACTTACTTTGGTGTGTGAACACCAAACTTAGTCTCTTGCCATGTTTCTTATCCATAACCATATGTGAAAGCCTAAATCTTTGCTAAAGGTAATAAAACTGAAAACTAGAAACAGACAATGCTTAAATGATTTGTCAGATTGCTTGGAGTTGGTAACTCTTTATATAGAAAGTGAGAATGTGCTTTTAAGTAAGATTTTTGGTGGAACACCAAACTTAGAATCCTTCATTCTCCCTTAATATGTTTTGGTGTGAAACACCAAACTTAGCTCCTTGCAATACATACCACTCATTTAACCTTTTTATTGAAATAACTATGAAAAGAAAACTACCTCAGGTTGGGTTGCCTCCCAACAAGCGCTCTTTTATTGTCACTAGCTTGACACTGAGGCTTTCTTTTATGGCGGTTGATGACTGTAGTGCCTCAACTTGTCCCCTCTGATCGTGAGCTTCTTCTTTGTTCCTTGGTGCTCTATCTCAGCATGTTCTAGTGATAATATTTTGCTCACAGTATAGTAATCGTTAGTCTGTTGGTCTGTTCCCAGTTGTTGATAGACTAACTGCACTTTGTCACCTTTGGAGAGCCCTTCTGTTGGAATTTTTTTGTTCTTCCACCCCTTTTTGATTCTGTTTTTGTTTTTCTTCCTTCCTTTTGTTAATTCTTCTTCTTTGAAAACAGGCTCCCTTTTGAAATTCCTTTTCTTAGTTGCCAATACTACAATGTTCCCTTGAGCTTCTTCATTACTTTGCACAGTCTCTTTCTCTTTTTGGCCTGCTGTATCATCTATCTCTTGCTTGGGAGGGCAGTTGTTGTTTGTCTTGTTGATTTCCTCCCTCCACTGCAGATTTTCCTTGTCTGTTTCTGTACCATCCTTCTTTTCATTACTGTTCTGTGTTTCTGGTAGTACACTCAGAGTGATACTTTCATTATGCATCCTGAGGGTTAATTCTCCTTGCTCTATGTCTATGATGGCCCTAGCAGTGGCTAAGAACGGTCTTCCCAGTATAATGGAGTCGCCCTCATCCTGATTCGAATCCAGGATCACAAAATCTGCAGGGAAGATGAATCTATCTACCTTGACTAGAAGGTTCTCAATTATACCACTGGGGCATATTACTGATTTGTCCACCAATTCTAGAGACATCTTTACTGGTCTTACCTCTTTTATGCCTAACTTTTTCACTAGAGAGGCAGGCATCAGATTGATACTAGCTCCCAAGTCACACATCGCCTTCTTGATAGTCATACTGCCAATGGCGCAGGGTAGAAAGAAACTCCCAGGGTCCTCAAGTTTGGGAGGAAGTCCCTTCTGGATTAGTGCTCTGCATTCCTCAGTGAGCAGTACAGTTTCATTAACTTGCCAACTCCTCTTCTTGTTGATAAGTTCCTTCAAGAACTTTGCGTACAGGGGCATTTGCTCAAGTGCTTCAGTTAAGGGAATATTGATCTCTAACTTCTTGAAGATTTCAAGAAATTTTGGGAAGTGTTGGTCCTTAGTTTCCTTGTTAAACCTTTGAGGATATGGCAAGGGAGGAGTGAAGTTATTTCCCTGCCTTTGGTCCTCAGTTGGCTCTTCAATTACTTCCTTTCCCTTTCTTGATTTTTGTGGCTGATCTTCTTTTTCTTGAACTTGATTCTGAGTTGGCTTGCTTGCTGTCTCCTTCTTGTCATTGACTTTCTCTTCTTCGGCTTGTTTCTTGTCACTTTCCTTTGGCTTCTTGGTTGCTTCTTCATTTTTCACCAAGACTCTTCCACTCCTCAATTGTATTGCCTTGCATTCTTCCTTAGGATTTGGGATTGTGTCACTCGGCAGTGAGCTTGAAGGTTTCTCAACAGAAATCTGTTTGGAGATTTGCCCAATTTGCCTCTCTAGGCTCTTCATGGAGGCTTCATGGTTCTTGGTTGTCATTTCTTGGTGTTTCCACATTTTGTCTATCAAGGTTTCCAAGTTGGTGAGTCTTTGAGATTCAGGTGATGCTTGTGGTGGGTTGTGAGATGTGGATGGTGGATGGTAGGCATTTTGGTTGGTGGGTTGGTTATTAGATTGGTAATGGTTGGGGTTGGAGTAGTTGTTTTGAGGTTTTCTGTAGGGGTTTTGGTTAGTTTGCTGCTGGTTGTGGTTTTGGTTGTTTCTTAAAGTGTTTTGGTTTGAGTTTCTCTGCCATGGTTGTTGATTTTGGTTGTGATTGTCTCCCCACCTAAGGTTTGGGTGGTTCTTCTAAGAAGGGTTGTAAGTGTCACCATATACTTCATTTGGCCCAGAATTTTGGTTGTGCATGTACTGGACTTGTTCTTGCTGTTGCTCCTCTTGAGTCTCTTCACTCTGTCCCCATGTGGTTGATGGTTGGCTAGTGTTGACTGCTGCAACTTGGAGACTATCAATCCTCTTGGCCATTTGCTCAAATTGTTGTTGAATTTGCTGCTGCATCATCTTGTTTTGAGCTAGGATTGAGTCCACTCCTTCTAGTTCCATTACTCCTCTTCTTTGTGATGGTTGGCGGCTTCTTTGATGAGCAAAGAAATATTGGTTGTTGGCCACCATATCCACAAGATTCTGAGCTTCCTCAGCAGTTTTCATTAGTTGTAGTGAACCTCCAGCAGAATGATCTAATGCCTCCTGAGATTTCAATGTCAGGCCTTCATAGAAATTTTGCAGCACATCCCATTCATTGAACATCTCTGGAGGGCATTTTCTGATTAAGGCTTTGTACCTCTCCCATGCTTCATACAAGGATTCAGCATCTAATTGTGTGAATGTCTGCACCTCGGTTTTCAGCCTGATGACTCTCTGGGGTGGATAGAACTTGGCTAGAAATTTAGTTACCAAGTCATCCCAACTAGTGATACTTGCTTGGGGAAAAGTTTCAAGCCATTGTGCAGCCTTATCCCTTAATGAGAACGGGAACAGCAGAAGCTTGTAAGTTTCAGGATTCACACCATTGGATTTGACAGTGTCACAGATCCTCAAGAAGGTAGATAGATGTTGATTTGGATCCTCCAATGGTCCTCCTCCAAATGAGCAGTTGTTCTGGACCAATGTGATGAGTTGTGGCTTCAGTTCGAAGTTATTTGCATTGACATTAGGGGTGAGAATGCTGCTTCCACAATGTCTAGCATTTGCAAAAGTATAGGAAGCCAATACTCTCCTCTGTTGTGGTGGATTATTAACTCCTCCTTCTGGATTAGATGTATCTCCTTCCATCTCGTGGAATTCTTCGTCTGATTCTTCTTCTCCAACAATACTCTTCCCTCTTTCGGCTCTTCTTATCCTTCTAAGAGTTCTCTGATCAACTTCAGATAACACAGGAGCGGATCTCCTTGTACCTGACATACAAACAAGACAAAAGAAACACCAGCAAGATTACTTCACTCTACTGCTAGAATGAAGTTTAGTTTAAGCAAAATTTCAAACAGTTAGCGGGTTAATCAAAAGTTAAAGAAAAATAAAGAAAAAGTGCTTGATCTAGATTACCACCTCACTTAATCATTGTCAATCTAATCAATCCCCGGCAACGGCGCCAAAAACTTGATGAGATATTTTGGTGAGAAACGAATCTCTCACTAAACATCACAATCCAACCGGCAAGTGTACCGGGTCGTATCAAGTAATAAAAACTCACGGGAGTGAGGTCGATCCCACAGGGATTGAAGGATTGAGCAATTTTAGTTTAGTGGTTGATTTAGTCAAGCGAATCAAGATTTGGTTGATGATTGTGTGACTTGCAGAATGTAAATTGCATTGAAGTAAAGAGAACAAGAAATAAATTGCTGAAACTTAAAGAACAAGAAATTAAATGGCAGAAACTTAAAGTGCAAGAAATATAAATTGCGGAATCTTAAAGTGCAAGGAATATAAATTGCTTGAAATGTAAAGGGAATTGGGGAATGGATTTGCAGAATTTAAACAAGGAAAAATTAAATTGCATCAAACAGAAGAGGGCAAGGGAATTGGGATTGAACCGGATCTTGAAGCAATAAAGTAAATGAACAATGAAAGCATTAAACAGAGAATTGAAATGAGAATTTAGATCTCAGGACCCAGAGACTAGAAAACCAAGTCTAGATCTCAATGCCTTCCTAGATCCAATAAGAACAATAGCAAGGAAATTGTAAATTGCAAAGAAGAGCGATGAAGAACAATGAACCGGAAATGAAATTCAATTAACAGTAAAGTAAAAAAACAGAGAGATCCAAGATTGAGATTGAAACAGAATTTCTTCAATTCTCCAATCCAAGATTCAAGACAAAAGTAAAATGAAATTTCAAGTAAAAGGAAACAAAGAAATTCAAGTTCACTCAGTAACAAAAGCTTTCCAAAAACTCCTCTCAAAAATCTAAAAGAAAAGCTCTCAAAGGAAAACTCTCCCGGAAAGCTCTCTAAACAAATTGAATTCTATCCTCTTTATACACTTTCCAAAATGATCTTCAAGCCTTGAGTTGGGCCTTTGTTCTTGGTGGAATTGGGTTGAAAGAGGCCTTGGTTGATTGCTCTTGAAGATTGAAGAAGAACCGAAGTGAACCAATTGAACCGGTTTTTGAAGTTGGCCAAAGATGATCTCAACGTTAGGGTCAAAGTTAGGGGTCTAACTTTGACCCTAACTTTTTATGGCAGCAAGCATGGTTTCCTGGTTTGAACGTTGGTGCCAACGTTAGGGGTCTAACTTTGACCCTAACGTTGGCAATGCTTGGTGTGAGTGGCGCCAACGTTAGCCTCCAAGTTAGGGGGCTAACGTTGGCGCAAACGTTGGCCTTCCCCCTTTGTGATTTAAGTGCCAACGTTAGCCTCCAAGTTAGGGGGCTAACGTTGGCGCAAACGTTGGTGCCCAGGGGAGAAATTCTCAAGTTCCAACGTTAGCCTCCAAGTTAGGGGGCTAACGTTGGAGCTAACGTTGGCCACTTCCAGGGAGTGATTTACATGCCCAACGTTAGCCTCCAAGTTAGGGGGCTAACGTTGGGGCTAACTTCATGCAACCCGGTTCAATTTTCACTTATTCCATTGTCCTCTCTTCACTCCTAGCCATTCCTCTTTGCTTCAACCTTTCTCCAAGCCTTCTTCACCTATCATTGATCAACCAAACTAATCAAAGCTTTGCTCAAAATCATGAGGTATTCAATCTTCCACAATATGCAACAATTATAGCTCAAAACCTCATGAAATGGCATGAATTCACATATGGTTGGTTCAATCAAGGGAAACATGAAAATCTACTCAATTAGCTTGCTTGTAGCTCAAGAAAGTGCATAATTCTAATGAAAACTAAAGAAAAAGACTAGCTAAAATGGGCTCAGATGACTTGTCATCACAACACCAAACTTAAAGCTTGCTTGTCCCCAAGCAAGGAATAAATTTATGATCAGAGATTCTTTCAGTCAAGATGGATTGAGGAACACTTGTAAAGTGCAGTGAGTGAAGTGATCAAGTATTAGTGGGGTGAACTCTAAATCATATGCTCATGCAAGGGCTTCAGTGCTCACTAGTCCTTACATATTGGGAGTCGTAGGTCTTAGGATTTTCATCCAAATGGTATCATGAAGATCTCTTTATATGTAATCACCTTGAAGCAGCTTATAGTTTCTGTGTTTTGGCCTCGACTCTAAGTATCATGTCTCAAGGCGGCTCTTTAGATAAGCTTTCAATCAATACTCCTAAACCAGTTGGTCTTAAGGTATTAGGTGTTAAAGCACCCCTAAGGATTTACTTGCTCAAGCCTCTTTCCTTGACACACTTCAACCACAAGCATTTTACTAGGCTAACAACTCTTTGAGTCATTGTTTCTTTCTTTCTTTTTCTGCCTAGTAATTGATGCTCAGAGCCTTGGGCCATATTCCTTTTGTTTTTGTATTTTCTTTTCTTTCTTTTGTTTTGTTTGCTGCTTCTTGGATCAATAAATTTTTGAGAATCTCCACAATACTTCTTTGAACTTCATGTCCCGCCTATGAGCTCCCATGCAAGTTTTCACAAGCATGCAACCTCAATACAAAATCATATAACCAGAACCACCACTTCTCCTAATCTTTTGCTTGCCTCAAAATTGTTTAATTCCTTAATCCTTCTTTTCAAAGAACTTTCATGTGATGCATTTCTTGGAAATTGAGTGCAAACAAGTTTTGAAGATGAGAATGTTGTTGATGATCAAACATCTTGCTTATTGAATCATAAAGAAAGACTATGCTATGCAGGCAGGGGTAAATAAAAAAAGAGAAACTATGCTATGCAGATAGGCAGGGCAGATCAGAATACAATTCAACTTTCAATTACAGCAATATTTGATGCAAAACAATGACTTAACAATACAACCTGTTGAAGTTTACTTGCTTTCCTTCTTCTCATCATCATCATTGCTGGCCTTTAGGTTCATCTTTTGTTTCTTTGGTTGATGATGCTAAATCCTTCAAACAGCTTGTATGGACCTCTACAATGATATTGAAAGTTGCTTGTTCCCCAAGCACTTGAAAAATGGTTAGCTTGCAAGATTTATTTGTGGGCCTTTGTACTTACTTTGGTGTGGGAACACCAAACTTAGTACCTTGCCAATGCATCAGATTAACCATGTGTGAAACTCTTTTTCTTCTTTTTCAAAAGTAATAAAACTGAAAACTAAAGAATAGCAAAATAGTTGACTAGTTTATCTAACTGCTTGAAGCTAGCATTATGCAGAAGGTGAGAATATGTTTTATGATGAAATTTTGGTGGAACACCAAACTTAGAATCCTTCATTCTCCCTTAGATTGTTTTGGTGTGCAACACCAAACTTAGCTTCTTGCAATATAGATAAAACTAAGTAACCTTTTTATTGAAATAGCTATGAAAAGAAAGTTACCTCAGGTTGGGTTGCCTCCCAACAAAGCGCTTCTTTATTGTCACTAGCTTGACATCCTTCATTCTTTGATCATGGAGGCTGAAAATCATAGTGCCTCAGCTTTTCTCCTCTCACTATGGACTTCCTTCCGGTCTCCTCCATTTCTTGGTGCCCTTCTTCAGAAATTCCAGAGGTGGAGAACTCTCTCCTGGTTCATGTCATACAACCAAAACAGCAAAGATGCACAGAGCATTCTGTAGCTTGAGTGCAGTGGGGGTTAGTAGAGACAAAGTCTCAAACAGTTAGTGTGCAAGTCAAAGATTAAAGAAACAGAAAAAAAATGCTTGATCTAGATCACCACCTCACTTAATCATTGTCAATCTAGTCAATCCCCGGCAACGGCGCCAAAAACTTGATGAGATATTTTGTTGAGAAACGAATCTCTCCCAAAACACCCAAAACTAACCGGCAAGTGTACCGGGTCGTATCAAGTAATAAAAACTCACGGGAGTGAGGTCGATCCCACAGGGATTGAAGGATTGAGCAATTTTAGCTTAGTGGTTGATTTAGTCAAGCGAATCAAGTTTTGGTTGGGTGATTTGTGAATTGCAGAATGTAAATTGCATGAAATTAAAGAGAGCGGGAAAGTAAATTGCTGAAACTTAAAGAACAAGAAATTAAATGGCAGAAACTTAAAGTGCAAGAAATGTAAATTGCGGAATCTTAAAGTGCAAGAAATGTAAATTGCTTGAAATGTAAAGGGGATTGGGATGTGGATTTGTAGAATTTAAACAAGGAAAAGTTGAATTGCATTAAACAGAAGAGGAAAAGGGAATTGGGGTTGAACCGGATCTTGAAGCAGTAAAGTAAATGAACATTAAAAGTAAGGAACAGAGAATTGAAATGAGAAATTCAGATCTCAGGACCCAGAGACTAGAAAACCAAGTCTAGATCTCAATGCCTTCCTAGATCCAATAAGAACAATAGCAAGGAAATTGTAAATTGCAAAGAAAAGAGATGAAGAACAATGAACCGGAAATGAAATTCAATTAACAGTAAAGTAAAGAAACAGAGAGATCCAAGATTGAGATTGAAACAGAATTTCTTCAATTCTCCAATCCAAGATTCAAGACAAAAGTAAAATGAAATTGCAAGTAAAAGGAAACAAAGAAATTCAAGTTCACTCAGTAACAAAAGCTTCCCAAAAACTATTATGAAAATTCTGAAAGAAAAACTCCAAAGGAAAACTCTCCAGGAAAGCTCTAAAGGAAAACTCTCCAGGAAAGCTCTAAAGGAAAACTCTCCAAAAAAAAACCTCTAAACAAATTGAATTCTATCCTATTTATACACTTTCCAAAATGATCTTCAAGCCTTGAGTTGGGCCTTTGTTCTTGGTGGAATTGGGTTGAAAGAGGCCTTGGTTGATTGCTTTTGAAGATTGAAGAAGAACCGAAGTGAACCAATTGAACCGGTTTTTGAAGTTGGCCAAAGATGATCTCAACGTTAGGGTCAAAGTTAGGGGTCTAACTTTGACCCTAACTTTTCATATCAGCAAGCTAAATTCCCTGGTTTGAACGTTGGTGCCAACGTTAGGGGTCTAACTTTGACCCTAACGTTGGCAATGCTTGGTGTGATTGGCGCCAACGTTAGCCTCCACGTTAGGGGGCTAACGTTGGCGCAAACGTTGGCCTACTCCCCCATTGTGATTTAAGTGCCAACGTTAGTGCCCAGGGGAGAAACTCTCAAGTTCCAACGTTAGCCTCCAAGTTAGGGGGCTAACGTTGGAGCTAACGTTGGCCACTTCCAGGGAGTGATTTACATGCCCAACGTTAGCCTCCAAGTTAGGGGGCTAACGTTGGGGCTAACTTCATGCAACCCGGTTCAATTTTCATTTATTCCATTGTCCTCTCTTCACTCCTAGCCATTCCTCTTTGCTTCAACCTTTCTCCAAGCCTTCTTCACCTATCATTGATCAACCAAACTAATCAAAGCTTTGCTCAAAATCATGAGGTATTCAATCTTCTACAATATGCAACAATTATAGCTCAAAACCTCATGAAATGGCATGAATTCACATATGGTTGGTTCAATCAAGGGAAACATGAAAATCTACTCAATTAGCTTGCTTGTAGCTCAAGAAAGTGCATAATTCTAATGAAAACTAAAGAAAAATGCTAGTGAAACTAGGCTAAGATGACATGTCATCAATGCCACACCCAAACAGTTGACATTTTTTACTGCACTTGTTCACAAATTAAGAATAATTTAATTTAAAAATTTAATTTTTTCCTATTTTTTTATTTTTTGGATATTTTTGGAATCATATTTTTTTATTAGAAAAAAATTATTTTTATTTTAAAATTTAAAAAATAATAAATTTACAGATCTATTGTTAACTAGATATTGCTGGACTTTGTTTTATTTTTCTAGTTTAAATAAAAAAATTTAATCATATAATTTAAATATTCAAAAATAAAAAAATTTATTTTTAAAATTTTTTTTGAAAATATTTTTTTATTCACCGGATAATGCACACTCGAACAGTTGACTTTTTTTGATGCACTTGTTCCCAAATTAAGAATAAATTAATTTAAAAATTTAAAATTTAAAATTTTTTATTTTTGGAATTTTTTTTTACTATTAGAAAAAAATTTATATTTTTTGTTTAAAAATTAAAAAAATAATAAATTTACAGATCTATTGTTTACTAGATATTGCTGGATTTTATTTTATTTTTTAATTTAAATAAAAAAATTTAATCATATATTTTAAATATTCAAAAATAAAAAATTTATTCTGTTAAAATTTGTAATTTTTTTGAAAATATTTTGTTATTTTTTTATTCACCGGATAATAGCACACATGGACTGTTGACTTTTTTTGCAGCACTGGTTCACAAATTAAGAATAAATTAATATAAAAAATTTAAAATTTTTCAATTTTTTTTGGATATTGTTAGAATTTTTTATTTTTTTCTATTGGAAAAAAATTATTCTTTTAGTTAAAAAATTAAAAAAATAATAAATTTACAGATCTGTTGTTTACTTGATATTGCTAGACTTTATTTTATTTTTTTAATTTAAATAAAAAATTTAATCATGTAATTTAAATATTCAAAAATAAAAAATTTATTTTTTGAAAATTTTTTATTTTTTTGAAAACATTTTTTTATTTTTTTCACCGGATAATGCCACACCCGGACAGTTGACATTTTTTTGCTACACTTGTTCAAAAATTAAGAATAAATAAATTTAAAAATTTTAATTTTTCTATTTTTTTATTTTTTGGAATTTTTATTTTTTTTAGTATTAGAAAAAAATTTATATTTTTATTTTAAAAAATAAAAAAATAATAAATTTACAGATCTATTGTTTACTAGATATTGCTGGACTTTGTTTTCTTTTTCTAATTTAAATAAAACAATTTAATCATATAATTTAAATATTCAAAAATAAAAAAAAAAATTTTTGAAAATATTTTTTTTATTCACCGAATAATGCCACACCCAAACAGTTGACTTTTTTATGCTGCACTTTTTCATAAATTAAGAATAAATTAATTTAAAAATTTAAAATTTTTCAATTTTTTTATTTTTTCAATATTTTTGAAATTTTTATTTTTTTACTATTAGAAAAAAAATTATATATTTTGTTTAAAAATTCAAAAAAAAAATTTACAGATCTATGGTTTACTAGATATTGCTTGACTTTATTTTATTTTTTTAATTTAAATAAAAAAATTTAATCATATAATTTAAATATTCAAAAATAAAAGAATTATTTTTTTGAAATTTGTAATTTTTTTGAAATTATTTTTTTTGTTTTTTTATTCACCGGATAATGGCACACCTGTACAGTTGACTTTTTTGCTGCATTTGTTCACAAATTAAGAATAAATTAATTTAAAAAATTTAAAATTTTTCAATTTTTTATTTTTTGATTATTGTTAGAATTTTTTATTTTTTTCTATTGGAAAAAAATTTATTTTTTTAGTTAAAAAATTAAAAAAATAATAAATTTACAGATCTGTTGTTTAGTAGATATTGCTATACTTTATTTTATTTTTCTAATTTAAATAAAAAAATTTAATCATGTAATTTAAATATTCAAAAATAAAAAATTTATTTTTTGAAAATATTTTACTTTTTTGAAAAAATATTTTTATTTTTTTCACCGGATAATGCCACACCCAAACAGTTGACATTTTTTGCTGCACTTGTTCACAAATTAATAATAATTTAATTTAAAAATTTAATTTTTTCCTATTTTTTTATTTTTTGGATATTTTTGGAATCATATTTTTTTATTAGAAAAAAATTATTTTTTTTAAAAATTAAAAAATAATAAATTTACAAATCTATTGTTAACTAGATATTGCTGGACTTTGATTTATTTTTCTTGTTTAAATAAAAAAATTTAATCATATAATTTAAATATTCAAAAATAAAAAAATTTATTTTTAAAATTTTTTTTGAAAATATTTTTTTTATTCACCGGATAATGCACACCTGAACAGTTGACTTTTTTTGATGCACTTGTTCCCAAATTAAGAATAAATTAATTTAAAAATTTAAAATTTTTCAATTTTTTATTTTTGGAATTTTTTTTACTATTAGAAAAAAATTTATATTTTTTGTTTAAAAATTAAAAAAATAATAAATTTACAGATCTATTGTTTACTAGATATTGCTGGATTTTATTTTATTTTTTAATTTAAATAAAAAAATTTAATCATATATTTTAAATATTCAAAAATAAAAAATTTATTCTGTTAAAATTTGTAATTTTTTTGAAAATATTTTGTTATTTTTTTATTCACCGGATAATGGCACACATGGACTGTTGACTTTTTTTGCAGCACTGGTTCACAAATTAAGAATAAATTAATATAAAAAATTTAAAATTTTTCAATTTTTTTTTGGATATTGTTAGAATTTTTTATTTTTTTCTATTGGAAAAAAATTATTCTTTTAGTTAAAAAATTAAAAAAATAATAAATTTACAGATCTGTTGTTTACTTGATATTGCTAGACTTTATTTTATTTTTTTAATTTAAATAAAAAATTTAATCATGTAATTTAAATATTCAAAAATAAAAAATTTATTTTTTGAAAATTTTTTATTTTTTTGAAAACATTTTTTTATTTTTTTCACCGGATAATGCCACACCCGGACAGTTGACATTTTTTTGCTGCACTTGTTCAAAAATTAAGAATAACTAAATTTAAAAATTTTAATTTTTCTATTTTTTTATTTTTTGGAATTTTTATTTTTTTAGAATTAGAAAAAAATTTATATTTTTATTTTAAAAATTAAAAAAATAATAAATTTACAGATCTATTGTTTACTAGATATTGCTGGACTTTGTTTTCTTTTTCTAATTTAAATAAAACAATTTAATCATATAATTTAAATATTCAAAAAAAAAATTATTTTTTGAAAATATTTTTTTTATTCACCGAATAATGCCACACCCAAACAGTTGACTTTTTTATGCTGCACTTGTTCATAAATTAAGAATAAATTATTTTAAAAATTTAAAATTTTTCAATTTTTTTATTTTTTGGATATTTTTGGAATTTTTATTTTTTTACTATTAGAAAAAAATTATATATTTTGTTTAAAAATTAAAAAAAATAATAAATTTACAGATCTATGGTTTACTAGATATTGCTTGACTTTATTTTATTTTTTTAATTTAAATAAAAAAATTTAATCATATAATTTAAATATTCAAAAATAAAAAATTTATTTTTTTGAAATTTGTAATTTTTTTGAAATTATTTTTTTTGTTTTTTTATTCACCGGATAATGGCACACCTGTACAGTTGACTTTTTTTGCTGCACTTGTTCACAAATTAAGAATAAATTAATTTAAAAAATTTAAAATTTTTCAATTTTTTATTTTTTGATTATTGTTAGAATTTTTTATTTTTTTCTATTGGAAAAAAGTTATTTTTTTAGTTAAAAAATTAAAAAAATAATAAATTTACAGATCTGTTGTTTAGTAGATATTGCTATACTTTATATTATTTTTCTAATTTAAATAAAAAAATTTAATCATGTAATTTAAATATTCAAAAATAAAAAATTTATTTTTTGAAAATTTTTTATTTTTTTGAAAAAATATTTTTATTTTTTTCACCGGATAATGCCACACCCAAACATTTGACATTTTTTTGCTGCACTTGTTCACAAATTAATAATAATTTAATTTAAAAATTTAATTTTTTCCTATTTTTTTTTTGATATTTTTGGAATCATATTTTTTTATTAGAAAAAAATATTTTTATTTCAAAATTAAAAAATAATAAATTTACAAATCTATTGTTAACTAGATATTGCTGGACTTTGTTTTATTTTTCTAGTTTAAATAAAAAAATTTAATCATATAATTTAAATATTCAAAAATAAAAAAATTTATTTTTAAAATTTATTTTTTGAAAATATTTTTTTTATTCACAGGATAATGCACACCCGAACAGTTGACTTTTTTTGATGCACTTGTTCCCAAATTAAGAATAAATTAATTTAAAAATTTAAAATTTTTCAATTTTTTTTTGGATATTTTGGGAATTTTTTTTTACTATTAGAAAAAAATTTATATTTTTTGTTTAAAAATTAAAAAAATAATAAATTTACAGATCTATTGTTTACTAGATATCGCTGGATTTTATTTTATTTTTTAATTTAAATAAAAAATTTAATCATATAATTTAAATATTCAAAAATAAAAAATTTATTCTGTTAAAATTTGTAATTATTTTGAAAATATTTTGTTATTTTTTTATTCACTGGATAATGGCACACATGGACTGTTGACTTTTTTTTGCAGCACTTGTTCACAAATTAAGAATAAATTAATTTTAAAATTTTAAAATTTTTCAATTTTTTTTTGGATATTGTTAGAATTTTTTATTTTTTTCTATTGGAAAAAAATTATTCTTTTAGTTAAAAAATTAAAAAAATAATAAAATTAACAGATCTGTTGTTTACTTGATATTGCTAGACTTTATTTTATTTTTTTAATTTAAATAAAAAATTTAATCATGTAATTTAAATATTCAAAAATAAAAAATTTATTTTTTGAAAATTTTTTATTTTTTTGAAAACATTTTTTATTTTTTTCACCAGATAATGCCACACCCGGACAGTTGACATTTTTTTGCTGCATTTGTTCAAAAATTAAGAATAACTAAATTTAAAAATTTTAATTTTTCTATTTTTTTATTTTTTGGAATTTTTATTTTTTTTAGTATTAGAAAAAAATTTATATTTTTATTTTAAAAATTAAAAAAATAATAAATTTACAGATCTATTGTTTACTAGATATTGCTGGACTTTGTTTTCTTTTTCTAATTTAAATAAAACAATTTAATCATATAATTTAAATATTCAAAAAAAAATTTATTTTTTGAAAATATTTTTTTTATTCACCGAATAATGCCACACCCAAACAGTTGACTTTTTTATGCTGCACTTGTTCATAAATTAAGAATAAATTATTTTAAAAATTTAAAATTTTTCAATTTTTTTATTTTTGGATATTTTTGGAATTTTTTTTTACTATTAGAAAAAAAATTATATATTTTGTTTAAAAATTAAAAAAAATAATAAATTTACAGATCTATGGTTTACTAGATATTGCTTGACTTTATTTTATTTTTTTAATTTAAATAAAAAAATTTAATCATATAATTTAAATATTCAAAAATAAAAAATTTATTTTTTTGAAATTTGTAATTTTTTTGAAATTATTTTTTTTGTTTTTTTATTCACCGGATAATGGCACACCTGTACAGTTGACTTTTTTTGCTGCACTTGTTCACAAATTAAGAATAAATTAATTTAAAAAATTTAAAATTTTTCAATTTTTTATTTTTTGATTATTGTTAGAATTTTTTATTTTTTTCTATTGGAAAAAAAGTTATTTTTTTAGTTAAAAAATTAAAAAAATAATAAATTTACAGATCTGTTGTTTAGTAGATATTGCTATACTTTATATTATTTTTCTAATTTAAATAAAAAAATTTAATCATGTAATTTAAATATTCAAAAATAAAAAATTTATTTTTTGAAAATTTTTTATTTTTTTGAAAAAATATTTTTATTTTTTTCACCGGATAATGCCACACCCAAACAGTTGACATTTTTTTGCTGCACTTGTTCACAAATTAATAATAATTTAATTTAAAAATTTAATTTTTTCCTATTTTTTTTTTGATATTTTTGGAATCATATTTTTTATTAGAAAAAAAATATTTTTATTTCAAAATTAAAAAATAATAAATTTACAGATCTATTGTTAACTAGATATTGCTGGACTTTGTTTTATTTTTCTAGTTTAAATAAAAAAATTTAATCATATAATTTAAATATTCAAAAATAAAAAATTTATTTTTAAAATTTATTTTTTGAAAATATTTTTTTTATTCACAGGATAATGCACACCCGAACAGTTGACTTTTTTTGATGCACTTGTTCCCAAATTAAGAATAAATTAATTTAAAAATTTAAAATTTTTCAATTTTTTTTTGGATATTTTTGGAATTTTTTTTTACTATTAGAAAAAAATTTATATTTTTTGTTTAAAAATTAAAAAAATAATAAATTTACAGATCTATTGTTTACTAGATATTGCTGGATTTTATTTTATTTTTTAATTTAAATAAAAAATTTAATCATATAATTTAAATATTCAAAAATAAAAAATTTATTCTGTTAAAATTTGTAATTTTTTTGAAAATATTTTGTTATTTTTTTATTCACCGGATAATGGCACACATGGACTGTTGACTTTTTTTTGCAGCACTTGTTCACAAATTAAGAATAAATTAATTTTAAAATTTTAAAATTTTTCAATTTTTTTTGGATATTGTTAGAATTTTTTATTTTTTTTCTATTGGAAAAAAATTATTCTTTTAGTTAAAAAATTAAAAAAATAATAAAATTTACAGATCTGTTGTTTACTTGATATTGCTAGACTTTATTTTATTTTTTTAATTTAAATAAAAAATTTAATCATGTAATTTAAATATTCAAAAATAAAAAATTTATTTTTTGAAAATTTTTTATTTTTTTGAAAACATTTTTTTATTTTTTTCACCGGATAATGCCACACCCGGACAGTTGACATTTTTTTGCTGCACTTGTTCAAAAATTAAGAATAACTAAATTTAAAAATTTTAATTTTTCTATTTTTTTATTTTTTGGAATTTTTATTTTTTTAGTATTAGAAAAAAATTTATATTTTTATTTTAAAAATTAAAAAAATAATAAATTTACAGATCTATTGTTTACTAGATATTGCTGGACTTTGTTTTCTTTTTCTAATTTAAATAAAACAATTTAATCATATAATTTAAATATTCAAAAAAAAATTTATTTTTTGAAAATATTTTTTTTATTCACCGAATAATGCCACACCCAAACAGTTGACTTTTTTATGCTGCACTTGTTCATAAATTAAGAATAAATTATTTTAAAAATTTAAAATTTTTCAATTTTTTTATTTTTTGGATATTTTTGGAATTTTTTTTTACTATTAGAAAAAAATTATATATTTTGTTTAAAAATTAAAAAAATAATAAATTTACAGATCTATGGTTTACTAGATATTGCTTGACTTTATTTTATTTTTTTAATTTAAATAAAAAAATTTAATCATATAATTTAAATATTCAAAAATAAAAAATTTATTTTTTTGAAATTTGTAATTTTTTTGAAATTATTTTTTTTGTTTTTTTATTCACCGGATAATGGCACACCTGTACAGTTGACTTTTTTTGCTGCACTTGTTCACAAATTAAGAATAAATTAATTTAAAAAATTTAAAATTTTTCAATTTTTTATTTTTTGATTATTGTTAGAATTTTTTATTTTTTTCTATTGGAAAAAAGTTATTTTTTAGTTAAAAAATTAAAAAAATAATAAATTTACAGATCTGTTGTTTAGTAGATATTGCTATACTTTATATTATTTTTCTAATTTAAATAAAAAAATTTAATCATGTAATTTAAATATTCAAAAATAAAAAATTTATTTTTTGAAAATTTTTTATTTTTTTGAAAAATATTTTTATTTTTTTCACCGGATAATGCCACACCCAAACAGTTGACATTTTTTTGCTGCACTTGTTCACAAATTAATAATAATTTAATTTAAAAATTTAATTTTTTCCTATTTTTTTTTGATATTTTTGGAATCATATTTTTTTATTAGAAAAAAAATATTTTTATTTCAAAATTAAAAAATAATAAATTTACAGATCTATTGTTAACTAGATATTGCTGGACTTTGTTTTATTTTTCTAGTTTAAATAAAAAAATTTAATCATATAATTTAAATATTCAAAAATAAAAAATTTATTTTTAAAATTTATTTTTTGAAAATATTTTTTTTATTCACAGGATAATGCACACCCGAACAGTTGACTTTTTTTGATGCACTTGTTCCCAAATTAAGAATAAATTAATTTAAAAATTTAAAATTTTTCAATTTTTTTTTGGATATTTTTGGAATTTTTTTTTACTATTAGAAAAAAATTTATATTTTTTGTTTAAAAATTAAAAAAATAATAAATTTACAGATCTATTGTTTACTAGATATTGCTGGATTTTATTTTATTTTTTAATTTAAATAAAAAATTTAATCATATAATTTAAATATTCAAAAATAAAAAATTTATTCTGTTAAAATTTGTAATTTTTTTGAAAATATTTTGTTATTTTTTTATTCACCGGATAATGGCACACATGGACTGTTGACTTTTTTTTGCAGCACTTGTTCACAAATTAAGAATAAATTAATTTTAAAATTTTAAAATTTTTCAATTTTTTTTGGATATTGTTAGAATTTTTTATTTTTTTCTATTGGAAAAAAATTATTCTTTTAGTTAAAAAATTAAAAAAATAATAAAATTTACAGATCTGTTGTTTACTTGATATTGCTAGACTTTATTTTATTTTTTTAATTTAAATAAAAAATTTAATCATGTAATTTAAATATTCAAAAATAAAAAATTTATTTTTTGAAAATTTTTTATTTTTTTGAAAACATTTTTTTATTTTTTTCACCGGATAATGCCACACCCGGACAGTTGACATTTTTTTGCTGCACTTGTTCAAAAATTAAGAATAACTAAATTTAAAAATTTTAATTTTTCTATTTTTTTATTTTTTGGAATTTTTATTTTTTTAGTATTAGAAAAAAATTTATATTTTTATTTTAAAAATTAAAAAAATAATAAATTTACAGATCTATTGTTTACTAGATATTGCTGGACTTTGTTTTCTTTTTCTAATTTAAATAAAACAATTTAATCATATAATTTAAATATTCAAAAAAAAAATTATTTTTTGAAAATATTTTTTTTATTCACTGAATAATGCCACACCCAAACAGTTGACTTTTTTATGCTGCACTTGTTCATAAATTAAGAATAAATTATTTAAAAATTTAAAATTTTTCAATTTTTTATTTTTTGGATATTTTTGGAATTTTTATTTTTTTACTATTAGAAAAAATTATATATTTTGTTTAAAAATTAAAAAAAATAATAAATTTACAGATCTATGGTTTACTACATATTGCTTGACTTTATTTTATTTTTTAATTTAAATAAAAAAATTTAATCATATAATTTAAACATTCAAAAATAAAAAATTTATTTTTTGAAATTTGTAATTTTTTTGAAATTATTTTTTTTGTTTTTTTATTCACCGGATAATGGCACACCTGTACAGTTGACTTTTTTTGCTGCACTTGTTCACAAATTAAGAATAAATTAATTTAAAAAATTTAAAATTTTTCAATTTTTTATTTTTTGATTATTGTTAGAATTTTTTATTTTTTTCTATTGGAAAAAAGTTATTTTTTTAGTTAAAAAATTAAAAAAATAATAAATTTACAGATTTGTTGTTTAGTAGATATTGCTATACTTTATATTATTTTTCTAATTTAAATAAAAAATTTAATCATGTAATTTAAATATTCAAAAATAAAAAATTTATTTTTTGAAAATTTTTTATTTTTTGAAAAATATTTTTATTTTTTCACCGGATAATGCCACACCCAAACAGTTGACATTTTTTTGCTGCACTTGTTCACAAATTAATAATAATTTAATTTAAAAATTTAATTTTTTCCTATTTTTTTTTTGATATTTTTGGAATCATATTTTTTTATTAGAAAAAAATATTTTTATTTCAAAATTAAAAAATAATAAATTTACAGATCTATTGTTAACTAGATATTGCTGGACTTTGTTTTATTTTTCTAGTTTAAATAAAAAAATTTAATCATATAATTTAAATATTCAAAAATAAAAAATTTATTTTTAAAATTTATTTTTTGAAAATATTTTTTTTATTCACAGGATAATGCACACCCGAACAGTTGACTTTTTTTGATGCACTTGTTCCCAAATTAAGAATAAATTAATTTAAAAATTTAA
Source organism: Arachis hypogaea (assembly GCF_003086295.3). Taxonomy (NCBI): domain Eukaryota; kingdom Viridiplantae; phylum Streptophyta; class Magnoliopsida; order Fabales; family Fabaceae; genus Arachis; species Arachis hypogaea. The sequence continues at coordinate 79,496,613 of NC_092054.1, read as the reverse complement.
AATTTTTCAATTTTTTATTTTTGGAATTTTTTTTACTATTAGAAAAAAATTTATATTTTTTGTTTAAAAATTAAAAAAAATAATAAATTTACAGATCTATTGTTTACTAGATATTGCTGGATTTTATTTTATTTTTTAATTTAAATAAAAAATTTAATCATATAATTTAAATATTCAAAAATAAAAAATTTATTCTGTTAAAATTTGTAATTTTTTTAAAATATTTTGTTATTTTTTTATTCACCGGATAATGGCACACATGGACTGTTGACTTTTTTTTGCAGCACTTATTCACAAATTAAGAATAAATTAATTTAAAAATTTAAAATTTTTCAATTTTTTTTGGATATTGTTAGAATTTTTTATTTTTTTCTATTGGAAAAAAATTATTCTTTTAGTTAAAAAATTAAAAAAATAATAAATTTACAGATCTGTTGTTTACTTGATATTGCTAGACTTTATTTTATTTTTTTAATTTAAATAAAATATTTAATCATGTAATTTAAATATTCAAAAATAAAAAATTTATTTTTTGAAAATTTTTTATTTTTTTGAAAACATTTTTTATTTTTTTCACCGGATAATGCCACACCCGGACAGTTGACATTTTTTTGCTGCACTTGTTCAAAATTAAGAATAACTAAATTTAAAAATTTTAATTTTTCTATTTTTTTATTTTTTGGAATTTTTATTTTTTTAGTATTAGAAAAAAATTTATATTTTTATTTTAAAAATTAAAAAATAATAAATTTACAGATCTATTGTTTACTAGATATTGCTGGACTTTGTTTTCTTTTTCTAATTTAAATAAAACAATTTAATCATATAATTTAAATATTCAAAAAAAAAATTATTTTTTGAAAATATTTTTTTTATTCACTGATAATGCCACACCCAAACAGTTGACTTTTTTATGCTGCACTTGTTCATAAATTAAGAATAAATTATTTTAAAAATTTAAAATTTTTCAATTTTTTTATTTTTGGATATTTTTGGAATTTTTATTTTTTACTATTAGAAAAAATTATATATTTTGTTTAAAAATTAAAAAAAATAATAAATTTACAGATCTATGGTTTACTAATATTGCTTGACTTTATTTTATTTTTTAATTTAAATAAAAAAATTTAATCATATAATTTAAACATTCAAAAATAAAAAATTTATTTTTTTGAAATTTGTAATTTTTTTGAAATTATTTTTTTTATTTTTTTATTCACCGGATAATGGCACACCTATACAGTTGACTTTTTTTGCTGCACTTGTTCACAAATTAAGAATAAATTAATTTAAAAAATTTAAAATTTTTCAATTTTTTATTTTTGATTATTGTTCGAATTTTTTATTTTTTTCTATTGGAAAAAAGTTATTTTTTTAGTTAAAAAATTAAAAAAATAATAAATTTACAGATTGTTGTTTAGTAGATATTGCTATACTTTATATTATTTTTCTAATTTAAATAAAAAATTTAATCATGTAATTTAAATATTCAAAAATAAAAAATTTATTTTTTGAAAATTTTTTATTTTTTGAAAAATATTTTTATTTTTTTCACCGGATAATGCCACACCCAAACAGTTGACATTTTTTTGCTGCACTTGTTCACAAATTAATAATAATTTAATTTAAAAATTTAATTTTTTCCTATTTTTTTTTTTGATATTTTTGGAATCATATTTTTTTATTAGAAAAAAAATATTTTTATTTCAAAATTAAAAAATAATAAATTTACAGATCTATTGTTAACTAGATATTGCTGGACTTTGTTTTATTTTTCTAGTTTAAATAAAAAAATTTAATCATATAATTTAAATATTCAAAAATAAAAAAATTTATTTTTAAAATTTATTTTTTGAAAATATTTTTTTTATTCACAGGATAATGTACACCCGAACAGTTGACTTTTTTTGATGCACTTGTTCCCAAATTAAGAATAAATTAATTTAAAAATTTAAAATTTTTCAATTTTTTATTTTTGGAATTTTTTTTACTATTAGAAAAAAATTTATATTTTTGTTTAAAAATTAAAAAAAATAATAAATTTACAGATCTATTGTTTACTAGATATTGCTGGATTTTATTTTATTTTTTAATTTAAATAAAAAATTTAATCATATAATTTAAATATTCAAAAATAAAAAATTTATTCTGTTAAAATTTGTAATTTTTTTGAAAATATTTTGTTATTTTTTTATTCACCGGATAATGGCACACATGGACTGTTGACTTTTTTTTGCAGCACTTGTTCACAAATTAAGAATAAATTAATTTAAAAATTTAAAATTTTTCAATTTTTTTTGGATATTGTTAGAATTTTTTATTTTTTTCTATTGGAAAAAAATTATTCTTTTAGTTAAAAAATTAAAAAAATAATAAATTTACAGATCTGTTGTTTACTTGATATTGCTAGACTTTATTTTATTTTTTTAATTTAAATAAAAAATTTAATCATGTAATTTAAATATTCAAAAATAAAAAATTTATTTTTTGAAAATTTTTTATTTTTTTGAAAACATTTTTTTATTTTTTTCACCGGATAATGCCACACCCGGACAGTTGACATTTTTTTGCTGCACTTGTTCAAAAATTAAGAATAACTAAATTTAAAAATTTTAATTTTTCTATTTTTTTATTTTTTGGAATTTTATTTTTTTAGTATTAGAAAAAAATTTATATTTTTATTTTAAAAATTAAAAAAATAATAAATTTACAGATCTATTGTTTACTAGATATTGCTGGACTTTGTTTTCTTTTTCTAATTTAAATAAAACAATTTAATCATATAATTTAAATATTCAAAAAAAAAAATTATTTTTTGAAAATATTTTTTTTATTCACTGAATAATGCCACACCCAAACAGTTGACTTTTTTATGCTGCACTTGTTCATAAATTAAGAATAAATTATTTAAAAATTTAAAATTTTTCAATTTTTTATTTTTTGGATATTTTTGGAATTTTTATTTTTTACTATTAGAAAAAATTATATATTTTGTTTAAAAATTAAAAAAAATAATAAATTTACAGATCTATGGTTTACTACATATTGCTTGACTTTATTTTATTTTTTAATTTAAATAAAAAAATTTAATCATATAATTTAAAATTCAAAAATAAAAAATTTATTTTTTTGAAATTTGTAATTTTTTTGAAATTATTTTTTTTGTTTTTTATTCACCGGATAATGGCACACCTGTACAGTTGACTTTTTTTGCTGCACTTGTTCACAAATTAAGAATAAATTAATTTAAAAAATTTAAAATTTTTCAATTTTTTATTTTTGATTATTGTTAGAATTTTTTATTTTTTTCTATTGGAAAAAAGTTATTTTTTTAGTTAAAAAATTAAAAAAATAATAAATTTACAGATTGTTGTTTAGTAGATATTGCTATACTTTATATTATTTTTCTAATTTAAATAAAAAATTTAATCATGTAATTTAAATATTCAAAAATAAAAAATTTATTTTTTGAAAATTTTTTATTTTTTGAAAAATATTTTTATTTTTTCACCGGATAATGCCACACCCAAACAGTTGACATTTTTTTGCTGCACTTGTTCACAAATTAATAATAATTAATTTAAAAATTTAATTTTTCCTATTTTTTTTTGATATTTTTGGAATCATATTTTTTTATTAGAAAAAAAATATTTTTATTTCAAAATTAAAAAATAATAAATTTACAGATCTATTGTTAACTAGATATTGCTGGACTTTGTTTTATTTTTCTAGTTTAAATAAAAAAATTTAATCATATAATTTAAATATTCAAAAATAAAAAATTTATTTTTAAAATTTATTTTTTGAAAATATTTTTTTTATTCACAGGATAATGCACACCCGAACAGTTGACTTTTTTTGATGCACTTGTTCCCAAATTAAGAATAAATTAATTTAAAAATTTAAAATTTTTCAATTTTTTATTTTTGGAATTTTTTTTACTATTAGAAAAAAATTTATATTTTTTGTTTAAAAATTAAAAAAAATAATAAATTTACAGATCTATTGTTTACTAGATATTGCTGGATTTTATTTTATTTTTTAATTTAAATAAAAAATTTAATCATATAATTTAAATATTCAAAAATAAAAAATTTATTCTGTTAAAATTTGTAATTTTTTTTAAAATATTTTGTTATTTTTTTATTCACCGGATAATGGCACACATGGACTGTTGACTTTTTTTTGCAGCACTTTTCACAAATTAAGAATAAATTAATTTAAAAATTTAAAATTTTTCAATTTTTTTTTGGATATTGTTAGAATTTTTTATTTTTTTCTATTGGAAAAAAATTATTCTTTTAGTTAAAAAATTAAAAAAATAATAAATTTACAGATCTGTTGTTTACTTGATATTGCTAGACTTTATTTTATTTTTTTAATTTAAATAAAAAATTTAATCATGTAATTTAAATATTCAAAAATAAAAAATTTATTTTTTGAAAATTTTTTATTTTTTTGAAAACATTTTTTATTTTTTTCACCGGATAATGCCACACCCGGACAGTTGACATTTTTTTGCTGCACTTGTTCAAAAATTAAGAATAACTAAATTTAAAAATTTTAATTTTTCTATTTTTTTATTTTTTGGAATTTTATTTTTTTAGTATTAGAAAAAAATTTATATTTTTATTTTAAAAATTAAAAAAATAATAAATTTACAGATCTATTGTTTACTAGATATTGCTGGACTTTGTTTTCTTTTTCTAATTTAAATAAAACAATTTAATCATATAATTTAAATATTCAAAAAAAAAATTATTTTTTGAAAATATTTTTTTTATTCACTGAATAATGCCACACCCAAACAGTTGACTTTTTTATGCTGCACTTGTTCATAAATTAAGAATAAATTATTTAAAAATTTAAAATTTTTCAATTTTTTATTTTTTGGATATTTTTGGAATTTTTATTTTTTTACTATTAGAAAAAATTATATATTTTGTTTAAAAATTAAAAAAAATAATAAATTTACAGATCTATGGTTTACTAGATATTGCTTGACTTTATTTTATTTTTTTAATTTAAATAAAAAAATTTAATCATATAATTTAAATATTCAAAAATAAAAATTTATTTTTTGAAATTTGTAATTTTTTTGAAATTATTTTTTTTTTTTTTATTCACCGGATAATGGCACACCTGTACAGTTGACTTTTTTTGCTGCACTTGTTCACAAATTAAGAATAAATTAATTTAAAAAATTTAAAATTTTTCAATTTTTTATTTTTTGATTATTGTTAGAATTTTTTATTTTTTTCTATTGGAAAAAAGTTATTTTTTTAGTTAAAAATTAAAAAAATAATAAATTTACAGATCTGTTGTTTAGTAGATATTGCTATACTTTATTTATTTTTCTAATTTAAATAAAAAATTTAATCATGTAATTTAAATATTCAAAAATAAAAAATTTATTTTTTGAAAATTTTTTATTTTTTTGAAAAATATTTTTATTTTTTCACCGGATAATGCCACACCCAAACAGTTGACATTTTTTTGCTGCACTTGTTCACAAATTAATAATAATTTAATTTAAAAATTTAATTTTTTCCTATTTTTTTTTGATATTTTTGGAATCATATTTTTTTATTAGAAAAAAAATATTTTTATTTAAAATTAAAAAATAATAAATTTACAGATCTATTGTTAACTAGATATTGCTGGACTTTGTTTTATTTTTCTAGTTTAAATAAAAAAATTTAATCATATAATTTAAATATTCAAAAATAAAAAATTTATTTTTAAAATTTATTTTTTGAAAATATTTTTTTTATTCACAGGATAATGCACACCCGAACAGTTGACTTTTTTTGATGCACTTGTTCCCAAATTAAGAATAAATTAATTTAAAAATTTAAAATTTTTCAATTTTTTATTTTTTGGAATTTTTTTTACTATTAGAAAAAAATTTATATTTTTTGTTTAAAAATTAAAAAAAATAATAAATTTACAGATCTATTGTTTACTAGATATTGCTGGATTTTATTTTATTTTTTAATTTAAATAAAAAATTTAATCATATAATTTAAATATTCAAAAATAAAAAATTTATTCTGTTAAAATTTGTAATTTTTTTAAAATATTTTGTTATTTTTTTATTCACCGGATAATGGCACACATGGACTGTTGACTTTTTTTGCAGCACTTGTTCACAAATTAAGAATAAATTAATTTAAAAATTTAAAATTTTTCAATTTTTTTTGGATATTGTTAGAATTTTTTATTTTTTTCTATTGGAAAAAAATTATTCTTTTAGTTAAAAAATTAAAAAAATAATAAATTTACAGATCTGTTGTTTACTTGATATTGCTAGACTTTATTTTATTTTTTTAATTTAAATAAAAAATTTAATCATGTAATTTAAATATTCAAAAATAAAAAATTTATTTTTTGAAAATTTTTTATTTTTTTGAAAACATTTTTTTATTTTTTTCACCGGATAATGCCACACCCGGACAGTTGACATTTTTTTGCTGCACTTGTTCAAAAATTAAGAATAACTAAATTTAAAAATTTTAATTTTTCTATTTTTTTATTTTTTGGAATTTTATTTTTTTAGTATTAGAAAAAAATTTATATTTTTATTTTAAAAATTAAAAAATAATAAATTTACAGATCTATTGTTTACTAGATATTGCTGGACTTTGTTTTCTTTTTCTAATTTAAATAAAACAATTTAATCATATAATTTAAATATTCAAAAAAAAAAATTATTTTTTGAAAATATTTTTTTTATTCACTGAATAATGCCACACCCAAACAGTTGACTTTTTTATGCTGCACTTGTTCATAAATTAAGAATAAATTAATTTAAAAATTTAAAATTTTTCAATTTTTTATTTTTGGATATTTTTGGAATTTTTATTTTTTTACTATTAGAAAAAAATTATATATTTTGTTTAAAAATTAAAAAAAATAATAAATTTACAGATCTATGGTTTACTAGATATTGCTTGACTTTATTTTATTTTTTTAATTTAAATAAAAAAATTTAATCATATAATTTAAATATTCAAAAATAAAAAATTTATTTTTTTGAAATTTGTAATTTTTTTGAAATTATTTTTTTTGTTTTTTATTCACCGGATAATGGCACACCTGTACAGTTGACTTTTTTTGCTGCACTTGTTCACAAATTAAGAATAAATTAATTTAAAAAATTTAAAATTTTTCAATTTTTTATTTTTTGATTATTGTTAGAATTTTTTATTTTTTTCTATTGGAAAAAAGTTATTTTTTTAGTTAAAAAATTAAAAAAATAATAAATTTACAGATCTGTTGTTTAGTAGATATTGCTATACTTTATTTATTTTTCTAATTTAAATAAAAAATTTAATCATGTAATTTAAATATTCAAAAATAAAAAATTTATTTTTTGAAAATTTTTTATTTTTTGAAAAATATTTTTATTTTTTTCACCGGATAATGCCACACCCAAACAGTTGACATTTTTTTGCTGCACTTGTTCACAAATTAATAATAATTTAATTTAAAAATTTAATTTTTTCCTATTTTTTTTTTTGATATTTTTGGAATCATATTTTTTTATTAGAAAAAAATATTTTTATTTTAAAATTAAAAAATAATAAATTTACAGATCTATTGTTAACTAGATATTGCTGGACTTTGTTTTATTTTTCTAGTTTAAATAAAAAAATTTAATCATATAATTTAAATATTCAAAAATAAAAAATTTATTTTTAAAATTTATTTTTTGAAAATATTTTTTTTATTCACAGGATAATGCACACCCGAACAGTTGACTTTTTTTGATGCACTTGTTCCCAAATTAAGAATAAATTAATTTAAAAATTTAAAATTTTTCAATTTTTTATTTTTGGAATTTTTTTTACTATTAGAAAAAAATTTATATTTTTTGTTTAAAAATTAAAAAAAATAATAAATTTACAGATCTATTGTTTACTAGATATTGCTGATTTTATTTTATTTTTTAATTTAAATAAAAAAATTTAATCATATAATTTAAATATTCAAAAATAAAAAATTTATTCTGTTAAAATTTGTAATTTTTTTAAAATATTTTGTTATTTTTTTATTCACGGATAATGGCACACATGGACTGTTGACTTTTTTTTCCAGCACTTGTTCACAAATTAAGAATAAATTAATTTAAAAAATTTAAATTTTTCAATTTTTTTTGGATATTGTTAGAATTTTTTATTTTTTTTCTATTGGAAAAAAATTATTCTTTTAGTTAAAAAATTAAAAAATAATAAATTTACAGATCTGTTGTTTACTTGATATTGCTAGACTTTATTTTATTTTTTAATTTAAATAAAAAATTTAATCATGTAATTTAAATATTCAAAAATAAAAAATTTATTTTTTGAAATTTTTTATTTTTTGAAAATTTTTTTTTTTCACCGATAATGCCACACCCGGACAGTTGACATTTTTTTGCTGCACTTGTTCAAAATTAAGAATAATAATTTAAAAATTTTAATTTTTCTATTTTTTTATTTTTTTTTTGAATTTTATTTTTTTTATTAAAAAAAATTTATATTTTTTTTTTTTTTTTTTTTTTTTTTTTTTTTTTTTTTTTTTTTTTTTTTTTTTTTTTTTTTTTTTTTTTTTTTTTTTTTTTTTTTTTTTTTTTTTTTTTTTTTTTTTTTTTTTTTTTTTTTTTTTTTTAAAAAAAAAATAATAAATTTACAGATCTATGTTTACTAATATTGCTTGACTTTATTTTATTTTTTAATTTAAATAAAAAATTTAATCATATAATTTAAATATTCAAAATAAAAAATTTTTTTTTAAATTTGTAATTTTTTGAAATTATTTTTTTTTTTTTATTCACCGGATAATGGCACACCTGTACAGTTGACTTTTTTTGCTGCACTTGTTCACAAATTAAGAATAAATTAATTTAAAAAATTTAAAATTTTTCAATTTTTATTTTTGATTATTGTTAGAATTTTTTATTTTTTTCTATTGGAAAAAAAGTTATTTTTTTAGTTAAAAAATTAAAAAAATAATAAATTTACAGATCTGTTGTTTAGTAGATATTGCTATACTTTATTTTATTTTTCTAATTTAAATAAAAAAATTTAATCATGTAATTTAAATATTCAAAAATAAAAATTTATTTTTTGAAAATTTTTATTTTTTTGAAAAAATATTTTTATTTTTTTCACCGGATAATGCCACACCCAAACAGTTGACATTTTTTTGCTGCACTTGTTCACAAATTAAGAATAATTTAATTTAAAAATTTAATTTTTTCCTATTTTTTTTTTTGATATTTTTGGAATCATATTTTTTATTAGAAAAAAATATTTTTATTTTAAAAATTAAAAAATAATAAATTTACAGATCTATTGTTAACTAGATATTGCTGGACTTTGTTTTATTTTTCTAGTTTAAATAAAAAATTTAATCATATAATTTAAATATTCAAAAATAAAAAATTTATTTTTAAAATTTTTTTTGAAAATATTTTTTTATTCACCGGATAATGCACACCCGAACAGTTGACTTTTTTTGATGCACTTGTTCCCAAATTAAGAATAAATTAATTTAAAAATTTAAAATTTTTCAATTTTTTATTTTTGGATATTTTTGGAATTTTTTTTACTATTAGAAAAAAATTTATATTTTTTGTTTAAAAATTAAAAAAAATAATAAATTTACAGATCTATTGTTTACTAGATATTGCTGATTTTATTTTATTTTTTAATTTAAATAAAAAAATTTAATCATATAATTTAAATATTCAAAAATAAAAAATTTATTCTGTTAAAATTTGTAATTTTTTTGAAAATATTTTGTTATTTTTTTATTCACCGGATAATGGCACACATGGACTGTTGACTTTTTTTTGCAGCACTTGTTCACAAATTAAGAATAAATTAATTTAAAAAATTTAAATTTTTCAATTTTTTTTGGATATTGTTAGAATTTTTTATTTTTTTCTATTGGAAAAAAATTATTCTTTTAGTTAAAAAATTAAAAAAATAATAAATTTACAGATCTGTTGTTTACTTGATATTGCTAGACTTTATTTTATTTTTTAATTTAAATAAAAAATTTAATCATGTAATTTAAATATTCAAAAATAAAAAATTTATTTTTTGAAAATTTTTTATTTTTTTGAAAAATTTTTTATTTTTTTCACCGGATAATGCCACACCCACAGTTGACATTTTTTGCTGCACTTGTTCAAAATTAAGAATAATAATTTAAAAATTTAATTTTTCTATTTTTTTTATTTTTTTTATATTAGAAAAAAATTATTTTTATTTAAAATTAAAAAATAATAAATTTACAGATCTATTGTTACTAGATATTGTGGACTTTGTTTTTTTTTCTATTTAAATAAAAAATTTAATCATATAATTTAAATATTCAAAAATAAAAAATTTATTTTTTTGAAAATATTTTTTTATTCACCGGATAATGCACACCCAACAGTTGACTTTTTTTGCTGCACTTGTTCAAAATTAAGAATAAATTAATTTAAAAATTTAAAATTTTTCAATTTTTATTTTATTTTTGGAATTTTTTTTTACTATTAGAAAAAAATTATATTTTTGTTTAAAAATTAAAAAAATAATAAATTTACAGATCTATGTTTACTAGATATTGCTGATTTATTTTATTTTTTAATTTAAATAAAAAATTTAATCATATAATTTAAATATTCAAAAATAAAAAATTTTTTTTTAAATTTGTAATTTTTTTGAAATATTTTTTTTTTTTTATTCACCGGATAATGGCACACATGACTGTTGACTTTTTTTGCTGCACTTGTTCACAAATTAAGAATAAATTAATTTAAAAAATTTAAAATTTTTCAATTTTTTTTTGATATTGTTAGAATTTTTTATTTTTTTCTATTGGAAAAAAATTATTTTTTAGTTAAAAAATTAAAAAAATAATAAATTTACAGATCTGTTTTTACTAGATATTGCTAGACTTTATTTTATTTTTTAATTTAAATAAAAAATTTAATCATGTAATTTAAATATTCAAAAATAAAAAATTTATTTTTTGAAAATTTTTTATTTTTTTGAAAAATTTTTTATTTTTTTCACCGGATAATGCCACACCCGGACAGTTGACATTTTTTTGCTGCACTTGTTCAAAAATTAAGAATAACTAAATTTAAAAATTTTAATTTTTCTATTTTTTTATTTTTTGGAATTTTTATTTTTTTTAGTATTAGAAAAAAATTTATATTTTTATTTTAAAAATTAAAAAAATAATAAATTTACAGATCTATTGTTTACTAGATATTGCTGGACTTTGTTTTCTTTTTCTAATTTAAATAAAACAATTTAATCATATAATTTAAATATTCAAAAAAAAAAATTTATTTTTTGAAAATATTTTTTTTATTCACTGAATAATGCCACACCCAAACAGTTGACTTTTTTATGCTGCACTTGTTTATAAATTAAGAATAATTATTTTAAAAATTTAAAATTTTTCAATTTTTTTCTTTTTTGGATATTTTTGGAATTTTATTTTTTACTATTAGAAAAAAATTTATATTTTGTTTAAAAATTAAAAAAAATAACAAATTTACAGATCTATGGTTTACTACATATTGCTTGACTTTATTTTATTTTTTTAATTTAAATAAAAAAATTTAATCATATAATTTAAATATTCAAAAATAAAAAATTTATTTTTTGAAATTTGTAATTTTTTTGAAATTTATTTTTTTAGTTTTTTATTCACGGGATAATGGCACACCTGTACAGTTGACTTTTTTTGCTGCACTTGTTCACAAATTTTGAGACATACTCTACTGCCACCAAGATGTATCTGAAAGAATAAGAAGGGGGAAAAGGTCCCATGAAATCAATGCCCCATAGATCAAATAGCTCAACTTCCAGGATGAAATTTTGAGGCATCTCATTCCTTTTTGTCAATCCTCCAGCTCTTTGGCATTCATTGCATTGATGAACAAACTCTCTCGCATCCTTGAAGATAGTTGGCCAATAGAAACCGCTTTGCAAC